>NW_027526504.1:300000-600000 GCF_052857255.1 Amblyomma americanum | reverse complement strand
GCGGGTACACCTGGCGTAATCTGCCGGTGCGTGGCCCTAGCGAGCGTGTTAATCGCG
This sequence comes from Amblyomma americanum, assembly GCF_052857255.1. Taxonomy (NCBI): domain Eukaryota; kingdom Metazoa; phylum Arthropoda; class Arachnida; order Ixodida; family Ixodidae; genus Amblyomma; species Amblyomma americanum. Next base: position 599,943 of record NW_027526504.1, on the reverse strand, counting down.
TGCTATACTTGAAATAAACACTTTAAAGTGATGTCTCGAGCAGGCGGGTACACCTGGCGTAATCTGCCGGTGTATGGCCCTAGCGAGCGTGTTAATCGCGTGCTATACTTCAAATAAACACGTTAAAGTGATGTCTCGCGCAGGCGGGTACACCTGGAGTAATCTGCCGGGGCGTGGCCCTAGAGCGCGTGTTAATCGCGTGCTATACTTGAAATAAACACGTTGAAGTGATGTCTCGAGCAGGCGGGTACACCTGGAGTAATCTGCCGGCGCGTGGCCCTAGCGAGCGTGTTAATCGCGTGCTATACTTGAAATAAACACGTTAAATTGATGTCTCGAGCAGGCGGGTACACCTGGCGTAATCTGCCGGTGCGTGGCCCCAGCGAGCGTGTTAATCGCGTGCTATAATTGAAATAAACACGTTAAACTGATGTCTCGAGCAGGCGGGTACACCTGGCGTATTCTGCCGGGGCGTGGCCCTAGCGAGCGTGTTAATCGCGTGCTATACTTGAAATAAACACTTTAAAGTGATGTCTCGACCAGGCGGGTACACCTGGAGTAATCTGCCGGGGCGTGGCCCTAGCGAGCGTGTTAATCGCGTGCTATACTTGAAATAAACACGTTAAAGGGATGTCTCGAGCAGGCGGGTACACCTGGCGTAATCTGCTGGTGCGTGGCCCTAGCGAGCGTGTTAATCGCGTGCTATACTTGAAATAAACACTTTAAAGTGATGTCTCGAGCAGGCGGGTACACCTGCAGTAATCTGCCGGGGCGTGGCCCTAGCGAGCGTGTTAGTCGCGTGCTATACTTGAAATAAACACTTTAAAGTGATGTCTCGAGCAGGCGGGTACACCTGGCGTAATCTGCCGGGGCGTGGCCCTAGCGAGCGTGTTAATCGCGTGCTATACTTGAAATAAACACTTTAAAGTGATGTCTCGAGCAGGCGGGTACACCTGGCGTAATCTGCCGGTGCGTGGCCCTAGCGAGCGCGTTAATCGCGTGCTATACTTGAAATAAACACTTTAAAGTGATGTCTCGAGCAGGCGGGTACACCTGGCGTAATCTGCCGGTGCGTGGCCCTAGCGAGCGTGTTAATCGCGTGCTATACTTGAAATCAACACTTTAAAGTGATGTCTCGAGCAGGCGGGTGCACCTGGCGTAATCTGCCGGGGCGTGGCCCTAGCGAGCGTGTTAATCGCGTGCTATACTTGAAATAAACACTTTAAAGTAATGTCTCGAGCAGGCGGGTACACCTGGCGTAATCTGCCGGGGCGTGGCCCTAGCGAGCGTGTTAATCGCGTGCTATACTTGAAATAAACACTTTAAAGTGATGTCTCGACCAGGCGGGTACACCTGGAGTAATCTGCCGGGGCGTGGCCCTAGCGAGCGTGTTAATCGCGTGCTATACTTGAAATAAACACTTTAAAGTGATGTCTCGAGCAGGCGGGTGCACCTGGCGTAATCTGCCGGGGCGTGGCCCTAGCGAGCGTGTTAATCGCGTGCTATATTTGAAATAAACACGTTAAAGTGATGTCTCGAGCAGGCGGGTACACCTGGCGTAATCTGCCGGGGCGTGGCCCTAACGAGCGTGTTAATCGCGTGCTATACTTGAAATAAACACTTTAAAGTGATGTCTCGAGCAGGCGGGTACACCTGACGTAATCTGCCGGTGCGTGGCCCTAGCGAGCGTGTTAATCGCGTGTTATACTTGAAATAAACACTTTAAAGTGATGTCTCGAGCAGGCGGGTTCACCTGGCGTAATCTGCCGGGGCGTGGCCCTAGCGAGCGTGTTAATCGCGTGCTATACTTGAAATAAACACTTTAAAGTGATGTCTCGAGCAGGCGGGTACACCTGGCGTAATCTGCCGGGGCGTGGCCCTAGCGAGCGTGTTAATCGCGTGCTATACTTGAAATAAACACTTTAAAGTGATGTCTCGAGCAGGCGGGTACACCTGGAGTAATCTGCCGGGGCGTGGCCCTAGCGAGCGTGTTAATCGCGTGCTATACTTGAAATAAACACGTTAAAGTGATGTCTCGCGCAGGCGGGTACACCTGGAGTAATCTGCCGGGGCGTGGCCCTAGCGAGCGTGTTAATCGCGTGCTATACTTGAAATAAACACTTTAAAGTGATGTCTCGAGCAGGCGGGTACACCTGGCGTAATCTGCTGGTGCATGGCCCTAGTGCTATACTTGAAATAAACACGTTAAAGTGATGTCTCGCGCAGGCGGGTACACCTGGAGTAATCTGCCGGGGCGTGGCCCTAGCGAGTGTGTTAATCGCGTGCTGTACTTGAAATAAACACGTTAACGTGAAGTCTCGCGCAGGCGGGTACACCTGGCGTAATCTGCCGGTGCGTGGCCCTAGCGAGCGTGTTAATCGCGTGCTATACTTGAAATAAACACTTTAAAGTGATGTCTCGAGCAGGCGGGTACACCTGGCGTAATCTGCTGGTGCATGGCCCTAACGAGCGTGTTAATCGCGTGCTATACATGAAATAAACACGTTAAAGTGATGTCTCGAGCAGGCGGGTACACCTGGAGTAATCTGCCGGGGCGTGGCCCTAGCGAGTGTGTTAATCGCGTGCTGTACTTGAAATAAACACGTTAACGTGAAGTCTCGCGCAGGCGGGTACACCTGGCGTAATCTGCCGGTGCGTGGCCCTAGCGAGCGTGTTAATCGCGTGCTATACTTGAAATCAACACTTTAAAGTGATGTCTCGAGCAGGCGGGTGCACCTGGCGTAATCTGCCGGGGCGTGGCCCTAGCGAGCGTGTTAATCGCGTGCTATATTTGAAATAAACACGTTAAAGTGATGTCTCGAGCAGGCGGGTACACCTGGCGTAATCTGCCGGGGCGTGGCCCTAACGAGCGTGTTAATCGCGTGCTATACTTGAAATAAACACTTTAAAGTGATGTCTCGAGCAGGCGGGTACACCTGACGTAATCTGCCGGTGTATGGCCCTAGCGAGCGTGTTAATCGCGTGCTATACTTGAAATAAACACGTTAAAGTGATGTCTCGCGCAGGCGGGTACACCTGGAGTAATCTGCCGGGGCGTGGCCCTAGCGAGCGTGTTAATCGCGTGCTGTACTTGAAATAAACACGTTAACGTGAAGTCTCGCGCAGGCGGGTACACCTGGCGTAATCTGCCGGTGCGTGGCCCTAGCGAGCGTGTTAATCGCGTGCTATACTTGAAATAAACACTTTAAAGTGATGTCTCGAGCAGGCGGGTACACCTGGCGTAATCTGCTGGTGCATGGCCCTAGCGAGCGTGTTAATCGCGTGCTATACTTGAAATAAACACGTTAAAGTGATGTCTCGCGCAGGCGGGTACACCTGGAGTAATCTGCCGGGGCGTGGCCCTAGCGAGTGTGTTAATCGCGTGCTGTACTTGAAATAAACACGTTAACGTGAAGTCTCGCGCAGGCGGGTACACCTGGCGTAATCTGCCGGGGCGTGGCCCTAGCGAGCGTGTTAATCGCGTGCTATACTTGAAATAAACACTTTAAAGTGATGTCTCGAGCAGGCGGGTACACCTGGCGTAATCTGCTGGTGCATGGCCCTAACGAGCGTGTTAATCGCGTGCTATACATGAAATAAACACGTTAAAGTGATGTCTCGAGCAGGCGGGTACACCTGGAGTAATCTGCCGGGGCGTGGCCCTAGCGAGTGTGTTAATCGCGTGCTGTACTTGAAATAAACACGTTAACGTGAAGTCTCGCGCAGGCGGGTACACCTGGCGTAATCTGCCGGTGCGTGGCCCTAGCGAGCGTGTTAATCGCGTGCTATACTTGAAATCAACACTTTAAAGTGATGTCTCGAGCAGGCGGGTGCACCTGGCGTAATCTGCCGGGGCGTGGCCCTAGCGAGCGTGTTAATCGCGTGCTATATTTGAAATAAACACGTTAAAGTGATGTCTCGAGCAGGCGGGTACACCTGGCGTAATCTGCCGGGGCGTGGCCCTAACGAGCGTGTTAATCGCGTGCAATACTTGAAATAAACACTTTAAAGTGATGTCTCGAGCAGGCGGGTACACCTGACGTAATCTGCCGGTGCGTGGCCCTAGCGAGCGTGTTAATCGCGTGTTATACTTGAAATAAACACTTTAAAGTGATGTCTCGAGCAGGCGGGTTCACCTGGCGTAATCTGCCGGGGCGTGGCCCTAGCGAGCGTGTTAATCGCGTGCTATACTTGAAATAAACACTTTAAAGTGATGTCTCGAGCAGGCGGGTACACCTGGAGTAATCTGCCGGGGCGTGGCCCTAGCGAGCGTGTTAATCGCGTGCTATACTTGAAATAAACACGTTAAAGTGATGTCTCGCGCAGGCGGGTACACCTGGAGTAATCTGCCGGTGCGTGGCCCTAGCGAGCGTGTTAATCGCGTGCTATACTTGAAATAAACACTTTAAAGTGATGTCTCGCGCAGGCGGGTACACCTGGAGTAATCTGCCGGTGCGTGGCCCTAGCGAGCGTGTTAATCGCGTGCTATACTTGAAATAAACACGTTAAAGTGATGTCTCGCGCAGGCGGGTACACCTGGAGTAATCTGCCGCGGCGTGGCCCTAACGTGCGTGTTAATCGCGTGCTATACATGAAATAAACACGTTAAAGTGATGTCTCGAGCAGGCGGGTACACCTGGCGTAATCTGCCGGTGCGTGGCCCTAGCGAGTGTGTTAATCGCGTGCTGTACTTGAAATAAACACGTTAACGTGAAGTCTCGCGCAGGCGGGTACACCTGGCGTAATCTGCCGGTGCGTGGCCCTAGCGAGCGTGTTAATCGCGTGCTATACTTGAAATCAACACTTTAAAGTGATGTCTCGAGCAGGCGGGTGCACCTGGCGTAATCTGCCGGGGCGTGGCCCTAGCGAGCGTGTTAATCGCGTGCTATATTTGAAATAAACACGTTAAAGTGATGTCTCAAGCAGGCGGGTACACCTGGCGTAATCTGCCGGGGCGTGGCCCTAACGAGCGTGTTAATCGCGTGCTATACTTGAAATAAACACTTTAAAGTGATGTCTCGAGCAGGCGGGTACACCTGACGTAATCTGCCGGTGCGTGGCCCTAGCGAGCGTGTTAATCGCGTGCTATACTTGAAATCAACACTTTAAAGTGATGTCTCGAGCAGGCGGGTGCACCTGGCGTAATCTGCCGGGGCGTGGCCCTAGCGAGCGTGTTAATCGCGTGCTGTACTTGAAATAAACACGTTAACGTGAAGTCTCGCGCAGGCGGGTACACCTGGCGTAATCTGCCGGTGCGTGGCCCTAGCGAGCGTGTTAATCGCGTGCTATACTTGAAATAAACACTTTAAAGTGATGTCTCGAGCAGGCGGGTACACCTGGCGTAATCTGCTGGTGCATGGCCCTAGCGAGCGTGTTAATCGCGTGCTATACTTGAAATAAACACGTTAAAGTGATGTCTCGCGCAGGCGGGTACACCTGGAGTAATCTGCCGGGGCGTGGCCCTAGCGAGTGTGTTAATCGCGTGCTGTACTTGAAATAAACACGTTAACGTGAAGTCTCGCGCAGGCGGGTACACCTGGCGTAATCTGCCGGGGCGTGGCCCTAGCGAGCGTGTTAATCGCGTGCTATACTTGAAATAAACACTTTAAAGTGATGTCTCGAGCAGGCGGGTACACCTGGCGTAATCTGCTGGTGCATGGCCCTAACGAGCGTGTTAATCGCGTGCTATACATGAAATAAACACGTTAAAGTGATGTCTCGAGCAGGCGGGTACACCTGGAGTAATCTGCCGGGGCGTGGCCCTAGCGAGTGTGTTAATCGCGTGCTGTACTTGAAATAAACACGTTAACGTGAAGTCTCGCGCAGGCGGGTACACCTGGCGTAATCTGCCGGTGCGTGGCCCTAGCGAGCGTGTTAATCGCGTGCTATACTTGAAATCAACACTTTAAAGTGATGTCTCGAGCAGGCGGGTGCACCTGGCGTAATCTGCCGGGGCGTGGCCCTAGCGAGCGTGTTAATCGCGTGCTATATTTGAAATAAACACGTTAAAGTGATGTCTCGAGCAGGCGGGTACACCTGGCGTAATCTGCCGGGGCGTGGCCCTAACGAGCGTGTTAATCGCGTGCTATACTTGAAATAAACACTTTAAAGTGATGTCTCGAGCAGGCGGGTACACCTGACGTAATCTGCCGGTGCGTGGCCCTAGCGAGCGTGTTAATCGCGTGTTATACTTGAAATAAACACTTTAAAGTGATGTCTCGAGCAGGCGGGTTCACCTGGCGTAATCTGCCGGGGCGTGGCCCTAGCGAGCGTGTTAATCGCGTGCTATACTTGAAATAAACACTTTAAAGTGATGTCTCGAGCAGGCGGGTACACCTGGAGTAATCTGCCGGGGCGTGGCCCTAGCGAGCGTGTTAATCGCGTGCTATACTTGAAATAAACACGTTAAAGTGATGTCTCGCGCAGGCGGGTACACCTGGAGTAATCTGCCGGTGCGTGGCCCTAGCGAGCGTGTTAATCGCGTGCTATACTTGAAATAAACACTTTAAAGTGATGTCTCGCGCAGGCGGGTACACCTGGAGTAATCTGCCGGTGCGTGGCCCTAGCGAGCGTGTTAATCGCGTGCTATACTTGAAATAAACACGTTAAAGTGATGTCTCGCGCAGGCGGGTACACCTGGAGTAATCTGCCGGGGCGTGGCCCTAACGTGCGTGTTAATCGCGTGCTATACATGAAATAAACACGTTAAAGTGATGTCTCGAGCAGGCGGGTACACCTGGCGTAATCTGCCGGTGCGTGGCCCTAACGAGCGTGTTAATCGCGTGCAATACTTGAAATGAACACGTTAAAGTGATGTCTCGCGCAGGCGGGTACACCTGGAGTAATCTGCCGGGGCGTGGCCCTAACGAGCGTGTTAATCGCGTGCTATACATGAAATAAACACGTTAAAGTGATGTCTCGAGCAGGCGGGTACACCTGGAGTAATCTGCCGGGGCGTGGCCCTAGCGAGCGTGTTAATCGCGTGCTATACTTGAAATAAACACTTTAAAGTGATGTCTCGCGCAGGCGGGTACACCTGGAGTAATCTGCCGGTGCGTGGCCCTAACGAGCGTGTTAATCGCGTGCAATACTTGAAATGAACACGTTAAAGTGATGTCTCGCGCAGGCGGGTACACCTGGAGTAATCTGCCGGGGCGTGGCCCTAACGAGCGTGTTAATCGCGCGCTATACATGAAATAAACACGTTAAAGTGATGTCTGGAGCAGGCGGGTACACCTGGAGTAATCTGCCGGTGCGTGGCCCTAACGAGCGTGTTAATCGCGTGCTATACTTGAAATAAACACGTTAAAGTGATGTCTCGCGCAGGCGGGTACACCTGGAGTAATCTGCCGGGGCGTGGCCCTAACGAGCGTGTTAATCGCGTGCTATACATGAAATAAACACGTTAAAGTGATGTCTCGAGCAGGCGGGTACACCTGGAGTAATCTGCCGGGGCGTGGCCCTAGCGAGCGTGTTAATCGCGTGCTATACTTGAAATAAACACTTTAAAGTGATGTCTCGAGCAGGCGGGTACACCTGGCGTAATCTGCTGGTGCATGGCCCTAGCGAGCGTGTTAATCGCGTGCTATACTTGAAATAAACACGTTAAAGTGATGTCTCAAGCAGGCGGGTACACCTGGCGTAATCTGCCGGGGCGTGGCCCTAACGAGCGTGTTAATCGCGTGCTATACTTGAAATAAACACTTTAAAGTGATGTCTCGAGCAGGCGGGTACACCTGACGTAATCTGCCGGTGCGTGGCCCTAGCGAGCGTGTTAATCGCGTGCTATACTTGAAATCAACACTTTAAAGTGATGTCTCGAGCAGGCGGGTGCACCTGGCGTAATCTGCCGGGGCGTGGCCCTAGCGAGCGTGTTAATCGCGTGCTGTACTTGAAATAAACACGTTAACGTGAAGTCTCGCGCAGGCGGGTACACCTGGCGTAATCTGCCGGTGCGTGGCCCTAGCGAGCGTGTTAATCGCGTGCTATACTTGAAATAAACACTTTAAAGTGATGTCTCGAGCAGGCGGGTACACCTGGCGTAATCTGCTGGTGCATGGCCCTAGCGAGCGTGTTAATCGCGTGCTATACTTGAAATAAACACGTTAAAGTGATGTCTCGCGCAGGCGGGTACACCTGGAGTAATCTGCCGGGGCGTGGCCCTAGCGAGTGTGTTAATCGCGTGCTGTACTTGAAATAAACACGTTAACGTGAAGTCTCGCGCAGGCGGGTACACCTGGCGTAATCTGCCGGGGCGTGGCCCTAGCGAGCGTGTTAATCGCGTGCTATACTTGAAATAAACACTTTAAAGTGATGTCTCGAGCAGGCGGGTACACCTGGCGTAATCTGCTGGTGCATGGCCCTAACGAGCGTGTTAATCGCGTGCTATACATGAAATAAACACGTTAAAGTGATGTCTCGAGCAGGCGGGTACACCTGGAGTAATCTGCCGGGGCGTGGCCCTAGCGAGTGTGTTAATCGCGTGCTGTACTTGAAATAAACACGTTAACGTGAAGTCTCGCGCAGGCGGGTACACCTGGCGTAATCTGCCGGTGCGTGGCCCTAGCGAGCGTGTTAATCGCGTGCTATACTTGAAATCAACACTTTAAAGTGATGTCTCGAGCAGGCGGGTGCACCTGGCGTAATCTGCCGGGGCGTGGCCCTAGCGAGCGTGTTAATCGCGTGCTATATTTGAAATAAACACGTTAAAGTGATGTCTCGAGCAGGCGGGTACACCTGGCGTAATCTGCCGGGGCGTGGCCCTAACGAGCGTGTTAATCGCGTGCTATACTTGAAATAAACACTTTAAAGTGATGTCTCGAGCAGGCGGGTACACCTGACGTAATCTGCCGGTGCGTGGCCCTAGCGAGCGTGTTAATCGCGTGTTATACTTGAAATAAACACTTTAAAGTGATGTCTCGAGCAGGCGGGTTCACCTGGCGTAATCTGCCGGGGCGTGGCCCTAGCGAGCGTGTTAATCGCGTGCTATACTTGAAATAAACACTTTAAAGTGATGTCTCGAGCAGGCGGGTACACCTGGAGTAATCTGCCGGGGCGTGGCCCTAGCGAGCGTGTTAATCGCGTGCTATACTTGAAATAAACACGTTAAAGTGATGTCTCGCGCAGGCGGGTACACCTGGAGTAATCTGCCGGTGCGTGGCCCTAGCGAGCGTGTTAATCGCGTGCTATACTTGAAATAAACACTTTAAAGTGATGTCTCGCGCAGGCGGGTACACCTGGAGTAATCTGCCGGTGCGTGGCCCTAGCGAGCGTGTTAATCGCGTGCTATACTTGAAATAAACACGTTAAAGTGATGTCTCGCGCAGGCGGGTACACCTGGAGTAATCTGCCGGGGCGTGGCCCTAACGTGCGTGTTAATCGCGTGCTATACATGAAATAAACACGTTAAAGTGATGTCTCGAGCAGGCGGGTACACCTGGCGTAATCTGCCGGTGCGTGGCCCTAACGAGCGTGTTAATCGCGTGCAATACTTGAAATGAACACGTTAAAGTGATGTCTCGCGCAGGCGGGTACACCTGGAGTAATCTGCCGGGGCGTGGCCCTAACGAGCGTGTTAATCGCGTGCTATACATGAAATAAACACGTTAAAGTGATGTCTCGAGCAGGCGGGTACACCTGGAGTAATCTGCCGGGGCGTGGCCCTAGCGAGCGTGTTAATCGCGTGCTATACTTGAAATAAACACTTTAAAGTGATGTCTCGCGCAGGCGGGTACACCTGGAGTAATCTGCCGGTGCGTGGCCCTAACGAGCGTGTTAATCGCGTGCAATACTTGAAATGAACACGTTAAAGTGATGTCTCGCGCAGGCGGGTACACCTGGAGTAATCTGCCGGGGCGTGGCCCTAACGAGCGTGTTAATCGCGCGCTATACATGAAATAAACACGTTAAAGTGATGTCTCGAGCAGGCGGGTACACCTGGAGTAATCTGCCGGTGCGTGGCCCTAACGAGCGTGTTAATCGCGTGCTATACTTGAAATAAACACGTTAAAGTGATGTCTCGCGCAGGCGGGTACACCTGGAGTAATCTGCCGGGGCGTGGCCCTAACGAGCGTGTTAATCGCGTGCTATACATGAAATAAACACGTTAAAGTGATGTCTCGAGCAGGCGGGTACACCTGGAGTAATCTGCCGGGGCGTGGCCCTAGCGAGCGTGTTAATCGCGTGCTATACTTGAAATAAACACTTTAAAGTGATGTCTCGAGCAGGCGGGTACACCTGGCGTAATCTGCTGGTGCATGGCCCTAGCGAGCGTGTTAATCGCGTGCTATACTTGAAATAAACACGTTAAAGTGATGTCTCGCGCAGGCGGGTACACCTGGAGTAATCTGCCGGGGCGTGGCCCTAACGAGCGTGTTAATCGCGTGCTATACATGAAATAAACACTTTAAAGTGATGTCTCGAGCAGGCGGGTACACCTGGCGTAATCTGCTGGTGCATGGCCCTAGCGAGCGTGTTAATCGCGTGCTATACTTGAAATAAACACGTTAAAGTGATGTCTCGCGCAGGCGGGTACACCTGGAGTAATCTGCCGGGGCGTGGCCCTAACGAGCGTGTTAATCGCGTGCTATACATGAAATAAACACGTTAAAGTGATGTCTCGAGCAGGCGGGTACACCTGGAGTAATCTGCCGGGGCGTGGCCCTAGCGAGCGTGTTAATCGCGTGCTATACTTGAAATAAACACTTTAAAGTGATGTCTCGAGCAGGCGGGTACACCTGGCGTAATCTGCTGGTGCATGGCCCTAGCGAGCGTGTTAATCGCGTGCTATACTTGAAATAAACACGTTAAAGTGATGTCTCGCGCAGGCGGGTACACCTGGAGTAATCTGCCGGGGCGTGGCCCTAGCGAGCGTGTTAATCGCGTGCTATACTTGAAATAAACACGTTAAAGTGATGTCTCGAGCAGGCGGGTACACCTGGTGTAATCTGCCGGTGCGTGGCCCTAGCGAGCGTGTTAATCGCGTGCTATACTTGAAATAAACACGTTAAACTGATGTCTCGAGCAGGCGGGTACACCTGGCGTAATATGCTGGTGCGTGGCCCTAGCGAGCGCGTTAATCGCGTGCTATACTTGAAATAAACACGTTAAAGTGATGTCTCGCGCAGGCGGGTACACCTGGCGTAATCTGCCGGGGCGCGGCCCTAGCCAGCGTGTTAATCTCGTGCTATACTTGAAATAAACACTTTAAAGTGATGTCTCGAGCAGGCGGGCACACCTGGCGTAATCTGCCGGTGCGTGGCCCTAGCGAGCGTGTTAATCGCGTGCTATACTTGAAATAAACACTTTAAAGTGATGTCTCGAGCAGGCGGGTTCACCTGGCGTAATCTGCCGGGGCGTGGCCCTAGCGAGCGCGTTAATCGCGTGCTATACTTGAAATAAACACTTTAAAGTGATGTCTCGAGCAGGCGGGTACACCTGGCGTAATCTGCCGGTGCGTGGCCCTAGCGAGCGTGTTAATCGCGTGCTATAATTGAAATCAACACTTTAAAGTGATGTCTCGAGCAGGCGGGTGCACCTGGCGTAATCTGCCGGGGCGTGGCCCTAGCGAGCGTGTTAATCGCTTGCTATACTTGAAATAAACACTTTAAAGTAATGTCTCGAGCAGGCGGGTACACCTGGCGTAATCTGCCGGGGCGTGGCCCTAGCGAGCGTGTTAATCGCGTGCTATACTTGAAATAAACACTTTAAAGTGATGTCTCGACCAGGCGGGTACACCTGGAGTAATCTGCCGGGTCGTGGCCCTAGCGAGCGTGTTAATCGCGTGCTATACTTGAAATAAACACGTTAAAGGGATGTCTCGAGCAGGCGGATACACCTGGCGTAATCTGCTGGTGCGTGGCCCTAGCGAGCGTGTTAATCGCGTGCTATACTTGAAATAAACACTTTAAAGTGATGTCTCGAGCAGGCGGGTACACCTGCAGTAATCTGCCGGGGCGTGGCCCTAGCGAGTGTGTTAATCGCGTGCTGTACTTGAAATAAACACGTTAACGTGAAGTCTCGCGCAGGCGGGTACACCTGGCGTAATCTGCCGGTGCGTGGCCCTAGCGAGCGTGTTAATCGCGTGCTATACTTGAAATCAACACTTTAAAGTGATGTCTCGAGCAGGCGGGTGCACCTGGCGTAATCTGCCGGGGCGTGGCCCTAGCGAGCGTGTTAATCGCGTGCTATATTTGAAATAAACACGTTAAAGTGATGTCTCGAGCAGGCGGGTACACCTGGCGTAATCTGCCGGGGCGTGGCCCTAACGAGCGTGTTAATCGCGTGCTATACTTGAAATAAACACTTTAAAGTGATGTCTCGAGCAGGCGGGTACACCTGACGTAATCTGCCGGTGCGTGGCCCTAGCGAGCGTGTTAATCGCGTGTTATACTTGAAATAAACACTTTAAAGTGATGTCTCGAGCAGGCGGGTTCACCTGGCGTAATCTGCCGGGGCGTGGCCCTAGCGAGCGTGTTAATCGCGTGCTATACTTGAAATAAACACTTTAAAGTGAGGTCTCGAGCAGGCGGGTACACCTGGAGTAATCTGCCGGGGCGTGGCCCTAGCGAGCGTGTTAATCGCGTGCTATACTTGAAATAAACACGTTAAAGTGATGTCTCGCGCAGGCGGGTACACCTGGAGTAATCTGCCGGGGCGTGGCCCTAGCGAGCGTGTTAATCGCGTGCTATACTTGAAATAAACACTTTAAAGTGATGTCTCGAGCAGGCGGGTACACCTGGCGTAATCTGCTGGTGCATGGCCCTAGCGAGCGTGTTAATCGCGTGCTATACTTGAAATAAACACGTTAAAGTGATGTCTCGCGCAGGCGGGTACACCTGGAGTAATCTGCCGGGGCGTGGCCCTAACGAGCGTGTTAATCGCGTGCTATACATGAAATAAACACGTTAAAGTGATGTCTCGAGCAGGCGGGTACACCTGGAGTAATCTGCCGGGGCGTGGCCCTAGCGAGTGTGTTAATCGCGTGCTGTACTTGAAATAAACACGTTAACGTGAAGTCTCGCGCAGGCGGGTACACCTGGCGTAATCTGCCGGTGCGTGGCCCTAGCGAGCGTGTTAATCGCGTGCTATACTTGAAATCAACACTTTAAAGTGATGTCTCGAGCAGGCGGGTGCACCTGGCGTAATCTGCCGGGGCGTGGCCCTAGCGAGCGTGTTAATCGCGTGCTATATTTGAAATAAACACGTTAAAGTGATGTCTCGAGCAGGCGGGTACACCTGGCGTAATCTGCCGGGGCGTGGCCCTAACGAGCGTGTTAATCGCGTGCTATACTTGAAATAAACACTTTAAAGTGATGTCTCGAGCAGGCGGGTACACCTGACGTAATCTGCCGGTGCGTGGCCCTAGCGAGCGTGTTAATCGCGTGTTATACTTGAAATAAACACTTTAAAGTGATGTCTCGAGCAGGCGGGTTCACCTGGCGTAATCTGCCGGGGCGTGGCCCTAGCGAGCGTGTTAATCGCGTGCTATACTTGAAATAAACACTTTAAAGTGATGTCTCGAGCAGGCGGGTACACCTGGAGTAATCTGCCGGGGCGTGGCCCTAGCGAGCGTGTTAATCGCGTGCTATACTTGAAATAAACACGTTAAAGTGATGTCTCGCGCAGGCGGGTACACCTGGAGTAATCTGCCGGTGCGTGGCCCTAGCGAGCGTGTTAATCGCGTGTTATACTTGAAATAAACACTTTAAAGTGATGTCTCGAGCAGGCGGGTACACCTGGCGTAATCTGCTGGTGCATGGCCCTAGCGAGCGTGTTAATCGCGTGCTATACTTGAAATAAACACGTTAAAGTGATGTCTCGCGCAGGCGGGTACACCTGGAGTAATCTGCCGGGGCGTGGCCCTAACGAGCGTGTTAATCGCGTGCTATACATGAAATAAACACGTTAAAGTGATGTCTCGAGCAGGCGGGTACACCTGGCGTAATCTGCCGGTGCGTGGCCCTAACGAGCGTGTTAATCGCGTGCTATACTTGCAATGAACACGTTAAAGTGATGTCTCGCGCAGGCGGGTACACCTGGAGTAATCTGCCGGGGCGTGGCCCTAACGAGCGTGTTAATCGCGTGCTATACATGAAATAAACACGTTAAAGTGATGTCTCGAGCAGGCGGGTACACCTGGAGTAATCTGCCGGGGCGTGGCCCTAGCGAGCGTGTTAATCGCGTGCTATACTTGAAATAAACACTTTAAAGTGATGTCTCGAGCAGGCGGGTACACCTGGCGTAATGTGCCGGTGCGTGGCCCTAACGAGCGTGTTAATCGCGTGCTATACTTGAAATGAACACGTTAAAGTGATGTCTCGCGCAGGCGGGTACACCTGGAGTAATCTGCCGGGGCGTGGCCCTAACGAGCGTGTTAATCGCGTGCTATACATGAAATAAACACGTTAAAGTGATGTCTCGAGCAGGCGGGTACACCTGGAGTAATCTGCCGGGGCGTGGCCCTAACGAGCGTGTTAATCGCGTGCTATACATGAAATAAACACGTTAAAGTGATGTCTCGAGCAGGCGGGTACACCTGGCGTAATCTGCCGGTGCGTGGCCCTAACGAGCGTGTTAATCGCGTGCTATACTTGAAATAAACACGTTAAAGTGATGTCTCGCGCAGGCGGGTACACCTGGAGTAATCTGCCGGGGCGTGGCCCTAACGAGCGTGTTAATCGCGTGTTATACTTGAAATAAACACTTTAAAGTGATGTCTCGAGCAGGCGGGTTCACCTGGCGTAATCTGCCGGGGCGTGGCCCTAGCGAGCGTGTTAATCGCGTGCTATACTTGAAATAAACACTTTAAAGTGATGTCTCGAGCAGGCGGGTACACCTGGAGTAATCTGCCGGGGCGTGGCCCTAGCGAGCGTGTTAATCGCGTGCTATACTTGAAATAAACACGTTAAAGTGATGTCTCGCGCAGGCGGGTACACCTGGAGTAATCTGCCGGTGCGTGGCCCTAGCGAGCGTGTTAATCGCGTGTTATACTTGAAATAAACACTTTAAAGTGATGTCTCGAGCAGGCGGGTACACCTGGCGTAATCTGCTGGTGCATGGCCCTAGCGAGCGTGTTAATCGCGTGCTATACTTGAAATAAACACGTTAAAGTGATGTCTCGCGCAGGCGGGTACACCTGGAGTAATCTGCCGGGGCGTGGCCCTAACGAGCGTGTTAATCGCGTGCTATACATGAAATAAACACGTTAAAGTGATGTCTCGAGCAGGCGGGTACACCTGGCGTAATCTGCCGGTGCGTGGCCCTAACGAGCGTGTTAATCGCGTGCTATACTTGAAATGAACACGTTAAAGTGATGTCTCGCGCAGGCGGGTACACCTGGAGTAATCTGCCGGGGCGTGGCCCTAACGAGCGTGTTAATCGCGTGCTATACATGAAATAAACACGTTAAAGTGATGTCTCGAGCAGGCGGGTACACCTGGAGTAATCTGCCGGGGCGTGGCCCTAGCGAGCGTGTTAATCGCGTGCTATACTTGAAATAAACACTTTAAAGTGATGTCTCGAGCAGGCGGGTACACCTGGCGTAATCTGCCGGTGCGTGGCCCTAACGAGCGTGTTAATCGCGTGCTATACTTGAAATGAACACGTTAAAGTGATGTCTCGCGCAGGCGGGTACACCTGGAGTAATCTGCCGGGGCGTGGCCCTAACGAGCGTGTTAATCGCGTGCTATACATGAAATAAACACGTTAAAGTGATGTCTCGAGCAGGCGGGTACACCTGGAGTAATCTGCCGGGGCGTGGCCCTAACGAGCGTGTTAATCGCGTGCTATACATGAAATAAACACGTTAAAGTGATGTCTCGAGCAGGCGGGTACACCTGGCGTAATCTGCCGGTGCGTGGCCCTAACGAGCGTGTTAATCGCGTGCTATACTTGAAATGAACACGTTAAAGTGATGTCTCGCGCAGGCGGGTACACCTGGAGTAATCTGCCGGGGCGTGGCCCTAACGAGCGTGTTAATCGCGTGCTATACATGAAATAAACACGTTAAAGTGATGTCTCGAGCAGGCGGGTACACCTGGAGTAATCTGCCGGGGCGTGGCCCTAGCGAGCGTGTTAATCGCGTGCTATACTTGAAATAAACACTTTAAAGTGATGTCTCGAGCAGGCGGGTACACCTGGCGTAATCTGCCGGTGCGTGGCCCTAACGAGCGTGTTAATCGCGTGCTATACTTGAAATGAACACGTTAAAGTGATGTCTCGCGCAGGCGGGTACACCTGGAGTAATCTGCCGGGGCGTGGCCCTAACGAGCGTGTTAATCGCGTGCTATACATGAAATAAACACGTTAAAGTGATGTCTCGAGCAGGCGGGTACACCTGGAGTAATCTGCCGGGGCGTGGCCCTAACGAGCGTGTTAATCGCGTGCTATACATGAAATAAACACGTTAAAGTGATGTCTCGAGCAGGCGGGTACACCTGGCGTAATCTGCCGGTGCGTGGCCCTAACGAGCGTGTTAATCGCGTGCTATACTTGAAATAAACACGTTAAAGTGATGTCTCGCGCAGGCGGGTACACCTGGAGTAATCTGCCGGGGCGTGGCCCTAACGAGCGTGTTAATCGCGTGCTATACATGAAATAAACACGTTAAAGTGATGTCTCGAGCAGGCGGGTACACCTGGAGTAATCTGCCGGGGCGTGGCCCTAGCGAGCGTGTTAATCGCGTGCTATACTTGAAATAAACACTTTAAAGTGATGTCTCGAGCAGGCGGGTACACCTGGCGTAATCTGCTGGTGCATGGCCCTAGCGAGCGTGTTAATCGCGTGCTATACTTGAAATAAACACGTTAAAGTGATGTCTCGCGCAGGCGGGTACACCTGGAGTAATCTGCCGGGGCGTGGCCCTAACGAGCGTGTTAATCGCGTGCTATACATGAAATAAACACTTTAAAGTGATGTCTCGAGCAGGCGGGTACACCTGGCGTAATCTGCTGGTGCATGGCCCTAGCGAGCGTGTTAATCGCGTGCTATACTTGAAATAAACACGTTAAAGTGATGTCTCGCGCAGGCGGGTACACCTGGAGTAATCTGCCGAGGCGTGGCCCTAACGAGCGTGTTAATCGCGTGCTATACATGAAATAAACACTTTAAAGTGATGTCTCGAGCAGGCGGGTACACCTGGAGTAATCTGCCGGGGTGTGGCCCTAGCGAGCGTGTTAATCGCGTGCTATACTTGAAATAAACACTCTAAAGTGATGTCTCGAGCAGGCGGGTTCACCTGGCGTAATCTGCCGGTGCGTGGCCCTAGCGAGCGTGTTAATCGCGTGCTATACTTGAAATAAACACTTTAAAGTGATGTCTCGAGCAGGCGGGTTCACCTGGCGTAATCTGCCGGGGCGTGGCCCTAGCGAGCGCGTTAATCGCGTGCTATACTTGAAATAAACACTTTAAAGTGATGTCTCGAGCAGGCGGGTACACCTGCAGTAATCTGCCGGGGCGTGGCCCTAGCGAGTGTGTTAATCGCGTGCTGTACTTGAAATAAACACGTTAAAGTGATGTCTCGCGCAGGCGGGTACACCTGGCGTAATCTGCCGGTGCGTGGCCCAGCGAGCGTGTTAATCGCGTGCTATACTTGAAATAAACACTTTAAAGTGATGTCTCGAGCAGGCGGGTACACCTGGCGTAATCTGCCGGTGTATGGCCCTAGCGAGCGTGTTAATCGCGTGCTATACTTGAAATAAACACGTTAAAGTGATGTCTCGCGCAGGCGGGTACACCTGGAGTAATCTGCCGGGGCGTGGCCCTAGCGCGCGTGTTAATCGCGTGCTATACTTGAAATAAACACGTTGAAGTGATGTCTCGAGCAGGCGGGTACACCTGGAGTAATCTGCCGGCGCGTGGCCCTAGCGAGCGTGTTAATCGCGTGCTATACTTGAAATAAACACGTTAAATTGATGTCTCGAGCAGGCGGGTACACCTGGCGTAATCTGCCGGTGCGTGGCCCCAGCGAGCGTGTTAATCGCGTGCTATAATTGAAATAAACACGTTAAACTGATGTCTCGAGCAGGCGGGTACACCTGGCGTAATATGCTGGTGCGTGGCCCTAGCGAGCGCGTTAATCGCGTGCTATACTTGAAATAAACACGGTAAAGTGATGTCTCGCGCAAGCGGGTACACCTGGCGTAATCTGGCGGGGCGCGTCCCTAGCCAGCGTGTTAATCGCGTGCTATACTTGAAATAAACACTTTAAAGTGATGTCTCGAGCAGGCGGGTACACCTGGCGTAATCTGCCGGTGCGTGGCCCTAGCGAGCGTGTTAATCGCGTGCTATACTTGAAATAAACACTTTAAACTGATGTCTCGAGCAGGCGGGTTCACCTGGCGTAATCTGCCGGGGCGTGGCCCTAGCGAGCGTGTTAATCGCGTGCTATACTTGAAATAAACACTTTAAAGTGATGTCTTGAGCAGGCGGGTACACCTGGAGTAATCTGCCGGTGCGTGGCCCTAGCGAGCGTGTTAATCGCGTGCTATACTTGAAATAAACACTTTAAAGTGATGTCTCGAGCAGGCGGGTTCACCTGGCGTAATCTGCCGGGGCGTGGCCCTAGCGAGCGTGTTAATCGCGTGCTATACTTGAAATAAACACTTTAAAGTGATGTCTCGAGCAGGCGGGTACACCTGGAGTAATCTGCCGGGGTGTGGCCCTAGCGAGCGTGTTAATCGCGTGCTATACTTGAAATAAACACTCTAAAGTGATGTCTCGAGCAGGCGGGTTCACCTGGCGTAATCTGCCGGGGCGTGGCCCTAGCGAGTGTGCGAATCGCGTGCTGTACTTGAAATAAACACGTTAAAGTGATGTCTCGCGCAGGCGGGTACACCTGGTGTAATCTGCCGGTGCGTGGCCCTAGCGAGCGTGTTAATCGCGTGCTATACTTGAAATAAACACTCTAAAGTGATGTCTCGAGCAGGCGGGTACACCTGACGTAATCTGCCGGTGCGTGGCCCTAGCGAGCGTGTTAATCGCGTGCTATACTTGAAATAAACACTTTAAAGTGATGTCTCGAGCAGGCGGGTTCACCTGGCGTAATCTGCCGGGGCGTGGCCCTAGCGAGCGTGTTAATGCGTGCTATACTTGAAATAAACACTTTAAAGTGATGTCTCGAGCAGGCGGGTACACCTGGAGTAATCTGCCGGGGCGTGGCCCTAGCGAGCGTGTTAATCGCGTGCTATACTTGAAATAAACACGTTAAACTGATGTCTCGAGCAGGCGGGTACACCTGGCGTAATCTGCCGGTGCGTGGCCCTAGCGAGCGTGTTAATCGCGTGCTATACTTGAAATAAACACGTTAAACTGATGTCTCGAGCAGGCGGGTACACCTGGCGTAATATGCTGGTGCGTGGCCCTAGCGAGCGCGTTAATCGCGTGCTATACTTGAAATAAACACGTTAAAGTGATGTCTCGCGCAGGCGGGTACACCTGGCGTAATCTGCCGGGGCGCGGCCCTAGCCAGCGTGTTAATCTCGTGCTATACTTGAAATAAACACTTTAAAGTGATGTCTCGAGCAGGCGGGCACACCTGGCGTAATCTGCCGGTGCGTGGCCCTAGCGAGCGTGTTAATCGCGTGCTATACTTGAAATAAACACTTTAAAGTGATGTCTCGAGCAGGCGGGTTCACCTGGCGTAATCTGCCGGGGCGTGGCCCTAGCGAGCGTGTAAATCGCGTCCTATACTTGAAATAAACACTTTAAAGTGATGTCTCGAGCAGGCGGGTACACCTGGAGTAATCTGCCGGGGTGTGGCCCTAGCGAGCGTGTTAATCGCGTGCTATACTTGAAATAAACACTCTAAAGTGATGTCTCGAGCAGGCGGGTTCACCTGGCGTAATCTGCCGGGGCGTGGCCCTAGCGAGCGTGTTAATCGCGTGCTATACTTGAAATAAACACTTTAAAGTGATGTCTCGAGCAGGCGGGTTCACCTGGCGTAATCTGCCGGGGCGTGGCCCTAGCGAGTGTGCGAATCGCGTGCTGTACTTGAAATAAACACGTTAAAGTGATGTCTCGCGCAGGCGGGTACACCTGGTGTAATCTGCCGGTGCGTGGCCCTAGCGAGCGTGTTAATCGCGTGCTATACTTGAAATAAACACGTTAAACTGATGTCTCGAGCAGGCGGGTACACCTGGCGTAATCTGCCGGTGCGTGGCCCTAGCGAGCGTGTTAATCGCGTGCTATACTTGAAATAAACACGTTAAACTGATGTCTCGAGCAGGCGGGTACACCTGGCGTAATATGCTGGTGCGTGGCCCTAGCGAGCGCGTTAATCGCGTGCTATACTTGAAATAAACACGTTAAAGTGATGTCTCGCGCAGGCGGGTACACCTGGCGTAATCTGCCGGGGCGCGGCCCTAGCCAGCGTGTTAATCTCGTGCTATACTTGAAATAAACACTTTAAAGTGATGTCTCGAGCAGGCGGGCACACCTGGCGTAATCTGCCGGTGCGTGGCCCTAGCGAGCGTGTTAATCGCGTGCTATACTTGAAATAAACACTTTAAAGTGATGTCTCGAGCAGGCGGGTTCACCTGGCGTAATCTGCCGGGGCGTGGCCCTAGCGAGTGTGCGAATCGCGTGCTGTACTTGAAATAAACACGTTAAAGTGATGTCTCGCGCAGGCGGGTACACCTGGTGTAATCTGCCGGTGCGTGGCCCTAGCGAGCGTGTTAATCGCGTGCTATACTTGAAATAAACACTCTAAAGTGATGTCTCGAGCAGGCGGGTACACCTGACGTAATCTGCCGGTGCGTGGCCCTAGCGAGCGTGTTAATCGCGTGCTATACTTGAAATAAACACTTTAAAGTGATGTCTCGAGCAGGCGGGTTCACCTGGCGAAATCTGCCGGGGCGTGGCCCTAGCGAGCGTGTTAATCGCGTGCTATACTTGAAATAAACACTTTAAAGTGATGTCTCGAGCAGGCGGGTACACCTGGAGTAATCTGCCGGGGCGTGGCCCTAGCGAGCGTGTTAATCGCGTGCTATACTTGAAATAAACACGTTAAACTGATGTCTCGAGCAGGCGGGTACACCTGGCGTAATCTGCCGGTGCGTGGCCCTAGCGAGCGTGTTAATCGCGTGCTATACTTGAAATAAACACGTTAAACTGATGTCTCGAGCAGGCGGGTACACCTGGCGTAATATGCTGGTGCGTGGCCCTAGCGAGCGCGTTAATCGCGTGCTATACTTGAAATAAACACGTTAAAGTGATGTCTCGCGCAGGCGGGTACACCTGGCGTAATCTGCCGGGGCGCGGCCCTAGCCAGCGTGTTAATCTCGTGCTATACTTGAAATAAACACTTTAAAGTGATGTCTCGAGCAGGCGGGCACACCTGGCGTAATCTGCCGGTGCGTGGCCCTAGCGAGCGTGTTAATCGCGTGCTATACTTGAAATAAACACTTTAAAGTGATGTCTCGAGCAGGCGGGTTCACCTGGCGTAATCTGCCGGGGCGTGGCCCTAGCGAGCGTGTTAATCGCGTGCTATACTTGAAATAAACACTTTAAAGTGATGTCTCGAGCAGGCGGGTACACCTGGAGTAATCTGCCGGGGTGTGGCCCTAGCGAGCGTGTTAATCGCGTGCTATACTTGAAATAAACACTCTAAAGTGATGTCTCGAGCAGGCGGGTTCACCTGGCGTAATCTGCCGGGGCGTGGCCCTAGCGAGCGTGTTAATCGCGTGCTATACTTGAAATAAACACTTTAAAGTGATGTCTCGAGCAGGCGGGTTCACCTGGCGTAATCTGCCGGGGCGTGGCCCTAGCGAGTGTGCGAATCGCGTGCTGTACTTGAAATAAACACGTTAAAGTGATGTCTCGCGCAGGCGGGTACACCTGGTGTAATCTGCCGGTGCGTGGCCCTAGCGAGCGTGTTAATCGCGTGCTATACTTGAAATAAACACGTTAAACTGATGTCTCGAGCAGGCGGGTACACCTGGCGTAATCTGCCGGTGCGTGGCCCTAGCGAGCGTGTTAATCGCGTGCTATACTTGAAATAAACACGTTAAACTGATGTCTCGAGCAGGCGGGTACACCTGGCGTAATATGCTGGTGCGTGGCCCTAGCGAGCGCGTTAATCGCGTGCTATACTTGAAATAAACACGTTAAAGTGATGTCTCGCGCAGGCGGGTACACCTGGCGTAATCTGCCGGGGCGCGGCCCTAGCCAGCGTGTTAATCTCGTGCTATACTTGAAATAAACACTTTAAAGTGATGTCTCGAGCAGGCGGGCACACCTGGCGTAATCTGCCGGTGCGTGGCCCTAGCGAGCGTGTTAATCGCGTGCTATACTTGAAATAAACACTTTAAAGTGATGTCTCGAGCAGGCGGGTTCACCTGGCGTAATCTGCCGGGGCGTGGCCCTAGCGAGCGTGTTAATCGCGTGCTATACTTGAAATAAACACTTTAAAGTGATGTCTCGAGCAGGCGGGTACACCTGGAGTAATCTGCCGGGGTGTGGCCCTAGCGAGCGTGTTAATCGCGTGCTATACTTGAAATAAACACTCTAAAGTGATGTCTCGAGCAGGCGGGTTCACCTGGCGTAATCTGCCGGGGCGTGGCCCTAGCGAGCGTGTTAATCGCGTGCTATACTTGAAATAAACACTTTAAAGTGATGTCTCGAGCAGGCGGGTTCACCTGGCGTAATCTGCCGGGGCGTGGCCTTAGCGAGTGTGCGAATCGCGTGCTGTACTTGAAATAAACACGTTAAAGTGATGTCTCGCGCAGGCGGGTACACCTGGTGTAATCTGCCGGTGCGTGGCCCTAGCGAGCGTGTTAATCGCGTGCTATACTAGAAATAAACACTCTAAAGTGATGTCTCGAGCAGGCGGGTACACCTGACGTAATCTGCCGGTGCGTGGCCCTAGCGAGCGTGTTAATCGCGTGCTATACTTGAAATAAACACTTTAAAGTGATGTCTCGAGCAGGCGGGTTCACCTGGCGTAATCTGCCGGGGCGTGGCCCTAGCGAGCGTGTTAATCGCGTGCTATACTTGAAATAAACACTTTAAAGTGATGTCTCGAGCAGGCGGGTACACCTGCAGTAATCTGCCGGGGCGTGGCCCTAGCGAGTGTGTTAATCGCGTGCTGTACTTGAAATAAACACGTTAAAGTGATGTCTCGCGCAGGCGGGTACACCTGGCGTAATCTGCCGGTGCGTGGCCCAGCGAGCGTGTTAATCGCGTGCTATACTTGTTATAAACACTTTAAAGTGATGTCTCGAGCAGGCGGGTACACCTGGCGTAATCTGCCGGTGTATGGCCCTAGCGAGCGTGTTAATCGCGTGCTATACTTGAAATAAACACGTTGAAGTGATGTCTCGAGCAGGCGGGTACACCTGGAGTAATCTGCCGGCGCGTGGCCCTAGCGAGCGTGTTAATCGCGTGCTATACTTGAAATAAACACGTTAAATTGATGTCTCGAGCAGGCGGGTACACCTGGCGTAATCTGCCGGTGCGTGGCCCCAGCGAGCGTGTTAATCGCGTGCTATAATTGAAATAAACACTTTAAAGTGATGTCTCGAGCAGGCGGGCACACCTGGCGTAATCTGCCGGTGCGTGGCCCTAGCGAGCGTGTTAATCGCGTGCTATACTTGAAATAAACACTTTAAAGTGATGTCTCGAGCAGGCGGGTTCACCTGGCGTAATCTGCCGGGGCGTGGCCCTAGCGAGTGTGCGAATCGCGTGCTGTACTTGAAATAAACACGTTAAAGTGATGTCTCGCGCAGGCGGGTACACCTGGTGTAATCTGCCGGTGCGTGGCCCTAGCGAGCGTGTTAATCGCGTGCTATACTTGAAATAAACACTTTAAAGTGATGTCTCGAGCAGGCGGGTTCACCTGGCGTAATCTGCCGGGGCGTGGCCCTAGCGAGTGTGCGAATCGCGTGCTGTACTTGAAATAAACACGTTAAAGTGATGTCTCGCGCAGGCGGGTACACCTGGTGTAATCTGCCGGTGCGTGGCCCTAGCGAGCGTGTTAATCGCGTGCTATACTTGAAATAAACACTCTAAAGTGATGTCTCGAGCAGGCGGGTACACCTGACGTAATCTGCCGGTGCGTGGCCCTAGCGAGCGTGTTAATCGCGTGCTATACTTGAAATAAACACTTTAAAGTGATGTCTCGAGCAGGCGGGTTCACCTGGCGAAATCTGCCGGGGCGTGGCCCTAGCGAGCGTGTTAATCGCGTGCTATACTTGAAATAAACACTTTAAAGTGATGTCTCGAGCAGGCGGGTACACCTGGAGTAATCTGCCGGGGCGTGGCCCTAGCGAGCGTGTTAATCGCGTGCTATACTTGAAATAAACACGTTAAACTGATGTCTCGAGCAGGCGGGTACACCTGGCGTAATCTGCCGGTGCGTGGCCCTAGCGAGCGTGTTAATCGCGTGCTATACTTGAAATAAACACGTTAAACTGATGTCTCGAGCCGGCGGGTACACCTGGCGTAATATGCTGGTGCGTGGCCCTAGCGAGCGCGTTAATCGCGTGCTATACTTGAAATAAACACGTTAAAGTGATGTCTCGCGCAGGCGGGTACACCTGGCGTAATCTGCCGGGGCGCGGCCCTAGCCAGCGTGTTAATCTCGTGCTATACTTGAAATAAACACTTTAAAGTGATGTCTCGAGCAGGCGGGCACACCTGGCGTAATCTGCCGGTGCGTGGCCCTAGCGAGCGTGTTAATCGCGTGCTATACTTGAAATAAACACTTTAAAGTGATGTCTCGAGCAGGAGGGTTCACCTGGCGTAATCTGCCGGGGCGTGGCCCTAGCGAGCGTGTTAATCGCGTGCTATACTTGAAATAAACACTTTAAAGTGATTTCTCGAGCAGGCGGGTACACCTGGAGTAATCTGCCGGGGTGTGGCCCTAGCGAGCGTGTTAATCGCGTGCTATACTTGAAATAAACACTCTAAAGTGATGTCTCGAGCAGGCGGGTTCACCTGGCGTAATCTGCCGGGGCGTGGCCCTAGCGAGCGTGTTAATCGCGTGCTATACTTGAAATAAACACTTTAAAGTGATGTCTCGAGCAGGCGGGTTCACCTGGCGTAATCTGCCGGGGCGTGGCCCTAGCGAGTGTGCGAATCGCGTGCTGTACTTGAAATAAACACGTTAAAGTGATGTCTCGCGCAGGCGGGTACACCTGGTGTAATCTGCCGGTGCGTGGCCCTAGCGAGCGTGTTAATCGCGTGCTATACTTGAAATAAACACGTTAAACTGATGTCTCGAGCAGGCGGGTACACCTGGCGTAATCTGCCGGTGCGTGGCCCTAGCGAGCGTGTTAATCGCGTGCTATACTTGAAATAAACACGTTAAACTGATGTCTCGAGCAGGCGGGTACACCTGGCGTAATATGCTGGTGCGTGGCCCTAGCGAGCGCGTTAATCGCGTGCTATACTTGAAATAAACACGTTAAAGTGATGTCTCGCGCAGGCGGGTACACCTGGCGTAATCTGCCGGGGCGCGGCCCTAGCCAGCGTGTTAATCTCGTGCTATACTTGAAATAAACACTTTAAAGTGATGTCTCGAGCAGGCGGGCACACCTGGCGTAATCTGCCGGTGCGTGGCCCTAGCGAGCGTGTTAATCGCGTGCTATACTTGAAATAAACACTTTAAAGTGATGTCTCGAGCAGGCGGGTTCACCTGGCGTAATCTGCCGGGGCGTGGCCCTAGCGAGCGTGTTAATCGCGTGCTATACTTGAAATAAACACTTTAAAGTGATGTCTCGAGCAGGCGGGTACACCTGGAGTAATCTGCCGGGGTGTGGCCCTAGCGAGCGTGTTAATCGCGTGCTATACTTGAAATAAACACTCTAAAGTGATGTCTCGAGCAGGCGGGTTCACCTGGCGTAATCTGCCGGGGCGTGGCCCTAGCGAGCGTGTTAATCGCGTGCTATACTTGAAATAAACACTTTAAAGTGATGTCTCGAGCAGGCGGGTTCACCTGGCGTAATCTGCCGGGGCGTGGCCTTAGCGAGTGTGCGAATCGCGTGCTGTACTTGAAATAAACACGTTAAAGTGATGTCTCGCGCAGGCGGGTACACCTGGTGTAATCTGCCGGTGCGTGGCCCTAGCGAGCGTGTTAATCGCGTGCTATACTAGAAATAAACACTCTAAAGTGATGTCTCGAGCAGGCGGGTACACCTGACGTAATCTGCCGGTGCGTGGCCCTAGCGAGCGTGTTAATCGCGTGCTATACTTGAAATAAACACTTTAAAGTGATGTCTCGAGCAGGCGGGTTCACCTGGCGTAATCTGCCGGGGCGTGGCCCTAGCGAGCGTGTTAATCGCGTGCTATACTTGAAATAAACACTTTAAAGTGATGTCTCGAGCAGGCGGGTACACCTGCAGTAATCTGCCGGGGCGTGGCCCTAGCGAGTGTGTTAATCGCGTGCTGTACTTGAAATAAACACGTTAAAGTGATGTCTCGCGCAGGCGGGTACACCTGGCGTAATCTGCCGGTGCGTGGCCCAGCGAGCGTGTTAATCGCGTGCTATACTTGAAATAAACACTTTAAAGTGACGTCTCGAGCAGGCGGGTACACCTGGCGTAATCTGCCGGTGTATGGCCCTAGCGAGCGTGTTAATCGCGTGCTATACTTGAAATAAACACGTTAAAGTGATGTCTCGCGCAGGCGGGTACACCTGGAGTAATCTGCCGGGGCGTGGCCCTAGCGCGCGTGTTAATCGCGTGCTATACTTGAAATAAACACGTTGAAGTGATGTCTCGAGCAGGCGGGTACACCTGGAGTAATCTGCCGGCGCGTGGCCCTAGCGCGCGTGTTAATCGCGTGCTATACTTGAAATAAACACGTTGAAGTGATGTCTCGAGCAGGCGGGTACACCTGGAGTAATCTGCCGGGGCGTGGCCCTAGCGCGCGTGTTAATCGCGTGCTATACTTGAAATAAACACGTTGAAGTGATGTCTCGAGCAGGCGGGTACACCTGGAGTAATCTGCCGGGGCGTGGCCCTAGCGCGCGTGTTAATCGCGTGCTATACTTGAAATAAACACGTTGAAGTGATGTCTCGAGCAGGCGGGTACACCTGGAGTAATCTGCCGGGGCGTGGCCCTAGCGCGCGTGTTAATCGCGTGCTATACTTGAAATAAACACGTTAAATTGATGTCTCGAGCAGGCGGGTACACCTGGCGTAATCTGCCGGTGCGTGGCCCCAGCGAGCGTGTTAATCGCGTGCTATAATTGAAATAAACACGTTAAACTGATGTCTCGAGCAGGCGAGTACACCTGGCGTAATATGCTGGTGCGTGGCCCTAGCGAGCGCGTTAATCGCGTGCTATACTTGAAATAAACACGGTAAAGTGATGTCTCGCGCAAGCGGGTACACCTGCCGTAATCTGGCGGGGCGCGGCCCTAGCCAGCGTGTTAATCGCGTGCTATACTTGAAATAAACACTTTAAAGTGATGTCTCGAGCAGGCGGGTACACCTGGCGTAATCTGCCGGTGTGTGGCCCTAGCGAGCGTGTTAATCGCGTGCTATACTTGAAATAAACACTTTAAACTGATGTCTCGAGCAGGCGGGTTCACCTGGCGTAATCTGCCGGGGCGTGGCCCTAGCGAGCGTGTTAATCGCGTGCTATACTTGAAATAAACACTTTAAAGTGATGTCTCGAGCAGGCGGGTTCACCTGGCGTAATCTGCCGGGGCGTGGCCCTAGCGAGCGTGTTAATCGCGTGCTATACTTGAAATAAACACTTTAAAGTGATGTCTCGAGCAGGCGGGTACACCTGGAGTAATCTGCCGGGGTGTGGCCCTAGCGAGCGTGTTAATCGCGTGCTATACTTGAAATAAACACTCTAAAGTGATGTCTCGAGCAGGCGGGTTCACCTGGCGTAATCTGCCGGGGCGTGGCCCTAGCGAGCGTGTTAATCGCGTGCTATACTTGAAATAAACACTTTAAAGTGATGTCTCGAGCAGGCGGGTTCACCTGGCGTAATCTGCCGGGGCGTGGCCCTAGCGAGTGTGCGAATCGCGTGCTGTACTTGAAATAAACACGTTAAAGTGATGTCTCGCGCAGGCGGGTACACCTGGTGTAATCTGCCGGTGCGTGGCCCTAGCGAGCGTGTTAATCGCGTGCTATACTTAAAATAAACACTCTAAAGTGATGTCTCGAGCAGGCGGGTACACCTGACGTAATCTGCCGGTGCGTGGCCCTAGCGAGCGTGTTAATCGCGTGCTATACTTGAAATAAACACTTTAAAGTGATGTCTCGAGCAGGCGGGTTCACCTGGCGTAATCTGCCGGGGCGTGGCCCTAGCGAGCGTGTTAATCGCGTGCTATACTTGAAATAAACACTTTAAAGTGATGTCTCGAGCAGGCGGGTACACCTGCAGTAATCTGCCGGGGCGTGGCCCTAGCGAGTGTGTTAATCGCGTGCTGTACTTGAAATAAACACGTTAAAGTGATGTCTCGCGCAGGCGGGTACACCTGGCGTAATCTGCCGGTGCGTGGCCCAGCGAGCGTGTTAATCGCGTGCTATACTTGAAATAAACACTTTAAAGTGATGTCTCGAGCAGGCGGGTACACCTGGCGTAATCTGCCGGTGTATGGCCCTAGCGAGCGTGTTAATCGCGTGCTATACTTGAAATAAACACGTTAAAGTGATGTCTCGCGCAGGCGGGTACACCTGGAGTAATCTGCCGGGGCGTGGCCCTAGCGCGCGTGTTAATCGCGTGCTATACTTGAAATAAACACGTTGAAGTGATGTCTCGAGCAGGCGGGTACACCTGGAGTAATCTGCCGGCGCGTGGCCCTAGCGAGCGTGTTAATCGCGTGCTATACTTGAAATAAACACGTTAAATTGATGTCTCGAGCAGGCGGGTACACCTGGCGTAATCTGCCGGTGCGTGGCCCCAGCGAGCGTGTTAATCGCGTGCTATAATGGAAATAAACACGTTAAACTGATGTCTCGAGCAGGCGGGTACACCTGGCGTAATATGCTGGTGCGTGGCCCTAGCGAGCGCGTTAATCGCGTGCTATACTTGAAATAAACACGGTAAAGTGATGTCTCGCGCAAGCGGGTACACCTGGCGTAATCTGGCGGGACGCGGCCCTAGCCAGCGTGTTAATCGCGTGCTATACTTGAAATAAACACTTTAAAGTGATGTCTCGAGCAGGCGGGTACACCTGGCGTAATCTGCCGGTGCGTGGCCCTAGCGAGCGTGTTAATCGCGTGCTATACTTGAAATAAACACTTTAAACTGATGTCTCGAGCAGGCGGGTTCACCTGGCGTAATCTGCCGGGGCGTGGCCCTAGCGAGCGTGTTAATCGCGTGCTATACTTGAAATAAACACTTTAAAGTGATGTCTTGAGCAGGCGGGTACACCTGGAGTAATCTGCCGGGGCGTGGCCCTAGCGAGTGTGTTAATCGCGTGCTGTACTTGAAATAAACACGTTAAAGTGATGTCTCGCGCAGGCGGGTACACCTGGCGTAATCTGCCGGTGCGTGGCCCTAGCGAGCGTGTTAATCGCGTGCTATACTTGAAATCAACACTTTAAAGTGATGTCTCGAGCAGGCGGGTGCACCTGGTGTAATCTGCCGGGGCGTGGCCCTAGCGAGCGTGTTAATCGCGTGCTATACTTGAAATAAACACTTTAAAGTGATGTCTCGAGCAGGCGGGTACACCTGGCGTAATCTGCCGGGGCGTGGCCCTAGCGAGCGTGTTAATCGCGTGCTATACTTGAAATAAACACTTTAAAGTGATGTCTCGACCAGGCGGGTACACCTGGAGTAATCTGCCGGGGCGTGGCCCTAGCGAGCGTGTTAATCGCGTGCTATACTTGAAATAAACACGTTAAAGGGATGTCTCGAGCAGGCGGGTACACCTGGCGTAATCTGCTGGTGCGTGGCCCTAGCGAGCGTGTTAATCGCGTGCTATACTTGAAATAAACACTTTAAAGTGATGTCTCGAGCAGGCGGGTACACCTGCAGTAATCTGCCGGGGCGTGGCCCTAGCGAGTGTGTTAATCGCGTGCTGTACTTGAAATAAACACGTTAACGTGAAGTCTCGCGCAGGGGGGTACACCTTGCGTAATCTGCCGGTGCGTGGCCCTAGCGAGCGTGTTAATCGCGTGCTGTACTTGAAATAAACACGTTAAAGTGATGTCTCGCGCAGGCGTGTACACCTGGCGTAATCTGCCGGTGCGTGGCCCTAGCGAGCGTGTTAATCGCGTGCTATACTTGAAATAAACACTTTAAAGTGATGTCTCGAGAAGGCGGGTACACCTGGCGTAATCTGCTGGTGCATGGCCCTAGCGAGCGTGTTAATCGCGTGCTATACTTGAAATAAACACGTTAAAGTGATGTCTCGCGCAGGCGGGTACACCTGGAGTAATCTGCCGGGGCGTGGCCCTAGCGAGCGTGTTAATCGCGTGCTATACTTGAAATAAACACTTTAAAGTGATGTCTCGAGCAGGCGGGTACACCTGGCGTAATCTGCCGGTGCGTGGCCCTAGCGAGCGTGTTAATCGCGTGCTATACTTGAAATAAACACTTTAAAGTGATGCCTCGAGCAGGCGGGTACACCTGGCGTAATCTGCCGGTGCGTGGCCATAGCGAGCGTGTTAATCGCGTGCTATACTTGAAATAAACACTTTAAAGTGATGTCTCGAGCAGGCGGGTACACCTGGCGTAATCTGCCGGTGCGTGGCCCTAGCGAGCGTGTTAATCGCGTGCTATACTTGAAATAAACACTTTAAAGTGATGTCTCGAGCAGGCGGGTTCACCTGGCCTAATCTGCCGGGGCGTGGCCCTAGCGAGCGTGTTAATCGCGTGCTATACTTGAAATAAACACTTTAAAGTGATGTCTTGAGCAGGCGGGTACACCTGGAGTAATCTGCCGGGGCGTGGCCCTAGCGAGTGTGTTAATCGCGTGCTGTACTTGAAATAAACACGTTAAAGTGATGTCTCGAGCAGGCGGGTTCACCTGGCGTAATCTGCCGGGGCGTGGCCCTAGCGAGCGTGTTAATCGCGTGCTATACTTGAAATAAACACTTTAAAGTGATGTCTCGAGCAGGTGGGTTCACCTGGCGTAATCTGCCGGGGCGTGGCCCTAGCGAGTGTGCGAATCGCGTGCTGTACTTGAAATAAACACGTTAAAGTGATGTCTCGCGCAGGCGGGTACACCTGGCGTAATCTGCCGGTGCGTGGCCCTAGCGAGCGTGTTAATCGCGTGCTATACTTGAAATAAACACTTTAAAGTGATGTCTCGAGCAGGCGGGTGCACCTGACGTAATCTGCCGGTGCGTGGCCCTATCGAGCGTGTTTATCGCGTGCTATACTTGAAATAAACACTTTAAAGTGATGTCTCGAGCAGGCGGGTTCACCTGGCGTAATCTGCCGGGGCGTGGCTCTAGCGAGCGTGTTAATCGCGTGCTATACTTGAAATAAACACTTTAAAGTGATGTCTGGAGCAGGCGGGTACACCTGGAGTAATCTGCCGGGGCGTGGCCCTAGCGAGTGTGTTAATCGCGTGCTGTACTTGAAATAAAGACGTTAAAGTGATGTCTCGCGCAGGCGGGTACACCTGGCGTAATCTGCCGGTGCGTGGCCCTAGCGAGCGTGTTAATCGCGTGCTATACTTGAAATATACACTTTAAAGTGATGTCTCGAGCAGGCGGGTACACCTGGCGTAATCTGCCGGTGTGTGGCCCTTGCGAGCGTGTTATTCGCGTGCTATACTTGAAATAAACACGTTAAAGTGATGTCTCGCGTAGGCGGGTACACCTGGAGTAATCTGCCGTGGCGTGGCCCTAGCGAGCGTGTTAATCGCGTGCTATACTTGAAATAAACACGTTAAAGTGATGTCTCGAGCAGGCGGGTACACCTGGAGTAATCTGCCAGTGCGTGGCCCTAGCGAGCGTGTTAATCGCGTGCTATACTTGAAATAAACATTTTAAAGTGATGTCTCGAGCAGGCGGGTACACCTGGCGTAATCTGCCGGGGCGTGGCCCTAACGAGCGTGTTAATCGCGTGCTATACTTGAAATAAACACGTTAATGTGATGTCTCGCGCAGGCGGGTACACCTGGAGTAATCTGCCGGGGCGTGGCCCTAGCGAGCGTGTTAGTCGCGTGCTATACTTGAAATAAACACTTTAAAGTGATGTCTCGAGCAGGCGGGTACACCTGGCGTAATCTGCCGGTGCGTGGCCCCAGCGAGCGTGTTAATCGCGTGCTATACTTGAAATAAACACGTTAAACTGATGTCTCGAGCAGGCGGGTACACCTGGCGTAATATGCTGGTGCGTGGCCCTAGCGAGCGCGTTAATCGCGTGCTATACTTGAAATAAACACGTTAAAGTGATGTCTCGCGCAAGCGGGTACACCTGGCGTAATCTGCCGGGGCGCGGCCCTAGCCAGCGTGTTAATCGCGTGCTATACTTGAAATAAACACTTTAAAGTGATGCCTCGGGCAGGCGGGTACACCTGGCGTAATCTGCCGGTGCGTGGCCCTAGCGAGCGTGTTAATCGCGTGCTATACTTGAAATAAACACTTTAAAGTGATGTCTCGAGCAGGCGGGTACACCTGGCGTAATCTGCCGGTGCGTGGCCCTAGCGAGCGTGTTAATCGCGTGCTATACTTGAAATAAACACTTTAAACTGATGTCTCGAGCAGGCGGGTACACCTGGCGTAATCTGCCGGGGCGTGGCCCTAGCGAGCGTGTTAATCGCGTGCTATACTTGAAATAAACACTTTAAAGTGATGTCTCGACCAGGCGGGTACACCTGGAGTAATCTGCCGGGGCGTGGCCCTAGCGAGCGTGTTAATCGCGTGCTATACTTGAAATAAACACGTTAAAGGGATGTCTCGAGCAGGCGGGTACACCTGGCGTAATCTGCCGGGGCGTGGCCCTAGCGAGCGTGTTAATCGCGTGCTATATTTGAAATAAACACGTTAAAGTGATGTCTCGAGCAGGCGGGTACACCTGGCGTAATCTGCCGGGGCTTGGCCCTAACGAGCGTGTTAATCGCGTGCTATACTTGAAATAAACACGTTAAAGTGATGTCTCGCGCAGGCGAGTACACCTGGAGTAATCTGCCGGGGCGTGGCCCTAGCGAGCGTGTTAGTCGCGTGCTATACTGGAAATAAACACTTTAAAGTGATGTCTCGAGCAGGCGGGTACACCTGGTGTAATCTGCCGGTGCGTGGCCCTAGCGAGCGTGTTAATTGCGTGTTATACTTGAAATAAACACTTTAAAGTGATGTCTCGAGCAGGCGGGTACACCTGGCGTAATCTGCCGGTGCGTGGCCCTAGCGAGCGTGTTAATCGCGTGCTATACTTGAAATAAACACTTTAAAGTGATGTCTCGAGCAGGCGGGTACACCTGGCGTAATCTGCAGGGGCGTGGCCCTAGCGAGCGTGTTAATCGCGTGCTATACTTGAAATAAACACGTTAAAGTGATGTCTCGCGCAGGCGGGTACACCTGGAGTAATCTGCCGGGGCTTGGCCCTAGCGAGTGTGTTAATCGCGTGCTGTACTTGAAATAAACACGTTAAAGTGATGTCTCGCGCAGGCGGGTACACCTGGCGTAATCTGCCGGTGCGTGGCCCTAGCGAGCGTGTTAATCGCGTGCTATACTTGAAATCAACACTTTAAAGTGATGTCTCGAGCAGGCGGGTACACCTGGCGTAATCTGCCGGCGCGTGGCCCTAGCGAGCGTGTTAATCGCGTGCTATACTTGAAATAAACACGTTAAAGTGATGTCTCGCGCAGGCGGGTACACCTGGAGTAATCTGCCGGGGCGTGGCCCTAGCGAGCGTGTTAATCGCGTGCTATACTTGAAATAAACACTTTAAAGTGATGTCTCGAGCAGGCGAGTACACCTGGAGTAATCTGCCGGCGCGTGGCCCTAGCGAGCGTGTTAATCGCGTGCTATACTTGAAATAAACACGTTAAAGTGATGTCTCGCGCAGGCGAGTACACCTGGAGTAATCTGCCGGGGCGTGGCCCTAGCGAGCGTGTTAATCGCGTGCTATACTTGAAATAAACACTGTAAAGTGATGTCTCGAGCAGGCGGGTACACCTGGCGTAATCTGCCGGTGCGTGGCCCTAGCGAGCGTGTTAATCGCGTGCTATACTTGAAATAAACACGTTAAATTGATGTCTCGAGCAGGCGGGTACACCTGGCGTAATCTGCCGGTGCGTGGCCCCAGCGAGCGTGTTAATCGCGTGCTATAATTGAAATAAACACGTTAAACTGATGTCTCGAGCAGGCGGGTACACCTGGCGTAATATGCTGGTGCGTGGCCCTAGCGAGCGCGTTAATCGCGTGCTATACTTGAAATAAACACGTTAAAGTGATGTCTCGCGCAAGCGGGTACACCTGGCGTAATCTGCCGGGGCGCGGCCCTAGCCAGCGTGTTAATCGCGTGCTATACTTGAAATAAACACTTTAAAGTGATGCCTCGAGCAGGCGGGTACACCTGGCGTATTCTGCCGGTGCGTGGCCCTAGCGAGCGTGTTAATCGCGTGCTATACTTGAAATAAACACGTTAAATTGATGTCTCGAGCAGGCGAGTACACCTGGAGTAATCTGCCGGCGCGTGGCCCTAGCGAGCGTGTTAATCGCGTGTTATACCTGAAATAAACACTTTAAAGTGATGTCTCGAGCAGGCGGGTTCACCTGGCGTAATCTGCCGGGGCGTGGCCCTAGCGAGCATGTTAATCGCGTGCTATACTTGAAATAAACACTTTAAAGTGATGTCTGGAGCTGGCGGGTACACCTGGAGTAATCTGCCGGGGCGTGGCCCTAGCGAGTGTGTTAATCGCGTGCTGTACTTGAAATAAACACGTTAAAGTGATGTCTCGCGCAGGCGGGTACACCTGGCGTAATCTGCCGGTGCGTGGCCCTAGCGAGCGTGTTAATCGCGTGCTATACTTGAAATATACACTTTAAAGTGATGTCTCGAGCAGGCGGGTACACCTGGCGTAATCTGCCGGTGTATGGCCCTTGCGAGCGTGTTAATCGCGTGCTATACTTGAAATAAACACGTTAAAGTGATGTCTCGCGTAGGCGGGTACACCTGGAGTAATCTGCCGGGGCGTGGCCCTAGCGAGCGTGTTAATCGCGTGCTATACTTGAAATAAACACGTTAATGTGATGTCTCGCACAGGCGGGTACACCTGGAGTAATCTGCCGGGGCGTGGCCCTAGCGAGCGTGTTAGTCGCGTGCTATACTTGAAATAAACACTTTAAAGTGATGTCTCGAGCAGGCGGGTACACCTGGCGTAATCTGCCGGTGCGTGGCCCTAGCGAGCGTGTTAATCGCGTGCTATACTTGAAATAAACACTTTAAAGTGATGTCTCGAGCAGGCGGGTACACCTGGCGTAATCTGCCGGGGCGTGGCCCTAGCGAGCGTGTTAATCGCGTGCTATACTTGAAATAAACACTTTAAAGTGATGTCTCGAGCAGGCGGGTACACCTGGCGTAATCTGCCGGTGCGTGGCCCTAGCGAGCGCGTTAATCGCGTGCTATACTTGAAATAAACACTTTAAAGTGATGTCTCGAGCAGGCGGGTACACCTGGCGTAATCTGGCGGTGCGTGGCTCTAGCGAGCGTGTTAATCGCGTGCTATACTTGAAATCAACACTTTAAAGTGATGTCTCGAGCAGGCGGGTGCACCTGGTGTAATCTGCCGGGGCGTGGCCCTAGCGAGCGTGTTAATCGCGTGCTATACTTGAAATAAACACTTTAAAGTGATGTCTCGAGCAGGCGGGTACACCTGGCGTAATCTGCCGGGGCGTGGCCCTAGCGAGCGTGTTAATCGCGTGCTATACTTGAAATAAACACTTTAAAGTGATGTCTCGACCAGGCGGGTACACCTGAAGTAATCTGCCGGGGCGTGGCCCTAGCGAGCGTGTTAATCGCGTGCTATACTTGAAATAAACACGTTAAAGGGATGTCTCGAGCAGGCGGGTACACCTGCAGTAATCTGCCGGGGCGTGGCCCTAGCGAGTGTGTTAATCGCGTGCTGTACTTGAAATAAACACGTTAAAGTGATGTCTCGCGCAGGCGGGTACACCTGGCGTAATCTGCCGGTGCGTGGCCCTAGCGAGCGTGTTAATCGCGTGCTATACTTGAAATCAACACTTTAAAGTGATGTCTCGAGCAGGCGGGTACACCTGGCGTAATCTGCCGGTGCGTGGCCCTAGCGAGCGTGTTAATCGCGTGCTATACTTGAAATAAACACGTTAATGTGATGTCTCGCACAGGCGGGTACACCTGGAGTAATCTGCCGGGGCGTGGCCCTAGCGAGCGTGTTAGTCGCGTGCTATACTTGAAATAAACACTTTAAAGTGATGTCTCGAGCAGGCGGGTACACCTGGCGTAATCTGCCGGTGCGTGGCCCTAGCGAGCGTGTTAATCGCGTGCTATACTTGAAATAAACACTTTAAAGTGATGTCTCGAGCAGGCGGGTACACCTGGCGTAATCTGCCGGGGCGTGGCCCTAGCGAGTGTGTTAATCGCGTGCTGTACTTGAAATAAACACGTTAAAGTGATGTCTCGCGCAGGCGGGTACACCTGGCGTAATCTGCCGGTGCGTGGCCCTAGCGAGCGTGTTAATCGCG
Source organism: Amblyomma americanum (assembly GCF_052857255.1). NCBI lineage: Eukaryota > Metazoa > Arthropoda > Arachnida > Ixodida > Ixodidae > Amblyomma > Amblyomma americanum. Next base: position 563,365 of record NW_027526504.1, on the reverse strand, counting down.
TGCTATACTTGAAATATACACTTTAAAGTGATGTCTCGAGCAGGCGGGTACACCTGGCGTAATCTGCCGGTGTATGGCCCTTGCGAGCGTGTTAATCGCGTGCTATACTTGAAATAAACACGTTAAAATGATGTCTCGCGTAGGCGGGTACACCTGGAGTAATCTGCCGGGGCGTGGCCCTAGCGAGCGTGTTAATCGCGTGCTATACTTGAAATAAACACGTTAAAGTGATGTCTCGAGCAGGCGGGTACACCTGGCGTAATCTGCCGGGGCGTGGCCCTAACGAGCGTGTTAATCGCGTGCTATACTTGAAATAAACACGTTAATGTGATGTCTCGCACAGGCGGGTACACCTGGAGTAATCTGCCGGGGCGTGGCCCTAGCGAGCGTGTTAGTCGCGTGCTATACTTGAAATAAACACTTTAAAGTGATGTCTCGAGCAGGCGGGTACACCTGGCGTAATCTGCCGGTGCGTGGCCCTAGCGAGCGTGTTAATCGCGTGCTATACTTGAAATAAACACTTTAAAGTGATGTCTCGAGCAGGCGGGTACACCTGGCGTAATCTGCCGGGGCGTGGCCCTAGCGAGCGTGTTAATCGCGTGCTATACTTGAAATAAACACTTTAAAGTGATGTCTCGAGCAGGCGGGTACACCTGGCGTAATCTGCCGGTGCGTGGCCCTAGCAAGCGCGTTAATCGCGTGCTATACTTGAAATAAACACTTTAAAGTGATGTCTCGAGCAGGCGGGTACACCTGGCGTAATCTGGCGGTGCGTGGCTCTAGCGAGCGTGTTAATCGCGTGCTATACTTGAAATCAACACTTTAAAGTGATGTCTCGAGCAGGCGGGTGCACCTGGTGTAATCTGCCGGGGCGTGGCCCTAGCGAGCGTGTTAATCGCGTGCTATACTTGAAATAAACACTTTAAAGTGATGTCTCGAGCAGGCGGGTACACCTGGCGTAATCTGCCGGGGCGTGGCCCTAGCGAGCGTGTTAATCGCGTGCTATACTTGAAATAAACACTTTAAAGTGATGTCTCGACCAGGCGGGTACACCTGGAGTAATCTGCCGGGGCGTGGCCCTAGCGAGCGTGTTAATCGCGTGCTATACTTGAAATAAACACGTTAAAGGGATGTCTCGAGCAGGCGGGTACACCTGCAGTAATCTGCCGGGGCGTGGCCCTAGCGAGTGTGTTAATCGCGTGCTGTACTTGAAATAAACACGTTAAAGTGATGTCTCGCGCAGGCGGGTACACCTGGCGTAATCTGCCGGTGCGTGGCCCTAGCGAGCGTGTTAATCGCGTGCTATACTTTAAATCAACACTTTAAAGTGATGTCTCGAGCAGGCGGGTACACCTGGCGTAATCTGCCGGTGCGTGGCCCTAGCGAGCGTGTTAATCGCGTGCTATACTTGAAATAAACATTTTAAAGTGATGTCTCGCGCAGGCGGGTACACCTGGAGTAATCTGCCGGGGCGTGGCCCTAGCGAGCGTGTTAGTCGCGTGCTATACTGGAAATAAACACTTTAAAGTGATGTCTCGAGCAGGCGGGTACACCTGGTGTAATCTGCCGGTGCGTGGCCCTAGCGAGCGTGTTAATCGCGTGTTATACTTGAAATAAACACTTTAAATTGATGTCTCGAGCAGGCGGGTACACCTGGCGTAATCTGCCATTGCGTGGCCCTAGCGAGCGTGTTAATCGCGTGCTATACTTGAAATAAACACTTTAAAGTGATGTCTCGAGCAGGCGGGTACACCTGGCGTAATCTGCCGGGGCGTGGCCCTAGCGAGCGTGTTAATCGCGTGCTATACTTGAAATAAACACTTTAAAGTGATGTCTCGAGCAGGCGGGTACACCTGGCGTAATCTGCCGGTGCGTGGCCCTAGCGAGCGCGTTAATCGCGTGCTATACTTGAAATAAACACTTTAAAGTGATGTCTCGAGCAGGCGGGTACACCTGGCGTAATCTGCCGGTGCGTGGCCCTAGCGAGCGTGTTAATCGCGTGCTATACTTGAAATCAACACTTTAAAGTGATGTCTCGAGCAGGCGGGTACACCTGGCGTAATCTGCCGGGGCGTGGCCCTAGCGAGCGAGTTAATCGCGTGCTATACTTGAAATAAACACTTTAAAGTGATGTCTCGACCAGGTGGGTACACCAGGAGTAATCTGTCGGGGCGTGGCCCTAGCGAGCGTGTTAATCGCGTGCTATACTTGAAATAAACACGTTAAAGGGATGTCTCGAGCAGGCGGGTACACCTGGCGTAATCTGCTGGTGCGTGGCCCTAGCGAGCGTGTTAATCGCGTGCTATACTTGAAATAAACACTTTAAAGTGATGTCTCGAGCAGGCGGGTACACCTGCAGTAATCTGCCGGGGCGTGGCCCTAGCGAGTGTGTTAATCGCGTGCTGTACTTGAAATAAACACGTTAAATTGATGTCTCGAGCAGGCGGGTACACCTATCGTAATCTGCCGGGGCGTGGCCCTAGCGAGCGTGTTAATCGCGTGCTATACTTGAAATAAACACGTTAAATTGATGTCTCGAGCAGGCGGGTACACCTGGCGTAATCTGCCGGGGCGCGGCCCTAGCCAGCGTGTTAATCGCGTGCTATACTTGAAATAAACACTTTAAAGTGATGTCTGGAGCAGGCGGGTACACCTGGAGTAATCTGCCGGGGCGTGGCCCTAGCGAGTGTGTTAATCGCGTGCTGTACTTGAAATAAACACGTTAAAGTGATGTCTCGAGCAGGCGGGTACACCTGGCGTAATCTGCCGGTGCGTGGCCCTAGCGAGCGCGTTAATCGCGTGCTATACTTGAAATAAACACGTTAAAAGGATGTCTCGAGCAGGCGGGTACACCTGGCGTAATCTGCTGGTGCGTGGCCCTAGCGAGCGTGTTAATCGCGTGCTATACTTGAAATAAACACTTTAAAGTGATGTCTCGAGCAGGCGGGTACACCTGCAGTAATCTGCCGGGGCGTGGCCCTAGCGAGTGTGTTAATCGCGTGCTGTACTTGAAATAAACACGTTAAAGTGATGTCTCGAGCAGGCGGGTACACCTGGCGTAATCTGCCGGGGCGTGGCCCTAGCGAGCGTGGTAATCGCGTGCTATACTTGAAATAAACACGTTGAAGTGATGTCTCGAGCAGGCGGGTACACCTGGAGTAATCTGCCGGCGCGTGGCCCCAGCGAGCGTGTTAATCGCGTGCTATACTTGAAATAAACACGTTAAAGTGATGTCTCGAGCAGGCGGGTACACCTGGCGTAATCTGCCGGTGCGTGGCCCTAGCGAGCGTGTTAATCGCGTGCTATACTTGAAATAAACACGTGAAATTGATGTCTCGAGCAGACGGGTACACCTGGCGTAATCTGCCGGTGCGTGGCCCCAGCGAGCGTGTTAATCGCGTGCTATACTTGAAATAAACACGTTAAACTGATGTCTCGAGCAGGCGGGTACACCTATCGTAATCTGCCGGGGCGTGGCCCTAGCGAGCGTGTTAATCGCGTGCTATACTTGAAATAAACACGTTAAATTGATGTCTCGAGCAGGCGGGTACACCTGGCGTAATCTGCCGGGGCGCGGCCCTAGCCAGCGTGTTAATCGCGTGCTATACTTGAAATAAACACTTTAAAGTGATGCCTCGAGCAGGCGGGTACACCTGGCGTAATCGGCCGGTGCGTGGCCCTAGCGAGCGTGTTAATCGCGTGCTATACTTGAAATAAACATTTTAAGTGATGTCTCGAGCAGGCGGGTACACCTGCAGTAATCTGCCGGGGCGTGGCCCTAGCGAGTGTGTTAATCGCGTGCTGTACTTGAAATAAACACGTTAAAGTGATGTCTCGAGCAGGCGGGTACACCTGGCGTAATCTGCCGGGGCGTGGCCCTAGCGAGCGTGTTAATCGCGTGCTATACTTGAAATAAACACGTTAAAGTGATGTCTCGAGCAGGCGGGTACACCTGCAGTAATCTGCCGGGGCGTGGCCCTAGCGAGTGTGTTAATCGCGTGCTGTACTTGAAATAAACACGTTAAAGTGATGTCTCGAGCAGGCGGGTACACCTGGCGTAATCCGCCGGTGCGTGGCCCTAGCGAGCGTGTTAATCGCGTGCTATACTTGAAATAAACACGTGAAATTGATGTCTCGAGCAGACGGGTACACCTGGCGTAATCTGCCGGTGCGTGGCCCCAGCGAGCGTGTTAATCGCGTGCTATACTTGAAATAAACACGTTAAACTGATGTCTCGAGCAGGCGGGTTCACCTGGCGTAATATGCTGGTGCGTGGCCCTAGCGAGCGCGTTAATCAGCGTGCTATACTTGAAATAAACACTTTAAAGTGATGTCTCGAGCAGGCGGGTACACCTGCAGTAATCTGCCGGGGCGTGGCCCTAGCGAGTGTGTTAATCGCGTGCTGTACTTGAAATAAACACGTTGAAGTGATGTCTCGAGCAGGCGGGTACACCTGGCGTAATCGGCCGGTGCGTGGCCCTAGCGAGCGTGTTAATCGCGTGCTATACTTGAAATAAACACTTTAAAGTGATGTCTCGAGCAGGCGGGTACACCTGCAGTAATCTGCCGGGGCGTGGCCCTAGCGAGTGTGTTAATCGCGTGCTGTACTTGAAATAAACACGTTAAAGTGATGTCTCGAGCAGGCGGGTACACCTGGCGTAATCTGCCGGGGCGCGGCCCTAGCCAGTGTGTTAATCGCGTGCTATACTTGAAATAAACACTTTAAAGTGATGCCTCGAGCAGGCGGGTACACCTGGCGTAATCGGCCGGTGCGTGGCCCTAGCGAGCGTGTTAATCGCGTGCTATACTTGAAATAAACACTTTAAAGTGATGTCTCGAGCAGGCGGGTACACCTGCAGTAATCTGCCGGGGCGTGGCCCTAGCGAGTGTGTTAATCGCGTGCTGTACTTGAAATAAACACGTTAAAGTGATGTCTCGAGCAGGCGGGTACACCTGGCGTAATCTGCCGGGGCGTGGCCCTAGCGAGCGTGTTAATGGCGTGCTATACTTGAAATAAACACTTTAAAGTGATGCCTCGAGCAGGCGGGTACACCTGGCGTAATCGGCCGGTGCGTGGCCCTAGCGAGCGTGTTAATCGCGTGCTATACTTGAAATAAACACTTTAAAGTGATGTCTCGAGCAGGCGGGTACACCTGCAGTAATCTGCCGGGGCGTGGCCCTAGCGAGTGTGTTAATCGCGTGCTGTACTTGAAATAAACACGTTAAAGTGATGTCTCGAGCAGGCGGGTACACCTGGCGTAATCTGCCGGGGCGTGGCCCTAGCGAGCGTGTTAATCGCGTGCTATACTTGAAATAAACACGTTAAAGTGATGTCTCGAGCAGGCGGGTACACCTGCAGTAATCTGCCGGGGCGTGGCCCTAGCGAGTGTGTTAATCGCGTGCTGTACTTGAAATAAACACGTTAAAGTGATGTCTCGAGCAGGCGGGTACACCTGGCGTAATCTGCCGGTGCGTGGCCCTAGCGAGCGTGTTAATCGCGTGCTATACTTGAAATAAACACGTGAAATTGATGTCTCGAGCAGACGGGTACACCTGGCGTAATCTGCCGGTGCGTGGCCCCAGCGAGCGTGTTAATCGCGTGCTATACTTGAAATAAACACGTTAAACTGATGTCTCGAGCAGGCGGGTTCACCTGGCGTAATATGCTGGTGCGTGGCCCTAGCGAGCGCGTTAATCAGCGTGCTATACTTGAAATAAACACTTTAAAGTGATGTCTCGAGCAGGCGGGTACACCTGCAGTAATCTGCCGGGGCGTGGCCCTAGCGAGTGTGTTAATCGCGTGCTGTACTTGAAATAAACACGTTAAAGTGATGTCTCGAGCAGGCGGGTACACCTGGCGTAATCGGCCGGTGCGTGGCCCTAGCGAGCGTGTTAATCGCGTGCTATACTTGAAATAAACACTTTAAAGTTATGTCTCGAGCAGGCGGGTACACCTGCAGTAATCTGCCGGGGCGTGGCCCTAGCGAGTGTGGTAATCGCGTGCTGTACTTGAAATAAACACGTTAAAGTGATGTCTCGAGCAGGCGGGTACACCTGGCGTAATCTGCCGGGGCGCGGCCCTAGCCAGTGTGTTAATCGCGTGCTATACTTGAAATAAACACTTTAAAGTGATGCCTCGAGCAGGCGGGTACACCTGGCGTAATCGGCCGGTGCGTGGCCCTAGCGAGCGTGTTAATCGCGTGCTATACTTGAAATAAACACTTTAAAGTGATGTCTCGAGCAGGCGGGTACACCTGCAGTAATCTGCCGGGGCGTGGCCCTAGCGAGTGTGTTAATCGCGTGCTGTACTTGAAATAAACACGTTAAAGTGATGTCTCGAGCAGGCGGGTACACCTGGCGTAATCTGCCGGGGCGTGGCCCTAGCGAGCGTGTTAATCGCGTGCTATACTTGAAATAAACACGTTAAAGTGATGTCTCGAGCAGGCGGGTACACCTGCAGTAATCTGCCGGGGCGTGGCCCTAGCGAGTGTGTTAATCGCGTGCTGTACTTGAAATAAACACGTTAAAGTGATGTCTCGAGCAGGCGGGTACACCTGGCGTAATCTGCCGGTGCGTGGCCCTAGCGAGCGTGTTAATCGCGTGCTATACTTGAAATAAACACGTGAAATTGATGTCTCGAGCAGACGGGTACACCTGGCGTAATCTGCCGGTGCGTGGCCCCAGCGAGCGTGTTAATCGCGTGCTATACTTGAAATAAACACGTTAAACTGATGTCTCGAGCAGGCGGGTACACCTGGCGTAATATGCTGGTGCGTGGCCCTAGCGAGCGCGTTAATCAGCGTGCTATACTTGAAATAAACACGTTAAAGTGATGTCTCGCGCAAGCGGGTACACCTGGCGTAATCTGCCGGGGCGCGGCCCTAGCCAGCGTGTTAATCGCGTGCTATACTTGAAATAAACACTTTAAAGTGATGCCTCGAGCAGGCGGGTACACCTGGCGTAATCGGCCGGTGCGTGGCCCTAGCGAGCGTGTTAATCGCGTGCAATACTTGAAATAAACACTTTAAAGTGATGTCTCGAGCAGGCGGGTACACCTGGCGTAATCTGCCGGTGCGTGGCCCTAGCGAGCGTGTTAATCGCGTGCTATACTTGAAATAAACGCTTTAAAGTGATGTCTCGAGCAGGCGGGTTCACCTGGCGTAATCTGCCGGGGAGTGGCCCTAGCGAGCGTGTTAATCGCGTGCTATACTTGAAATAAACACGTTGAAGTGATGTCTCGAGCAGGCGGGTACACCTGGAGTAATCTGCCGGCGCGTGGCCCTAGCGAGCGTGTTAATCGCGTGCTATACTTGAAATAAACACGTTAAATTGATGTCTCGAACAGGCGGGTACACCTGGCGTAATATGCTGGTGCGTGGCCCTAGCGAGCGCGTTAATCGCGTGCTATACTTGAAATAAACACGTTAAAGTGATGTCTCGCGCAAGCGGGTACACCTGGCGTAATCTGCCGGGGCGCGGCCCTAGCCAGCGTGTTAATCGCGTGCTATACTTGAAAGAAACACTTTAAAGTGATGCCGCGAGCAGGCGGGTACACCTGGCGTAATCTGCCGGTGCGTGGCCCTAGCGAGCGTGTTAATCGCGTGCTATACTTGAAATAAACACTTTAAAGTGATGCCTCGAGCAGGCGGGTACACCTGGCGTAATCGGCCGGTGCGTGGCCCTAGCGAGCGTGTTAATCGCGTGCTATACTTGAAATAAACACGTTAAAGTGATGTCTCGCGCAGGCGGGTACACCTGGCGTAATCTGCCGGTGCGTGGCCCTAGCGAGCGTGTTAATCGCGTGCTATACTTTAAACACTTTAAAGTGATGTCTCGAGCAGGCGCGTACACCTGACGTAATCTGCCGGTGCGTGGCCCTAGCGAGCGTGTTTATCGCGTGCTATACTTGAAATAAACACTTTAAAGTGATGTCTCGAGCAGGCGGGTTCACCTGGCGTAATCTGCCGGGGCGTGGCCCTAGCGAGCGTGTTAATCGCGTGCTATACTTGAAATAAACACTTTAAAGTGATGTCTGGAGCAGGCGGGTACACCTGGAGTAATCTGCCGGGGCGTGGCCCTAGCGAGTGTGTTAATCGCGTGCTGTACTTGAAATAAACACGTTAAAGTGATGTCTCGCGCAGGCGGGTACACCTGGCGTAATCTGCCGGTGCGTGGCCCTAGCGAGCGTGTAAATCGCGTGCTATACTTGAAATATACACTTTAAAGTGATGTCTCGAGCAGGCGGGTACACCTGGCGTAATCTGCCGGTGTATGGCCCTTGCGAGCGTGTTAATCGCGTGCTATACTTGAAATAAACACGTTAAAGTGATGTCTCGCGCAGGCGGGTACACCTGGAGTAATCTGCCGGGGCGTGGCCCTAGCCAGCGTGTTAATCGCGTGCTATACTTGAAATAAACACTTTAAAGTGATGCCTCGGGCAGGCGGGTTCACCTGGCGTAATCTGCCGGTGCGTGGCCCTAGCGAGCGTGATAATCGCGTGCTATACTTGAAATAAACACTTTAAAGTGATGTCTCGAGCAGGCGGGTACACCTGGCGTAATCTGCCGGTGCGTGGCCCTAGCGAGCGTGTTAATCGCGTGCTATACTTGAAATAAACACTTTAAAGTGATGTCTCGAGCAGGCGGGTTCACCTGGCGTAATCTGCCGGGGCGTGGCCCTAGCGAGCGTGTTAATCGCGTGCTATACTTGAAATAAACACTTTAAAGTGATGTCTCGAGCAGGCGGGTACACCTGACGTAATCTGCCGGTGCGTGGCCCTAGCGAGCGTGTTTATCGCGTGCTATACTTGAAATAAACACTTTAAAGTGATGTCTCGAGCAGGCGGGTTCACCTGGCGTAATCTGCCGGGGCGTGGCTCTAGCGAACGTGTTAATCGCGTGCTACACTTGAAATAAACACTTTAAAGTGATGTCTGGAGCAGGCGGGTACACCTGGAGTAATCTGCCGGGGCGTGGCCCTAGCGAGTGTGTTAATCGCGTGCTGTACTTGAAATAAAGACGTTAAAGTGATGTCTCGCGCAGGCGGGTACACCTGGCGTAATCTGCCGGTGCGTGGCCCTAGCGAGCGTGTTAATCGCGTGCTATACTTGAAATATACACTTTAAAGTGATGTCTCGAGCAGGCGGGTACACCTGGCGTAATCTGCCGGTGTGTGGCCCTTGCGAGCGTGTTAATCGCGTGCTATACTTGAAATAAACACGTTAAAGTGATGTCTCGCGTAGGCGGGTACACCTGGAGTAATCTGCCGTGGTGTGGCCCTAGCGAGCGTGTTAATCGCGTGCTATACTTGAAATAAACATTTTAAAGTGATGTCTCGAGCAGGTGGGTACACCTGGCGTAATGTGCCGGGGCGTGGCCCTAACGAGCGTGTTAATCGCGTGCTATACTTGAAATATACACTTTAAAGTGATGTCTGGAGCAGGCGGGTACACCTGGAGTAATCTGCCGGGGCGTGGCCCTAGCGAGTGTGTTAATCGCGTGCTGTACTTGAAATAAAGACGTTAATGTGATGTCTCGCGCAGGCGGGTACACCTGGCGTAATCTGCCGGGGCGTGGCCCTAACGAGCGTGTTAATCGCGTGCTATACTTGAAATATACACTTTAAAGTGATGTCTGGAGCAGGTGGGTACACCTGGCGTAATCTGCCGGGGCGTGGCCCTAACGAGCGTGTTAATCGCGTGCTATACTTGAAATAAACACTTTAAAGTGATGTCTCGCGCAGGCGGGTACACCTGGCGTAATCTGCCGGTGCGTGGCCCTAGCGAGCGTGTTAATCGCGTGCTATACTTGAAATATACACTTTAAAGTGATGTCTCGAGCAGGCGGGTACACCTGGCGTAATCTGCCGGTGTGTGGCCCTTGCGAGCGTGTTAATCGCGTGCTATACTTGAAATAAACACGTTAAAGTGATGTCTCGAGCAGGCGGGTACACCTGGAGTAATCTGCCGGTGCGTGGCCCTAGCGAGCGTGTTAATCGCGTGCTATACTTGAAATAAACATTTTAAAGTGATGTCTCGAGCAGGTGGGTACACCTGGCGTAATCTGCCGGGGCGTGGCCCTAACGAGCGTGTTAATCGCGTGCTATACTTGAAATAAACACGTTAATGTGATGTATCGCGCAGGCGGGTACACCTGGAGTAATCTGCCGGGGCGTGGCCCTAGCGAGCGTGTTAGTCGCGTGCTATACTTAAAATAAACACTTTAAAGTGATGTCTCGAGCAGGCGGGTACACCTGGCGTAATCTGCCGGTGCGTGGCCCCAGCGAGCGTGTTAATCGCGTGCTATACTTGAAATAAACACGTTAAACTGATGTCTCGAGCAGGCGGGTACACCTGGCGTAATATGCTGGTGCGTGGCCCTAGCGAGCGCGTTAATCGCGTGCTATACTTGAAATAAACACGTTAAAGTGATGTCTCGCGCAAGCGGGTACACCTGGCGTAATCTGCCGGGGCGCGGCCCTAGCCAGCGTGTTAATCGCGTGCTATACTTGAAATAAACACTTTAAAGTGATGCCTCGGGCAGGCGGGTACACCTGGCGTAATCTGCCGGTGCGTGGCCCTAGCGAGCGTGTTAATCGCGTGCTATACTTGAAATAAACACTTTAAAGTGATGTCTCGAGCAGGCGGGTACACCTGGCGTAATCTGCCGGTGCGTGGCCCTAGCGAGCGTGTTAATCGCGTGCTATACTTGAAATAAACACTTTAAACTGATGTCTCGAGCAGGCGGGTACACCTGGCGTAATCTGCCGGGGCGTGGCCCTAGCGAGCGTGTTAATCGCGTGCTATACTTGAAATAAACACTTTAAAGTGATGTCTCGACCAGGCGGGTACACCTGGCGTAATCTGCCGGGGCGCGGCCCTAGCCAGCGTGTTAATCGCGTGCTATACTTGAAATAAACACGTGAAATTGATGTCTCGAGCAGACGGGTACACCTGGCGTAATCTGCCGGTGCGTGGCCCCAGCGAGCGTGTTAATCGCGTGCTATACTTGAAATAAACACGTTAAACTGATGTCTCGAGCAGGCGGGTACACCTATCGTAATCTGCCGGGGCGTGGCCCTAGCGAGCGTGTTAATCGCGTGCTATATTTGAAATAAACACGTTAAATTGATGTCTCGAGCAGGCGGGTACACCTGGCGTAATCTGCCGGGGCGCGGCCCTAGCCAGCGTGTTAATCGCGTGCTATACTTGAAATAAACACTTTAAAGTGATGCCTCGAGCAGGCGGGTACACCTGGCGTAATCGGCCGGTGCGTGGCCCTAGCGAGCGTGTTAATCGCGTGCTATACTTGAAATAAACATTTTAAGTGATGTCTCGAGCAGGCGGGTACACCTGCAGTAATCTGCCGGGGCGTGGCCCTAGCGAGTGTGTTAATCGCGTGCTGTACTTGAAATAAACACGTTAAAGTGATGTCTCGAGCAGGCGGGTACACCTGGCGTAATCTGCCGGGGCGTGGCCCTAGCGAGCGTGTTAATCGCGTGCTATACTTGAAATAAACACGTTAAAGTGATGTCTCGAGCAGGCGGGTACACCTGCAGTAATCTGCCGGGGCGTGGCCCTAGCGAGTGTGTTAATCGCGTGCTGTACTTGAAATAAACACGTTAAAGTGATGTCTCGAGCAGGCGGGTACACCTGGCGTAATCCGCCGGTGCGTGGCCCTAGCGAGCGTGTTAATCGCGTGCTATACTTGAAATAAACACGTGAAATTGATGTCTCGAGCAGACGGGTACACCTGGCGTAATCTGCCGGTGCGTGGCCCCAGCGAGCGTGTTAATCGCGTGCTATACTTGAAATAAACACGTTAAACTGATGTCTCGAGCAGGCGGGTTCACCTGGCGTAATATGCTGGTGCGTGGCCCTAGCGAGCGCGTTAATCAGCGTGCTATACTTGAAATAAACACTTTAAAGTGATGTCTCGAGCAGGCGGGTACACCTGCAGTAATCTGCCGGGGCGTGGCCCTAGCGAGTGTGTTAATCGCGTGCTGTACTTGAAATAAACACGTTGAAGTGATGTCTCGAGCAGGCGGGTACACCTGGCGTAATCGGCCGGTGCGTGGCCCTAGCGAGCGTGTTAATCGCGTGCTATACTTGAAATAAACACTTTAAAGTGATGTCTCGAGCAGGCGGGTACACCTGCAGTAATCTGCCGGGGCGTGGCCCTAGCGAGTGTGTTAATCGCGTGCTGTACTTGAAATAAACACGTTAAAGTGATGTCTCGAGCAGGCGGGTACACCTGGCGTAATCTGCCGGGGCGCGGCCCTAGCCAGTGTGTTAATCGCGTGCTATACTTGAAATAAACACTTTAAAGTGATGCCTCGAGCAGGCGGGTACACCTGGCGTAATCGGCCGGTGCGTGGCCCTAGCGAGCGTGTTAATCGCGTGCTATACTTGAAATAAACACTTTAAAGTGATGTCTCGAGCAGGCGGGTACACCTGCAGTAATCTGCCGGGGCGTGGCCCTAGCGAGTGTGTTAATCGCGTGCTGTACTTGAAATAAACACGTTAAAGTGATGTCTCGAGCAGGCGGGTACACCTGGCGTAATCTGCCGGGGCGTGGCCCTAGCGAGCGTGTTAATGGCGTGCTATACTTGAAATAAACACTTTAAAGTGATGCCTCGAGCAGGCGGGTACACCTGGCGTAATCGGCCGGTGCGTGGCCCTAGCGAGCGTGTTAATCGCGTGCTATACTTGAAATAAACACTTTAAAGTGATGTCTCGAGCAGGCGGGTACACCTGCAGTAATCTGCCGGGGCGTGGCCCTAGCGAGTGTGTTAATCGCGTGCTGTACTTGAAATAAACACGTTAAAGTGATGTCTCGAGCAGGCGGGTACACCTGGCGTAATCTGCCGGGGCGTGGCCCTAGCGAGCGTGTTAATCGCGTGCTATACTTGAAATAAACACGTTAAAGTGATGTCTCGAGCAGGCGGGTACACCTGCAGTAATCTGCCGGGGCGTGGCCCTAGCGAGTGTGTTAATCGCGTGCTGTACTTGAAATAAACACGTTAAAGTGATGTCTCGAGCAGGCGGGTACACCTGGCGTAATCTGCCGGTGCGTGGCCCTAGCGAGCGTGTTAATCGCGTGCTATACTTGAAATAAACACGTGAAATTGATGTCTCGAGCAGACGGGTACACCTGGCGTAATCTGCCGGTGCGTGGCCCCAGCGAGCGTGTTAATCGCGTGCTATACTTGAAATAAACACGTTAAACTGATGTCTCGAGCAGGCGGGTTCACCTGGCGTAATATGCTGGTGCGTGGCCCTAGCGAGCGCGTTAATCAGCGTGCTATACTTGAAATAAACACTTTAAAGTGATGTCTCGAGCAGGCGGGTACACCTGCAGTAATCTGCCGGGGCGTGGCCCTAGCGAGTGTGTTAATCGCGTGCTGTACTTGAAATAAACACGTTAAAGTGATGTCTCGAGCAGGCGGGTACACCTGGCGTAATCGGCCGGTGCGTGGCCCTAGCGAGCGTGTTAATCGCGTGCTATACTTGAAATAAACACTTTAAAGTTATGTCTCGAGCAGGCGGGTACACCTGCAGTAATCTGCCGGGGCGTGGCCCTAGCGAGTGTGGTAATCGCGTGCTGTACTTGAAATAAACACGTTAAAGTGATGTCTCGAGCAGGCGGGTACACCTGGCGTAATCTGCCGGGGCGCGGCCCTAGCCAGTGTGTTAATCGCGTGCTATACTTGAAATAAACACTTTAAAGTGATGCCTCGAGCAGGCGGGTACACCTGGCGTAATCGGCCGGTGCGTGGCCCTAGCGAGCGTGTTAATCGCGTGCTATACTTGAAATAAACACTTTAAAGTGATGTCTCGAGCAGGCGGGTACACCTGCAGTAATCTGCCGGGGCGTGGCCCTAGCGAGTGTGTTAATCGCGTGCTGTACTTGAAATAAACACGTTAAAGTGATGTCTCGAGCAGGCGGGTACACCTGGCGTAATCTGCCGGGGCGTGGCCCTAGCGAGCGTGTTAATCGCGTGCTATACTTGAAATAAACACGTTAAAGTGATGTCTCGAGCAGGCGGGTACACCTGCAGTAATCTGCCGGGGCGTGGCCCTAGCGAGTGTGTTAATCGCGTGCTGTACTTGAAATAAACACGTTAAAGTGATGTCTCGAGCAGGCGGGTACACCTGGCGTAATCTGCCGGTGCGTGGCCCTAGCGAGCGTGTTAATCGCGTGCTATACTTGAAATAAACACGTGAAATTGATGTCTCGAGCAGACGGGTACACCTGGCGTAATCTGCCGGTGCGTGGCCCCAGCGAGCGTGTTAATCGCGTGCTATACTTGAAATAAACACGTTAAACTGATGTCTCGAGCAGGCGGGTACACCTGGCGTAATATGCTGGTGCGTGGCCCTAGCGAGCGCGTTAATCAGCGTGCTATACTTGAAATAAACACGTTAAAGTGATGTCTCGCGCAAGCGGGTACACCTGGCGTAATCTGCCGGGGCGCGGCCCTAGCCAGCGTGTTAATCGCGTGCTATACTTGAAATAAACACTTTAAAGTGATGCCTCGAGCAGGCGGGTACACCTGGCGTAATCGGCCGGTGCGTGGCCCTAGCGAGCGTGTTAATCGCGTGCAATACTTGAAATAAACACTTTAAAGTGATGTCTCGAGCAGGCGGGTACACCTGGCGTAATCTGCCGGTGCGTGGCCCTAGCGAGCGTGTTAATCGCGTGCTATACTTGAAATAAACGCTTTAAAGTGATGTCTCGAGCAGGCGGGTTCACCTGGCGTAATCTGCCGGGGAGTGGCCCTAGCGAGCGTGTTAATCGCGTGCTATACTTGAAATAAACACGTTGAAGTGATGTCTCGAGCAGGCGGGTACACCTGGAGTAATCTGCCGGCGCGTGGCCCTAGCGAGCGTGTTAATCGCGTGCTATACTTGAAATAAACACGTTAAATTGATGTCTCGAACAGGCGGGTACACCTGGCGTAATATGCTGGTGCGTGGCCCTAGCGAGCGCGTTAATCGCGTGCTATACTTGAAATAAACACGTTAAAGTGATGTCTCGCGCAAGCGGGTACACCTGGCGTAATCTGCCGGGGCGCGGCCCTAGCCAGCGTGTTAATCGCGTGCTATACTTGAAAGAAACACTTTAAAGTGATGCCGCGAGCAGGCGGGTACACCTGGCGTAATCTGCCGGTGCGTGGCCCTAGCGAGCGTGTTAATCGCGTGCTATACTTGAAATAAACACTTTAAAGTGATGCCTCGAGCAGGCGGGTACACCTGGCGTAATCGGCCGGTGCGTGGCCCTAGCGAGCGTGTTAATCGCGTGCTGTACTTGAAATAAACACGTTAAAGTGATGTCTCGCGCAGGCGGGTACACCTGGCGTAATCTGCCGGTGCGTGGCCCTAGCGAGCGTGTTAATCGCGTGCTATACTTTAAACACTTTAAAGTGATGTCTCGAGCAGGCGCGTACACCTGACGTAATCTGCCGGTGCGTGGCCCTAGCGAGCGTGTTTATCGCGTGCTATACTTGAAATAAACACTTTAAAGTGATGTCTCGAGCAGGCGGGTTCACCTGGCGTAATCTGCCGGGGCGTGGCCCTAGCGAGCGTGTTAATCGCGTGCTATACTTGAAATAAACACTTTAAAGTGATGTCTGGAGCAGGCGGGTACACCTGGAGTAATCTGCCGGGGCGTGGCCCTAGCGAGTGTGTTAATCGCGTGCTGTACTTGAAATAAACACGTTAAAGTGATGTCTCGCGCAGGCGGGTACACCTGGCGTAATCTGCCGGTGCGTGGCCCTAGCGAGCGTGTAAATCGCGTGCTATACTTGAAATATACACTTTAAAGTGATGTCTCGAGCAGGCGGGTACACCTGGCGTAATCTGCCGGTGTATGGCCCTTGCGAGCGTGTTAATCGCGTGCTATACTTGAAATAAACACGTTAAAGTGATGTCTCGCGCAGGCGGGTACACCTGGAGTAATCTGCCGGGGCGTGGCCCTAGCCAGCGTGTTAATCGCGTGCTATACTTGAAATAAACACTTTAAAGTGATGCCTCGGGCAGGCGGGTTCACCTGGCGTAATCTGCCGGTGCGTGGCCCTAGCGAGCGTGATAATCGCGTGCTATACTTGAAATAAACACTTTAAAGTGATGTCTCGAGCAGGCGGGTACACCTGGCGTAATCTGCCGGTGCGTGGCCCTAGCGAGCGTGTTAATCGCGTGCTATACTTGAAATAAACACTTTAAAGTGATGTCTCGAGCAGGCGGGTTCACCTGGCGTAATCTGCCGGGGCGTGGCCCTAGCGAGCGTGTTAATCGCGTGCTATACTTGAAATAAACACTTTAAAGTGATGTCTCGAGCAGGCGGGTACACCTGACGTAATCTGCCGGTGCGTGGCCCTAGCGAGCGTGTTTATCGCGTGCTATACTTGAAATAAACACTTTAAAGTGATGTCTCGAGCAGGCGGGTTCACCTGGCGTAATCTGCCGGGGCGTGGCTCTAGCGAACGTGTTAATCGCGTGCTACACTTGAAATAAACACTTTAAAGTGATGTCTGGAGCAGGCGGGTACACCTGGAGTAATCTGCCGGGGCGTGGCCCTAGCGAGTGTGTTAATCGCGTGCTGTACTTGAAATAAAGACGTTAAAGTGATGTCTCGCGCAGGCGGGTACACCTGGCGTAATCTGCCGGTGCGTGGCCCTAGCGAGCGTGTTAATCGCGTGCTATACTTGAAATATACACTTTAAAGTGATGTCTCGAGCAGGCGGGTACACCTGGCGTAATCTGCCGGTGTGTGGCCCTTGCGAGCGTGTTAATCGCGTGCTATACTTGAAATAAACACGTTAAAGTGATGTCTCGCGTAGGCGGGTACACCTGGAGTAATCTGCCGTGGTGTGGCCCTAGCGAGCGTGTTAATCGCGTGCTATACTTGAAATAAACATTTTAAAGTGATGTCTCGAGCAGGTGGGTACACCTGGCGTAATGTGCCGGGGCGTGGCCCTAACGAGCGTGTTAATCGCGTGCTATACTTGAAATATACACTTTAAAGTGATGTCTGGAGCAGGCGGGTACACCTGGAGTAATCTGCCGGGGCGTGGCCCTAGCGAGTGTGTTAATCGCGTGCTGTACTTGAAATAAAGACGTTAATGTGATGTCTCGCGCAGGCGGGTACACCTGGCGTAATCTGCCGGGGCGTGGCCCTAACGAGCGTGTTAATCGCGTGCTATACTTGAAATATACACTTTAAAGTGATGTCTGGAGCAGGTGGGTACACCTGGCGTAATCTGCCGGGGCGTGGCCCTAACGAGCGTGTTAATCGCGTGCTATACTTGAAATAAACACTTTAAAGTGATGTCTCGCGCAGGCGGGTACACCTGGCGTAATCTGCCGGTGCGTGGCCCTAGCGAGCGTGTTAATCGCGTGCTATACTTGAAATATACACTTTAAAGTGATGTCTCGAGCAGGCGGGTACACCTGGCGTAATCTGCCGGTGTGTGGCCCTTGCGAGCGTGTTAATCGCGTGCTATACTTGAAATAAACACGTTAAAGTGATGTCTCGAGCAGGCGGGTACACCTGGAGTAATCTGCCGGTGCGTGGCCCTAGCGAGCGTGTTAATCGCGTGCTATACTTGAAATAAACATTTTAAAGTGATGTCTCGAGCAGGTGGGTACACCTGGCGTAATCTGCCGGGGCGTGGCCCTAACGAGCGTGTTAATCGCGTGCTATACTTGAAATAAACACGTTAATGTGATGTATCGCGCAGGCGGGTACACCTGGAGTAATCTGCCGGGGCGTGGCCCTAGCGAGCGTGTTAGTCGCGTGCTATACTTAAAATAAACACTTTAAAGTGATGTCTCGAGCAGGCGGGTACACCTGGCGTAATCTGCCGGTGCGTGGCCCCAGCGAGCGTGTTAATCGCGTGCTATACTTGAAATAAACACGTTAAACTGATGTCTCGAGCAGGCGGGTACACCTGGCGTAATATGCTGGTGCGTGGCCCTAGCGAGCGCGTTAATCGCGTGCTATACTTGAAATAAACACGTTAAAGTGATGTCTCGCGCAAGCGGGTACACCTGGCGTAATCTGCCGGGGCGCGGCCCTAGCCAGCGTGTTAATCGCGTGCTATACTTGAAATAAACACTTTAAAGTGATGCCTCGGGCAGGCGGGTACACCTGGCGTAATCTGCCGGTGCGTGGCCCTAGCGAGCGTGTTAATCGCGTGCTATACTTGAAATAAACACTTTAAAGTGATGTCTCGAGCAGGCGGGTACACCTGGCGTAATCTGCCGGTGCGTGGCCCTAGCGAGCGTGTTAATCGCGTGCTATACTTGAAATAAACACTTTAAACTGATGTCTCGAGCAGGCGGGTACACCTGGCGTAATCTGCCGGGGCGTGGCCCTAGCGAGCGTGTTAATCGCGTGCTATACTTGAAATAAACACTTTAAAGTGATGTCTCGACCAGGCGGGTACACCTGGAGTAATCTGCCGGGGCGTGGCCCTAGCGAGCGTGTTAATCGCGTGCTATACTTGAAATAAACACGTTAAAGGGATGTCTCGAGCAGGCGGGTACACCTGGCGTAATCTGCTGGTGCGTGGCCCTAGCGAGCGTGTTAATCGCGTGCTATACTTGAAATAAACACTTTAAAGTGATGTCTCGAGCAGGCGGGTACACCTGCAGTAATCTGCCGGGGCGTGGCCCTAGCGAGTGTGTTAATCGCGTGCTGTACTTGAAATAAACACGTTAAAGTGATGTCTCGCGCAGGCGGGTACACCTGGCGTAATCTGCCGGTGCGTGGCCCTAGCGAGCGTGTTAATCGCGTGCTATACTTGAAATCAACACTTTAAAGTGATGTCTCGAGCAGGCGGGTGCACCTGGCGTAATCTGCCGGGGCGTGGCCCTAGCGAGCGTGTTAATCGCGTGCTATATTTGAAATAAACACGTTAAAGTGATGTCTCGAGCAGGCGGGTACACCTGGCGTAATCTGCCGGGGCTTGGCCCTAGCGAGCGTGTTAGTGCGTGCTATACTGGAAATAAACACTTTAAAGTGATGTCTCGAGCAGGCGGGTACACCTGGTGTAATCTGCCGGTGCGTGGCCCTAGCGAGCGTGTTAATCGCGTGTTATACTTGAAATAAACACTTTAAAGTGATGTCTCGAGCAGGCGGGTACACCTGGCGTAATCTGCCGGTGCGTGGCCCTAGCGAGCGTGTTAATCGCGTGCTATACTTGAAATAAACACTTTAATGTGATGTCTCGAGCAGGCGGGTACACCTGGCGTAATCTGCCGGGGCGTGGCCCTAGCGAGCGTGTTAGTCGCGTGCTATACTGGAAATAAACACTTTAAAGTGATGTCTCGACCAGGCGGGTACACCTGGCGTAATCTGCCGGGGCGTGGCCCTAGCGAGCGTGTTAATCGCGTGCTATACTTGAAATAAACACTTTAAAGTGATGTCTCGACCAGGCGGGTACACCTGGAGTAATCTGCCGGGGCGTGGCCCTAGCGAGCGTGTTAATCGCGTGCTATGCTTGAAATAAACACGTTAAAGTGATGTCTCGCGCAGGCGGGTACACCTGGCGTAATCTGCCGGTGCGTGGCCCTAGCGAGCGTGTTAATCGCGTGCTATACTTGAAATCAACACTTTAAAGTGATGTCTCGAGCTGGCGGGTGCACCTGGCGTAATCTGCCGGGGCGTGGCCCTAGCGAGCGTGTTAATCGCGTGCTATACTTGAAATAAACACTTTAAAGTGATGTCTCGAGCAGGCGGGTACACCTGCAGTAATCTGCCGGGGCGTGGCCCTAGCGAGTGTGTTAATCGCGTGCTGTACTTGAAATAAACACGTTAAAGTGATGTCTCGCGCAGGCGGGTACACCTGGCGTAATCTGCCGGTGCGTGGCCCTAGCGAGCGTGTTAATCGCGTGCTATACTTGAAATCAACACTTTAAAGTGATGTCTCGAGCAGGCGGGTGCACCTGGCGTAATCTGCCGGGGCGTGGCCCTAGCGAGCGTGTTAATCGCGTGCTATACTTGAAATAAACACGTTAAAGTGATGTCTCGAGCAGGCAGGTACACCTGGTGTAATCTGCCGGTGCGTGGCCCTAGCGAGCGTGTTAATCGCGTGTTATACTTGAAATAAACACTTTAAAGTGATGTCTCGAGCAGGCGGGTACACCTGGCGTAATCTGCCGGTGCGTGGCCCTAGCGAGCGTGTTAATCGCGTGCTATACTTGAAATAAACACTTTAAAGTGATGTCTCGAGCAGGCGGGTACACCTGGCGTAATCTGCCGGGGCGTGGCCCTAGCGAGCGTGTTAATCGCGTGCTATACTTGAAATAAACACGTTAAAGTGATGTCTCGCGCAGGCGGGTACACCTGGAGTAATCTGCCGGGGCGTGGCCCTAGCGAGCGTGTTAATCGCGTGCTATACTTGAAATAAACACGTTAAATTGATGTCTCGAGCAGGCGGGTACACCTGGCGTAATCTGCCGGTGCGTGGCCCCAGCGAGCGTGTTAATCGCGTGCTATACTTGAAATAAACACGTTGAAGTGATGTCTCGAGCAGGCGGGTACACCTGGAGTAATCTGCCGGCGCGTGGCCCTAGCGAGCGTGTTAATCGCGTGCTATACTTGAAATAAACACGTTAAATTGATGTCTCGAGCAGGCGGGTACACCTGGCGTAATCTGCCGGTGCGTGGCCCCAGCGAGCGTGTTAATCGCGTGCTATAATTGAAATAAACACGTTAAACTGATGTCTCGAGCAGGCGGGTACACCTGGCGTAATATGCTGGTGCGTGGCCCTAGCGAGCGCGTTAATCGCGTGCTATACTTGAAATAAACACGTTAAAGTGATGTCTCGCGCAAGCGGGTACACCTGGCGTAATCTGCCGGGGCGCGGCCCTAGCCAGCGTGTTAATCGCGTGCTATACTTGAAATAAACACTTTAAAGTGATGCCTCGAGCAGGCGGGTACACCTGGCGTAATCTGCCGGTGCGTGGCCCTAGCGAGCGTGTTAATCGCGTGCTATACTTGAAATAAACACTTTAAAGTGATGTCTCGAGCAGGCGGGTACACCTGGCGTAATCTGCTGGTGCGTGGCCCTAGCGAGCGTGTTAATCGCGTGCTATACTTGAAATAAACACTTTAAAGTGATGTCTCGAGCAGGCGGGTTCACCTGGCGTAATCTGCCGGGGCGTGGCCCTAGCGAGCGTGTTAATCGCGTGCTATACTTGAAATAAACACTTTAAAGTGATGTCTGGAGCAGGCGGGTACACCTGGAGTAATCTGCCGGGGCGTGGCCCTAGCGAGTGTGTTAATCGCATGCTGTACTTGAAATAAACACGTTAAAGTGATGTCTCGCGCAGGCGGGTACACCTGGCGTAATCTGCCGGTGCGTGGCCCTAGCGAGCGTGTTAATCGCGTGCTATACTTGAAATATACACTTTAAAGTGATGTCTCGAGCAGGCGGGTACACCTGGCGTAATCTGCCGGTGTATGGCCCTTGCGAGCGTGTTAATCGCGTGCTATACTTGAAATAAACACGTTAAAGTGATGTCTCGCGTAGGCGGGTACACCTGGAGTAATCTGCCGGGGCGTGGCCCTAGCGAGCGTGTTAATCGCGTGCTATACTTGAAATAAACACGTTAAAGTGATGTCTCGAGCAGGCGGGTACACCTGGCGTAATCTGCCGGGGCGTGGCCCTAACGAGCGTGTTAATCGCGTGCTATACTTGAAATAAACACGTTAATGTGATGTCTCGCGCAGGCGGGTACACCTGGAGTAATCTGCCGGGGCGTGGCCCTAGCGAGCGTGTTAGTCGCGTGCTATACTTGAAATAAACACTTTAAAGTGATGTCTCGAGCAGGCGGGTACACCTGGCGTAATCTGCAGGGGCGTGGCCCTAACGAGCGTGTTAATCGCGTGCTATACTTGAAATAAACACGTTAAAGTGATGTCTCGAGCAGGCGGGTACACCTGGAGTAATCTGCCGGGGCGTGGCCCTAGCGAGCGTGTTAATCGCGTGCTATACTTGAAATAAACACGTTAAAGTGATGTCTCGAGCAGGCGGGTACACCTGGCGTAATCTGCCGGGGCGTGGCCCTAACGAGCGTGTTAATCAATGGCTATACTTGAAATAAACACGTTAATGTGATGTCTCGCGCAGGCGGGTACACCTGGCGTAATCTGCCGGTGCGTGGCCCTAGCGAGCGTGTTAATCGCGTGCTATACTTGAAATAAACACTTTAAAGTGATGTCTCGAGCAGGCGGGTTCACCTGGCGTAATCTGCCGGTGCGTGGCCCTAGCGAGCGTGTTAATCGCGTGCTATACTTGAAATAAACACTTTAAAGTGATGTCTCGAGCAGGCGGGTACACCTGGCGTAATCTGCCGGTGCGTGGCCCTAGCGAGCGTGTTAATCGCGTGCTATACTTGAAATAAACACTTTAAAGTGATGTCTCGAGCAGGCGGGTACAACTGGCGTAATCTGCCGGGGCGTGGCCCTAACGAGCGTGTTAATCGCGTGCTATACTTGAAATAAACACGTTAATGTGATGTCTCGCGCAGGCGGGTACACCTGGCGTAATCTGCCGGGGCGTGGCCCTAACGAGCGTGTTAACCGCGTGCTATACTTGAAATAAACACGTTAATGTGATGTCTCGCGCAGGCGGGTACACCTGGAGTAATCTGCCGGGGCGTGGCCCTAGCGAGCGTGTTAGTCGCGTGCTATACTTGAAATAAACACTTTAAAGTGATGTCTCGAGCAGGCGGGTACACCTGGAGTAATCTGCCGGGGCGTGGCCCTAGCGAGCGTGTTAGTCGCGTGCTATACTTGAAATAAACACGTTAAAGTGATGTCTCGAGCAGGCGGGTACACCTGGCGTAATCTGCCGGTGCGTGGCCCCAGCGAGCGTGTTAATCGCGTGCTATAATTGAAATAAACACGTTAAACTGATGTCTCGAGCAGGCGGGTACACCTGGCGTAATATGCTGGTGCGTGGCCCTAGCGAGCGCGTTAATCGCGTGCTATACTTGAAATAAACACGTTAAAGTGATGTCTCGCGCAAGCGGGTACACCTGGCGTAATCTGCCGGGGCGCGGCCCTAGCCAGCGTGTTAATCGCGTGCTATACTTGAAATAAACACTTTAAAGTGATGCCTCGAGCAGGCGGGTACACCTGGCGTAATCTGCCGGTGCGTGGCCCTAGCGAGCGTGTTAATCGCGTGCTATACTTGAAATAAACACTTTAAAGTGATGTCTCGAGCAGGCGGGTACACCTGGCGTAATCTGCTGGTGCGTGGCCCTAGCGAGCGTGTTAATCGCGTGCTATACTTGAAATAAACACTTTAAAGTGATGTCTCGAGCAGGCGGGTTCACCTGGCGTAATCTGCCGGGGCGTGGCCCTAGCGAGCGTGTTAATCGCGTGCTATACTTGAAATAAACACTTTAAAGTGATGTCTGGAGCAGGCGGGTACACCTGGAGTAATCTGCCGGGGCGTGGCCCTAGCGAGTGTGTTAATCGCGTGCTGTACTTGAAATAAACACGTTAAAGTGATGTCTCGCGCAGGCGGGTACACCTGGCGTAATCTGCCGGTGCGTGGCCCTAGCGAGCGTGTTAATCGCGTGCTATACTTGAAATATACACTTTAAAGTGATGTCTCGAGCAGGCGGGTACACCTGGCGTAATCTGCCGGTGTATGGCCCTTGCGAGCGTGTTAATCGCGTGCTATACTTGAAATAAACACGTTAAAGTGATGTCTCGCGTAGGCGGGTACACCTGGAGTAATCTGCCGGGGCGTGGCCCTAGCGAGCGTGTTAATCGCGTGCTATACTTGAAATAAACACGTTAAAGTGATGTCTCGAGCAGGCGGGTACACCTGGCGTAATCTGCCGGGGCGTGGCCCTAACGAGCGTGTTAATCGCGTGCTATACTTGAAATAAACACGTTAATGTGATGTCTCGCGCAGGCGGGTACACCTGGAGTAATCTGCCGGGGCGTGGCCCTAGCGAGCGTGTTAGTCGCGTGCTATACTTGAAATAAACACTTTAAAGTGATGTCTCGAGCAGGCGGGTACACCTGGCGTAATCTGCAGGGGCGTGGCCCTAACGAGCGTGTTAATCGCGTGCTATACTTGAAATAAACACGTTAAAGTGATGTCTCGAGCAGGCGGGTACACCTGGAGTAATCTGCCGGGGCGTGGCCCTAGCGAGCGTGTTAATCGCGTGCTATACTTGAAATAAACACGTTAAAGTGATGTCTCGAGCAGGCGGGTACACCTGGCGTAATCTGCCGGGGCGTGGCCCTAACGAGCGTGTTAATCAATGGCTATACTTGAAATAAACACGTTAATGTGATGTCTCGCGCAGGCGGGTACACCTGGCGTAATCTGCCGGGGCGTGGCCCTAACGAGCGTGTTAATCGCGTGCTATACTTGAAATAAACACGTTAATGTGATGTCTCGAGCAGGCGGGTGCACCTGGCGTAATCTGCCGGGGCGTGGCCCTAGCGAGCGTGTTAATCGCGTGCTATACTTGAAATAAACACGTTAAAGTGATGTCTCGAGCAGGCAGGTACACCTGGTGTAATCTGCCGGTGCGTGGCCCTAACGAGCGTGTTAATCGCGTGTTATACTTGAAATAAACACTTTAAATTGATGTCTCGAGCAGGCGGGTACACCTGGCGTAATCTGCCGGTGCGTGGCCCTAGCGAGCGTGTTAATCGCGTGCTATACTTGAAATAAACACTTTAAAGTGATGTCTCGAGCAGGCGGGTACACCTGGCGTAATCTGCCGGGGCGTGGCCCTAGCGAGCGTGTTAATCGCGTGCTATACTTGAAATAAACACGTTAAAGTGATGTCTCGCGCAGGCGGGTACACCTGGAGTAATCTGCCGGGGCGTGGCCCTAGCGAGCGTGTTAATCGCGTGCTATACTTGAAATAAACACGTTAAATTGATGTCTCGAGCAGGCGGGTACACCTGGCGTAATCTGCCGGTGCGTGGCCCCAGCGAGCGTGTTAATCGCGTGCTATACTTGAAATAAACACGTTGAAGTGATGTCTCGAGCAGGCGGGTACACCTGGAGTAATCTGCCGGCGCGTGGCCCTAGCGAGCGTGTTAATCGCGTGCTATACTTGAAATAAACACGTTAAATTGATGTCTCGAGCAGGCGGGTACACCTGGCGTAATCTGCCGGTGCGTGGCCCCAGCGAGCGTGTTAATCGCGTGCTATAATTGAAATAAACACGTTAAACTGATGTCTCGAGCAGGCGGGTACACCTGGCGTAATATGCTGGTGCGTGGCCCTAGCGAGCGCGTTAATCGCGTGCTATACTTGAAATAAACACGTTAAAGTGATGTCTCGCGCAAGCGGGTACACCTGGCGTAATCTGCCGGGGCGCGGCCCTAGCCAGCGTGTTAATCGCGTGCTATACTTGAAATAAACACTTTAAAGTGATGCCTCGAGCAGGCGGGTACACCTGGCGTAATCTGCCGGTGCGTGGCCCTAGCGAGCGTGTTAATCGCGTGCTATACTTGAAATAAACACTTTAAAGTGATGTCTCGAGCAGGCGGGTACACCTGGCGTAATCTGCTGGTGCGTGGCCCTAGCGAGCGTGTTAATCGCGTGCTATACTTGAAATAAACACTTTAAAGTGATGTCTCGAGCAGGCGGGTTCACCTGGCGTAATCTGCCGGGGCGTGGCCCTAGCGAGCGTGTTAATCGCGTGCTATACTTGAAATAAACACTTTAAAGTGATGTCTGGAGCAGGCGGGTACACCTGGAGTAATCTGCCGGGGCGTGGCCCTAGCGAGTGTGTTAATCGCGTGCTGTACTTGAAATAAACACGTTAAAGTGATGTCTCGCGCAGGCGGGTACACCTGGCGTAATCTGCCGGTGCGTGGCCCTAGCGAGCGTGTTAATCGCGTGCTATACTTGAAATATACACTTTAAAGTGATGTCTCGAGCAGGCGGGTACACCTGGCGTAATCTGCCGGTGTATGGCCCTTGCGAGCGTGTTAATCGCGTGCTATACTTGAAATAAACACGTTAAAGTGATGTCTCGCGTAGGCGGGTACACCTGGAGTAATCTGCCGGGGCGTGGCCCTAGCGAGCGTGTTAATCGCGTGCTATACTTGAAATAAACACGTTAAAGTGATGTCTCGAGCAGGCGGGTACACCTGGCGTAATCTGCCGGGGCGTGGCCCTAACGAGCGTGTTAATCGCGTGCTATACTTGAAATAAACACGTTAATGTGATGTCTCGCGCAGGCGGGTACACCTGGAGTAATCTGCCGGGGCGTGGCCCTAGCGAGCGTGTTAGTCGCGTGCTATACTTGAAATAAACACTTTAAAGTGATGTCTCGAGCAGGCGGGTACACCTGGCGTAATCTGCAGGGGCGTGGCCCTAACGAGCGTGTTAATCGCGTGCTATACTTGAAATAAACACGTTAAAGTGATGTCTCGAGCAGGCGGGTACACCTGGAGTAATCTGCCGGGGCGTGGCCCTAGCGAGCGTGTTAATCGCGTGCTATACTTGAAATAAACACGTTAAAGTGATGTCTCGAGCAGGCGGGTACACCTGGCGTAATCTGCCGGGGCGTGGCCCTAACGAGCGTGTTAATCAATGGCTATACTTGAAATAAACACGTTAATGTGATGTCTCGCGCAGGCGGGTACACCTGGCGTAATCTGCCGGGGCGTGGCCCTAACGAGCGTGTTAATCGCGTGCTATACTTGAAATAAACACGTTAATGTGATGTCTCGCGCAGGCGGGTACACCTGGCGTAATCTGCCGGTGCGTGGCCCTAGCGAGCGTGTTAATCGCGTGCTATACTTGAAATAAACACTTTAAAGTGATGTCTCGAGCAGGCGGGTTCACCTGGCGTAATCTGCCGGTGCGTGGCCCTAGCGAGCGTGTTAATCGCGTGCTATACTTGAAATAAACACTTTAAAGTGATGTCTCGAGCAGGCGGGTACACCTGGCGTAATCTGCCGGTGCGTGGCCCTAGCGAGCGTGTTAATCGCGTGCTATACTTGAAATAAACACTTTAAAGTGATGTCTCGAGCAGGCGGGTACAACTGGCGTAATCTGCCGGGGCGTGGCCCTAACGAGCGTGTTAATCGCGTGCTATACTTGAAATAAACACGTTAATGTGATGTCTCGCGCAGGCGGGTACACCTGGCGTAATCTGCCGGGGCGTGGCCCTAACGAGCGTGTTAACCGCGTGCTATACTTGAAATAAACACGTTAATGTGATGTCTCGCGCAGGCGGGTACACCTGGAGTAATCTGCCGGGGCGTGGCCCTAGCGAGCGTGTTAGTCGCGTGCTATACTTGAAATAAACACTTTAAAGTGATGTCTCGAGCAGGCGGGTACACCTGGAGTAATCTGCCGGGGCGTGGCCCTAGCGAGCGTGTTAGTCGCGTGCTATACTTGAAATAAACACGTTAAAGTGATGTCTCGCGCAGGCGGGTACACCTGGCGTAATCTGCCGGGGCGTGGCCCTAACGAGCGTGTTAATCGCGTGCTATACTTGAAATAAACACGTTAATGTGATGTCTCGCGCAGGCGGGTACACCTGGAGTAATCTGCCGGGGCGTGGCCCTAGCGAGCGTGTTAGTCGCGTGCTATACTTGAAATAAACACTTTAAAGTGATGTCTCGAGCAGGCGGGTACACCTGGAGTAATCTGCCGGGGCGTGGCCCTAGCGAGCGTGTTAGTCGCGTGCTATACTTGAAATAAACACGTTAATGTGATGTCTCGCGCAGGCGGGTACACCTGGCGTAATCTGCCGGGGCGTGGCCCTAACGAGCGTGTTAATCGCGTGCTATACTTGAAATAAACACGTTAATGTGATGTCTCGCGCAGGCGGGTACACCTGGAGTAATCTGCCGGGGCGTGGCCCTAGCGAGCGTGTTAGTCGCGTGCTATACTTGAAATAAACACTTTAAAGTGATGTCTCGAGCAGGCGGGTACACCTGGAGTAATCTGCCGGGGCGTGGCCCTAGCGAGCGTGTTAGTCGCGTGCTATACTTGAAATAAACACGTTAATGTGATGTCTCGCGCAGGCGGGTACACCTGGCGTAATCTGCCGGGGCGTGGCCCTAACGAGCGTGTTAATCGCGTGCTATACTTGAAATAAACACGTTAATGTGATGTCTCGCGCAGGCGGGTACACCTGGAGTAATCTGCCGGGGCGTGGCCCTAGCGAGCGTGTTAGTCGCGTGCTATACTTGAAATAAACACTTTAAAGTGATGTCTCGAGCAGGCGGGTTCACCTGGAGTAATCTGCCGGGGCGTGGCCCTAACGAGCGTGTTAATCGCGTGCTATACTTGAAATAAACACGTTAAAGTGATGTCTCGAGCAGGCGGGTACACCTGGAGTAATCTGCCGGGGCGTGGCCCTAGCGAGCGTGTTAATCGCGTGCTATACTTGAAATAAACACGTTAAAGTGATGTCTCGAGCAGGCGGGTACACCTGGCGTAATCTGCCGGGGCGTGGCCCTAACGAGCGTGTTAATCAATGGCTATACTTGAAATAAACACGTTAATGTGATGTCTCGCGCAGGCGGGTACACCTGGCGTAATCTGCCGGGGCGTGGCCCTAACGAGCGTGTTAATCGCGCGCTATACTTGAAATAAACACGTTAATGTGATGTCTCGCGCAGGCGGGTACACCAGGCGTAATCTGCCGGTGCGTGGCCCTAGCGAGCGTGTTAATCGCGTGCCATACTTGAAATAAACACTTTAAAGTGATGTCTCGAGCAGGCGGGTTCACCTGGCGTAATCTGCCGGTGCGTGGCCCTAGCGAGCGTGTTAATCGCGTGCTATACTTGAAATAAACACTTTAAAGTGATGTCTCGAGCAGGCGGGTACACCTGGCGTAATCTGCCGGTGCGTGGCCCTAGCGAGCGTGTTAATCGCGTGCTATACTTGAAATAAACACTTTAATGTGATGTCTCGAGCAGGCGGGTACAACTGGCGTAATCTGCCGGGGCGTGGCCCTAACGAGCGTGTTAATCGCGTGCTATACTTGAAATAAACACGTTAATGGGATGTCTCGCGCAGGCGGGTACACCTGGCGTAATCTGCCGGGGCGTGGCCCTAACGAGCGTGTTAATCGCGTGCTATACTTGAAATAAACACGTTAATGTGATGTCTCGCGCAGGCGGGTACACCTGGAGTAATCTGCCGGGGCGTGGCCCTAGCGAGCGTGTTAGTCGCGTGCTATACTTGAAATAAACACTTTAAAGTGATGTCTCGAGCAGGCGGGTACACCTGGAGTAATCTGCCGGGGCGTGGCCCTAGCGAGCGTGTTAGTCGCGTGCTATACTTGAAATAAACACGTTAAAGTGATGTCTCGCGCAGGCGGGTACACCTGGCGTAATCTGCCGGGGCGTGGCCCTAACGAGCGTGTTAATCGCGTGCTATACTTGAAATAAACACGTTAATGTGATGTCTCGCGCAGGCGGGTACACCTGGAGTAATCTGCCGGGGCGTGGCCCTAGCGAGCGTGTTAGTCGCGTGCTATACTTGAAATAAACACTTTAAAGTGATGTCTCGAGCAGGCGGGTACACCTGGAGTAATCTGCCGGGGCGTGGCCCTAGCGAGCGTGTTAGTCGCGTGCTATACTTGAAATAAACACGTTAATGTGATGTCTCGCGCAGGCGGGTACACCTGGCGTAATCTGCCGGGGCGTGGCCCTAACGAGCGTGTTAATCGCGTGCTATACTTGAAATAAACACGTTAATGTGATGTCTCGCGCAGGCGGGTACACCTGGAGTAATCTGCCGGGGCGTGGCCCTAGCGAGCGTGTTAGTCGCGTGCTATACTTGAAATAAACACTTTAAAGTGATGTCTCGAGCAGGCGGGTACACCTGGAGTAATCTGCCGGGGCGTGGCCCTAGCGAGCGTGTTAGTCGCGTGCTATACTTGAAATAAACACGTTAATGTGATGTCTCGCGCAGGCGGGTACACCTGGCGTAATCTGCCGGGGCGTGGCCCTAACGAGCGTGTTAATCGCGTGCTATACTTGAAATAAACACGTTAATGTGATGTCTCGCGCAGGCGGGTACACCTGGAGTAATCTGCCGGGGCGTGGCCCTAGCGAGCGTGTTAGTCGCGTGCTATACTTGAAATAAACACTTTAAAGTGATGTCTCGAGCAGGCGGGTTCACCTGGAGTAATCTGCCGGGGCGTGGCCCTAGCGAGCGTGTTAGTCGCGTGCTATACTTGAAATAAACACGTTAAAGTGATGTCTCGCGCAAGCGGGTACACCTGGAGTAATCTGCCGGGGCGTGGCCCTAGCGAGCGTGTTAATCGCGTGCTATACTTGAAATAAACACGTTAAAGTGATGTCTCGAGCAGGCGGGTACACCTGGCGTAATCTGCCGGGGCGTGGCCCTAACGAGCGTGTTAATCGCGTGCTATACTTGAAATAAACACGTTAATGTGATGTCTCGCGCAGGCGGGTACACCTGGCGTAATCTGCCGGGGCGTGGCCCTAACGAGCGTGTTAATCGCGTGCTATACTTGAAATAAACACGTTAATGTGATGTCTCGCGCAGGCGGGTACACCTGGCGTAATCTGCCGGTGCGTGGCCCTAGCGAGCGTGTTAATCGCGTGCTATACTTGAAATAAACACTTTAAAGTGATGTCTCGAGCAGGCGGGTACACCTGGCGTAATCTGCCGGGGCGTGGCCCTAGCGAGCGTGTTAATCGCGTGCTATACTTGAAATAAACACTTTAAAGTGATGTCTCGAGCAGGCGGGTACACCTGGCGTAATCTGCCGGTGCGTGGCCATAGCGAGCGCGTTAATCGCGTGCTATTCTTGAAATAAACACTTTAAAGTGATGTCTCGAGCAGGCGGGTACACCTGGCGTAATCTGGCGGTGCGTGGCCCTAGCGAGCGCGTTAATCGCGTGCTATACTTGAAATAAACACGTTAAAGTGATGTCTCGCGCAAGCGGGTACACCTGGCGTAATCTGCCGGGGCGCGGCCCTAGCCAGCGTGTTAATCGCGTGCTATACTTGAAATAAACACTTTAAAGTGATGCCTCGAGCAGGCGGGTACACCTGGCGTAATCTGCCGGTGCGTGGCCCTAGCGAGCGTGTTAATCGCGTGCTATACTTGAAATAAACACTTTAAAGTGATGTCTCGAGCAGGCGGGTACACCTGGCGTAATCTGCTGGTGCGTGGCCCTAGCGAGCGTGTTAATCGCGTGCTATACTTGAAATAAACACTTTAAAGTGATGTCTCGAGCAGGCGGGTTCACCTGGCGTAATCTGCCGGGGCGTGGCCCTAGCGAGCGTGTTAATCGCGTGCTATACTTGAAATAAACACTTTAAAGTGATGTCTGGAGCAGGCGGGTACACCTGGAGTAATCTGCCGGGGGGTGGCCCTAGCGAGTGTGTTAATCGCGTGCTGTACTTGAAATAAACACGTTAAAGTGATGTCTCGCGCAGGCGGGTACACCTGGCGTAATCTGCCGGTGCGTGGCCCTAGCGAGCGTGTTAATCGCGTGCTATACTTGAAATATACACTTTAAAGTGATGTCTCGAGCAGGCGGGTACACCTGGCGTAATCTGCTGGTGTATGGCCCTTGCGAGCGTGTTAATCGCGTGCTATACTTGAAATAAACACGTTAAAGTGATGTCTCGCGTAGGCGGGTACACCTGGAGTAATCTGCCGGCGCGTGGCCCTAGCGAGCGTGTTAATCGCGTGCTATACTTGAAATAAACACGTTAAATTGATGTCTCGAGCAGGCGGGTACACCTGGCGTAATCTGCCGGTGCGTGGCCCCAGCGAGCGTGTTAATCGCGTGCTATAATTGAAATAAACACGTTAAACTGATGTCTCGAGCAGGCGGGCACACCTGGCGTAATATGCTGGTGCGTGGCCCTAGCGAGCGCGTTAATCGCGTGCTATACTTGAAATAAACACGTTAAAGTGATGTCTCGCGCAAGCGGGTACACCTGGCGTAATCTGCCGGGGCGCGGCCCTAGCCAGCGTGTTAATCGCGTGCTATACTTGAAATAAACACTTTAAAGTGATGCCTCGAGCAGGCGGGTTCACCTGGCGTAATCTGCCGGGGCGTGGCCCTAGCGAGCGTGTTAATCGCGTGCTATACTTGAAATAAACACTTTAAAGTGATGTCTGGAGCAGGCGGGTACACCTGGAGTAATCTGCCGGGGCGTGGCCCTAGCGAGCGTGTTAATCGCGTGCTATACTTGAAATAAACACGTTAAAGTGATGTCTCGCGTAGGCGGGTACACCTGGAGTAATCTGCCGGGGCGTGGCCCTAGCGAGCGTGTTAATCGCGTGCTATACTTGAAATAAACACTTTAAAGTGATGTCTCGAGCAGGCGGGTACACCTGGCGTAATCTGCCGGGGCGTGGCCCTAACGAGCGTGTTAATCGCGTGCTATACTTGAAATAAACGCGTTAATGTGATGTCTCGCGCAGGCGGGTACACCTGGAGTAATCTGCCGGGGCGTGGCCCTAGCGAGCGTGTTAGTCGCGTGCTATACTTGAAATAAACACTTTAAAGTGATGTCTCGAGCAGGCGGGTACACCTGGTGTAATCTGCCGGGGCGTGGCCCTAGCGAGCGTGTTAATCGCGTGCTATACTTGAAATAAACACTTTAAAGTGATGTCTCGAGCAGGCGGGTACACCTGGCGTAATCTGCCGGGGCGTGGCCCTAGCGAGCGTGTTAATCGCGTGCTATACTTGAAATAAACACTTTAAAGTGATGTCTCGACCAGGCGGGTACACCTGGAGTAATCTGCCGGGGCGTGGCCCTAGCGAGCGTGTTAATCGCGTGCTATACTTGAAATAAACACGTTAAACGGATGTCTCGAGCAGGCGGGTACACCTGGCGTAATCTGCTGGTGCGTGGCCCTAGCGAGCGTGTTAATCGCGTGCTATACTTGAAATAAACACTTTAAAGTGATGTCTCGAGCAGGCGGGTACACCTGCAGTAATCTGCCGGGGCGTGGCCCTAGCGAGTGTGTTAATCGCGTGCTGTACTTGAAATAAACACGTTAAAGTGATGTCTCGCGCAGGCGGGTACACCTGGCGTAATCTGCCGGTGCGTGGCCCTAGCGAGCGTGTTAATCGCGTGCTATACTTGAAATCAACACTTTAAAGTGATGTCTCGAGCAGGCGGGTACACCTGGCGTAATCTGCCGGTGCGTGGCCCTAGCGAGCGTGTTAATCGCGTGCTATACTTGAAATAAACATTTTAAAGTGATGTCTCGCGCAGGCGGGTACACCTGGCGTAATCTGCCGGGGCGTGGCCCTAACGAGCGTGTTAATCGCGTGCTATACTTGAAATAAACACGTTAATGTGATGTCTCGCGCAGGCGGGTACACCTGGAGTAATCTGCCGGGGCGTGGCCCTAGCGAGCGTGTTAGTCGCGTGCTATACTTGAAATAAACACTTTAAAGTGATGTCTCGAGCAGGCGGGTACACCTGGAGTAATCTGCCGGGGCGTGGCCCTAGCGAGCGTGTTAGTCGCGTGCTATACTTGAAATAAACACGTTAATGTGATGTCTCGCGCAGGCGGGTACACCTGGCGTAATCTGCCGGGGCGTGGCCCTAACGAGCGTGTTAATCGCGTGCTATACTTGAAATAAACACGTTAATGTGATGTCTCGCGCAGGCGGGTACACCTGGAGTAATCTGCCGGGGCGTGGCCCTAGCGAGCGTGTTAGTCGCGTGCTATACTTGAAATAAACACTTTAAAGTGATGTCTCGAGCAGGCGGGTTCACCTGGAGTAATCTGCCGGGGCGTGGCCCTAGCGAGCGTGTTAGTCGCGTGCTATACTTGAAATAAACACGTTAAAGTGATGTCTCGCGCAAGCGGGTACACCTGGAGTAATCTGCCGGGGCGTGGCCCTAGCGAGCGTGTTAATCGCGTGCTATACTTGAAATAAACACGTTAAAGTGATGTCTCGAGCAGGCGGGTACACCTGGCGTAATCTGCCGGGGCGTGGCCCTAACGAGCGTGTTAATCGCGTGCTATACTTGAAATAAACACGTTAATGTGATGTCTCGCGCAGGCGGGTACACCTGGCGTAATCTGCCGGGGCGTGGCCCTAACGAGCGTGTTAATCGCGTGCTATACTTGAAATAAACACGTTAATGTGATGTCTCGCGCAGGCGGGTACACCTGGCGTAATCTGCCGGTGCGTGGCCCTAGCGAGCGTGTTAATCGCGTGCTATACTTGAAATAAACACTTTAAAGTGATGTCTCGAGCAGGCGGGTACACCTGGCGTAATCTGCCGGGGCGTGGCCCTAGCGAGCGTGTTAATCGCGTGCTATACTTGAAATAAACACTTTAAAGTGATGTCTCGAGCAGGCGGGTACACCTGGCGTAATCTGCCGGTGCGTGGCCATAGCGAGCGCGTTAATCGCGTGCTATTCTTGAAATAAACACTTTAAAGTGATGTCTCGAGCAGGCGGGTACACCTGGCGTAATCTGGCGGTGCGTGGCCCTAGCGAGCGCGTTAATCGCGTGCTATACTTGAAATAAACACGTTAAAGTGATGTCTCGCGCAAGCGGGTACACCTGGCGTAATCTGCCGGGGCGCGGCCCTAGCCAGCGTGTTAATCGCGTGCTATACTTGAAATAAACACTTTAAAGTGATGCCTCGAGCAGGCGGGTACACCTGGCGTAATCTGCCGGTGCGTGGCCCTAGCGAGCGTGTTAATCGCGTGCTATACTTGAAATAAACACTTTAAAGTGATGTCTCGAGCAGGCGGGTGCACCTGGCGTAATCTGCTGGTGCGTGGCCCTAGCGAGCGTGTTAATCGCGTGCTATACTTGAAATAAACACTTTAAAGTGATGTCTCGAGCAGGCGGGTTCACCTGGCGTAATCTGCCGGGGCGTGGCCCTAGCGAGCGTGTTAATCGCGTGCTATACTTGAAATAAACACTTTAAAGTGATGTCTGGAGCAGGCGGGTACACCTGGAGTAATCTGCCGGGGGGTGGCCCTAGCGAGTGTGTTAATCGCGTGCTGTACTTGAAATAAACACGTTAAAGTGATGTCTCGCGCAGGCGGGTACACCTGGCGTAATCTGCCGGTGCGTGGCCCTAGCGAGCGTGTTAATCGCGTGCTATACTTGAAATATACACTTTAAAGTGATGTCTCGAGCAGGCGGGTACACCTGGCGTAATCTGCTGGTGTATGGCCCTTGCGAGCGTGTTAATCGCGTGCTATACTTGAAATAAACACGTTAAAGTGATGTCTCGCGTAGGCGGGTACACCTGGAGTAATCTGCCGGCGCGTGGCCCTAGCGAGCGTGTTAATCGCGTGCTATACTTGAAATAAACACGTTAAATTGATGTCTCGAGCAGGCGGGTACACCTGGCGTAATCTGCCGGTGCGTGGCCCCAGCGAGCGTGTTAATCGCGTGCTATAATTGAAATAAACACGTTAAACTGATGTCTCGAGCAGGCGGGCACACCTGGCGTAATATGCTGGTGCGTGGCCCTAGCGAGCGCGTTAATCGCGTGCTATACTTGAAATAAACACGTTAAAGTGATGTCTCGCGCAAGCGGGTACACCTGGCGTAATCTGCCGGGGCGCGGCCCTAGCCAGCGTGTTAATCGCGTGCTATACTTGAAATAAACACTTTAAAGTGATGCCTCGAGCAGGCGGGTTCACCTGGCGTAATCTGCCGGGGCGTGGCCCTAGCGAGCGTGTTAATCGCGTGCTATACTTGAAATAAACACTTTAAAGTGATGTCTGGAGCAGGCGGGTACACCTGGAGTAATCTGCCGGGGCGTGGCCCTAGCGAGCGTGTTAATCGCGTGCTATACTTGAAATAAACACGTTAAAGTGATGTCTCGCGTAGGCGGGTACACCTGGAGTAATCTGCCGGGGCGTGGCCCTAGCGAGCGTGTTAATCGCGTGCTATACTTGAAATAAACACTTTAAAGTGATGTCTCGAGCAGGCGGGTACACCTGGCGTAATCTGCCGGGGCGTGGCCCTAACGAGCGTGTTAATCGCGTGCTATACTTGAAATAAACGCGTTAATGTGATGTCTCGCGCAGGCGGGTACACCTGGAGTAATCTGCCGGGGCGTGGCCCTAGCGAGCGTGTTAGTCGCGTGCTATACTTGAAATAAACACTTTAAAGTGATGTCTCGAGCAGGCGGGTACACCTGGTGTAATCTGCCGGGGCGTGGCCCTAGCGAGCGTGTTAATCGCGTGCTATACTTGAAATAAACACTTTAAAGTGATGTCTCGAGCAGGCGGGTACACCTGGCGTAATCTGCCGGGGCGTGGCCCTAGCGAGCGTGTTAATCGCGTGCTATACTTGAAATAAACACTTTAAAGTGATGTCTCGACCAGGCGGGTACACCTGGAGTAATCTGCCGGGGCGTGGCCCTAGCGAGCGTGTTAATCGCGTGCTATACTTGAAATAAACACGTTAAACGGATGTCTCGAGCAGGCGGGTACACCTGGCGTAATCTGCTGGTGCGTGGCCCTAGCGAGCGTGTTAATCGCGTGCTATACTTGAAATAAACACTTTAAAGTGATGTCTCGAGCAGGCGGGTACACCTGCAGTAATCTGCCGGGGCGTGGCCCTAGCGAGTGTGTTAATCGCGTGCTGTACTTGAAATAAACACGTTAAAGTGATGTCTCGCGCAGGCGGGTACACCTGGCGTAATCTGCCGGTGCGTGGCCCTAGCGAGCGTGTTAATCGCGTGCTATACTTGAAATCAACACTTTAAAGTGATGTCTCGAGCAGGCGGGTACACCTGGCGTAATCTGCCGGTGCGTGGCCCTAGCGAGCGTGTTAATCGCGTGCTATACTTGAAATAAACATTTTAAAGTGATGTCTCGCGCAGGCGGGTACACCTGGAGTAATCTGCCGGGGCGTGGCCCTAGCGAGCGTGTTAGTCGCGTGCTATAGTGGAAATAAACACTTTAAAGTGATGTCTCGAGCAGGCGGGTACACCTGGTGTAATCTGCCGGTGCGTGGCCCTAGCGAGCGTGTTAATCGCGTGTTATACTTGAAATAAACACTTTAAAGTGATGTCTCGAGCAGGCGGGTACACCTGGCGTAATCTGCCGGTGCGTGGCCCTAGCGAGCGTGTTAATCGCGTGCTATACTTGAAATAAACACTTTAAAGTGATGTCTCGATCAGGCGGGTACAGCTGGCGTAATCTGCCGGGGCGTGGCCCTAGCGAGCGTGTTAATCGCGTGCTATACTTGAAATAAACACTTTAAAGTGATGTCTCGAGCAGGCGGGTACACCTGGCGTAATCTGCCGGGGCGTGGCCCTAGCGAGCGCGTTAATCGCGTGCTATACTTGAAATAAACACTTTAAAGTGATGTCTCGAGCAGGCGGGTACACCTGGCGTAATCTGCCGGTGCGTGGCCCTAGCGAGCGTGTTAATCGCGTGCTATACTTGAAATCAACACTTTAAAGTGATGTCTCGAGCAGGCGGGTACACCTGGCGTAATCTGCCGGGGCGTGGCCCTAGCGAGCGGGTTAATGGCGTGCTATACTTGAAATAAACACTTTAAAGTGATGTCTCGACCAGGTGGGTACACCTGGAGTAATCTGCCGGGGCGTGGCCCTAGCGAGCGTGTTAATCGCGTGCTATACTTGAAATAAACACGTTAAAGGGATGTCTCGAGCAGGCGGGTACACCTGGCGTAATCTGCTGGTGCGTGGCCCTAGCGAGCGTGTTAATCGCGTGCTATACTTGAAATAAACACTTTAAAGTGATGTCTCGAGCAGGCGGGTACACCTGCAGTAATCTGCCGGGGCGTGGCCCTAGCGAGTGTGTTAATCGCGTGCTGTACTTGAAATAAACACGTTAAAGTGATGTCCCGAGCAGGCGGGTACACCTGGCGTAATCTGCCGGGGCGTGGCCCTAGCGAGCGTGTTAATCGCGTGCTATGCTTGAAATAAACACGCTGAAGTGATGTCTCGAGCAGGCGGGTACACCTGGAGTAATCTGCCGGCGCGTGGCCCTAGCGAGCGTGTTAATCGCGTGCTATACTTGAAATAAACACGTTAAATTGATGTCTCGAGCAGGCGGGTACACCTGGCATAATCTGCCGGGGCGCGGCCCTAGCCAGCGTGTTAATCGCGTGCTATACTTGAAATAAACACTTTAAAGTGATGTCTGGAGAAGGCGGGTACACCTGGAGTAATCTGCCGGGGTGTGGCCCTAGCGAGTGTGTTAATCGCGTGCTGTACTTGAAATAAACACGTTAAAGTCATGTCTCGAGCAGGCGGGTACACCTGGCGTAATCTGCCGGTGCGTGGCCCTAGCGAGCGCGTTAATCGCGTGCTATACTTGAAATAAACACGTTAAAAGGATGTCTCGAGCAGGCGGGTACACCTGGCGTAATCTGCTGGTGCGTGGCCCTAGCGAGCGTGTTAATCGCGTGCTATACTTGAAATAAACACTTTAAAGTGATGTCTCGAGCAGGCGGGTACACCTGCAGTAATCTGCCGGGGCGTGGCCCTAGCGAGTGTGTTAATCGCGTGCTGCACTTGAAATAAACACGTTAAAGTGATGTCTCGAGCAGGCGGGTACACCTGGCGTAATCTGCCGGGGCGTGGCCCTAGCGAGCGGGTTAATGGCGTGCTATACTTGAAATAAACACTTTAAAGTGATGTCTCGACCAGGTGGGTACACCTGGAGTAATCTGCCGGGGCGTGGCCCTAGCGAGCGTGTTAATCGCGTGCTATACTTGAAATAAACACGTTAAAGGGATGTCTCGAGCAGGCGGGTACACCTGGCGTAATCTGCTGGTGCGTGGCCCTAGCGAGCGTGTTAATCGCGTGCTATACTTGAAATAAACACTTTAAAGTGATGTCTCGAGCAGGCGGGTACACCTGCAGTAATCTGCCGGGGCGTGGCCCTAGCGAGTGTGTTAATCGCGTGCTGTACTTGAAATAAACACGTTAAAGTGATGTCCCGAGCAGGCGGGTACACCTGGCGTAATCTGCCGGGGCGTGGCCCTAGCGAGCGTGTTAATCGCGTGCTATGCTTGAAATAAACACGCTGAAGTGATGTCTCGAGCAGGCGGGTACACCTGGAGTAATCTGCCGGCGCGTGGCCCTAGCGAGCGTGTTAATCGCGTGCTATACTTGAAATAAACACGTTAAATTGATGTCTCGAGCAGGCGGGTACACCTGGCATAATCTGCCGGGGCGCGGCCCTAGCCAGCGTGTTAATCGCGTGCTATACTTGAAATAAACACTTTAAAGTGATGTCTGGAGAAGGCGGGTACACCTGGAGTAATCTGCCGGGGTGTGGCCCTAGCGAGTGTGTTAATCGCGTGCTGTACTTGAAATAAACACGTTAAAGTGATGTCTCGAGCAGGCGGGTACACCTGGCGTAATCTGCCGGTGCGTGGCCCTAGCGAGCGCGTTAATCGCGTGCTATACTTGAAATAAACACGTTAAAAGGATGTCTCGAGCAGGCGGGTACACCTGGCGTAATCTGCTGGTGCGTGGCCCTAGCGAGCGTGTTAATCGCGT
This sequence comes from Amblyomma americanum, assembly GCF_052857255.1. Classification (NCBI taxonomy): domain Eukaryota; kingdom Metazoa; phylum Arthropoda; class Arachnida; order Ixodida; family Ixodidae; genus Amblyomma; species Amblyomma americanum. The sequence goes on along the minus strand of NW_027526504.1, from coordinate 523,869 downwards.
GCTATACTTGAAATAAACACTTTAAAGTGATGTCTCGAGCAGGCGGGTACACCTGCAGTAATCTGCCGGGGCGTGGCCCTAGCGAGTGTGTTAATCGCGTGCTGTACTTGAAATAAACACGTTAAAGTGATGTCTCGAGCAGGCGGGTACACCTGGCGTAATCTGCCGGGGCGTGGCCCTAGCGAGCGTGTTAATCGCGTGCTATACTTGAAATAAACACGTTGAAGTGATGTCTCGAGCAGGCGGGTACACCTGGCGTAATCTGCCGGCGCGTGGCCCTAGCGAGCGTGTTAATCGCGTGCGATACTTGAAATAAACACGTTAAATTGATGTCTCGAGCAGACGGGTACACCTGGCGTAATCTGCCGGTGCGTGGCCCCAGCGAGCGTGTTAATCGCGTGCTATACTTGAAATAAACACGTTAAACTGATGTCTCGAGCAGGCGGGTACACCTGGCGTAATATGCTGGTGCGTGGCCCTAGCGAGCGCGTTAATCAGCGTGCTATACTTGAAATGAACACGTTAAAGTGATGTCTCGCGCAAGCGGGTACACCTGGCGTAATCTGCCGGGGCGCGGCCCTAGCCAGCGTGTTAATCGCGTGCTATACTTGAAATAAACACTTTAAAGTGATGCCTCGAGCAGGCGGGTACACCTGGCGTAATCGGCCGGTGCGTGGCCCTAGCGAGCGTGTTAATAGCGTGCTATACTTGAAATAAACACTTTAAAGTGATGTCTCGAGCAGGCGGGTACACCTGGCGTAATCTGCCGGTGCGTGGCCCTAGCGAGCGTGTTAATCGCGTGCTATACTTGAAATAAACGCTTTAAAGCGATGTCTCGAGCAGGCGGGTTCACCTGGCGTAATCTGCCGGGGCGTGGCCCTAGCGAGCGTGTTAATCGCGTGCTATACTTGAAATAAACACGTTGAAGTGATGTCTCGAGCAGGCGGGTACACCTGGAGTAATCTGCCGGCGCGTGGCCCTAGCGAGCGTGTTAATCGCGTGCTATACTTGAAATAAACACGTTAAATTGATGTCTCGAGCAGACGGGTACACCTGGCGTAATCTGCCGGTGCGTGGCCCCAGCGAGCGTGTTAATCGCGTGCTATACTTGAAATAAACACGTTAAACTGATGTCTCGAGCAGGCGGGTACACCTGGCGTAATATGCTGGTGCGTGGCCCTAGCGAGCGCGTTAATCGCGTGCTATACTTGAAATAAACACGTTAAAGTGATGTCTCGCGCAAGCGGGTACACCTGGCGTAATCTGCCGGGGCGCGGCCCTAGCCAGCGTGTTAATCGCGTGCTATACTTGAAATAAACACTTTAAAGTGATGCCTCGAGCAGGCGGGTACACCTGGCGTAATCGGCCGGTGCGTGGCCCTAGCGAGCGTGTTAATCGCGTGCTATACTTGAAATAAACACTTTAAAGTGATGTCTCGAGCAGGCGGGTACACCTGGCGTAATCTGCCGGTGCGTGGCCCTAGCGAGCGTGTTAATCGCGTGCTATACTTGAAATAAGCGCTTTAAAGTGATGTCTCGAGCAGGCGGGTTCACCTGGCGTAATCTGCCGGGGCGTGGCCCTAGCGAGCGTGTTAATCGCGTGCTATACTTGAAATAAACACTTTAAGGTGATGTCTCGAGCAGGCGGGTACACCTGGAGTAATCTGCCGGGGCGTGGCCCTAGCGAGTGTGTTAATCGCGTGCTGTACTTGAAATAAACACGTTAAAGTGATGTCTCGCGCAGGCGGGTACACCTGGCGTAATCTGCAGGTGCGTGGCCCTAGCGAGCGTGTTAATCGCGTGCTATACTTTAAACACTTTAAAGTGATGTCTCGAGCAGGCGCGTACACCTGACGTAATCTGCCGGTGCGTGGCCCTAGCGAGCGTGTTTATCGCGTGCTATACTTGAAATAAACACTTTAAAGTGATGTCTCGAGCAGGCGGGTTCACCTGGCGTAATCTGCCGGGGCGTGGCCCTAGCGAGCGTGTTAATCGCGTGCTATACTTGAAATAAACACTTTAAAGTGATGTCTGGAGCAGGCGGGTACACCTGGAGTAATCTGCCGGGGCGTGGCCCTAACGAGTGTGTTAATCTCGTGCTGTACTTGAAATAAACACGTTAAAGTGATGTCTCGCGCAGGCGGGTACACCTGGCGTAATCTGCCGGTGCGTGGCCCTAGCGAGCGTGTAAATCGCGTGCTATACTTGAAATATACACTTTAAAGTGATGTCTCGAGCAGGCGGGTACACCTGGCGTAATCTGCCGGTGTATGGCCCTTGCGAGCGTGTTAATCGCGTGCTATACTTGAAAGAAACACGTTAAAGTGATGTCTCGCGCAGGCGGGTACACCTGGAGTAATCTGCCGGGGCGTGGCCCTAGCGAGCGTGTTAATCGCGTGCTATACTTGAAATATACACTTTAAAGTGATGTCTCGAGCAGGCGGGTACACCTGGCGTAATCTGCCGGTGTATGGCCCTTGCGAGCGTGTTAATCGCGTGCTATACTTGAAATAAACACGTTAAAGTGATGTCTCGCGCAGGCGGGTACACCTGGAGTAATCTGCCGGGGCGTGGCCCTAGCGAGCGTGTTAATCGCGTGCTATACTTGAAATAAACACGTTAAAGTGATGTCTCGAGCAGGCGGGTACACCTGGAGTAATCTGCCGGGGCGTGGCCTTAGCGAGCGTGTTAATCGCGTGCTATATTTGAAATAAACACGTTAAAGTGATGTCTCGAGCAGGCGGGTACACCTGGCGTAATCTGCCGGTGCGTGGCCCTAGCGAGCGTGTTAATCGCGTGCTATACTTGAAATAAACATTTTAAAGTGATGTCTCGAGCAGGCGGGTACACCTGGCGTAATCTGCCGGGGCGTGGCCCTAACGAGCGTGTTAATCGCGTGCTATACTTGAAATAAACACGTTAATGTGATGTCTCGCGCAGGCGGGTACACCTGGAGTAATCTGCCGGGGCGTGGCCCTAGCGAGCGTGTTAGTCGCGTGCTATACTTGAAATGAACACTTTAAAGTGATGTCTCGAGCAGGCGGGTACACCTGGCGTAATCTGCCGGTGCGTGGCCCTAGCGAGCGTGTTAATCGCGTGCTATACTTGAAATAAACACTTTAAAGTGATGTCTCGAGCAGACGGGTACACCTGGCGTAATCTGCCGGGGCGTGGCCCTAGCGAGCGTGTTAATCGCGTGCTATACTTGAAATAAACACTTTAAAGTGATGTCTCGAGCAGGCGGGTACACCTGGCGTAATCTGCCGGTGCGTGGCCCTAGCGAGCGCGTTAATCGCGTGCTATACTTGAAATAAACACTTTAAAGTGATGTCTCGAGCAGGCGGGTACACCTGGCGTAATCTGCCGGTGCGTGGCCCTAGCGAGCGTGTTAATCGCGTGCTATACTTGAAATAAACACGTTAAAGGGATGTCTCGAGCAAGCGGGTACACCTGGCGTAATCTGCTGGTGCGTGGCCCTAGCGAGCGTGTTAATCGCGTGCTATACTAGAAATAAACACTTTAAAGTGATGTCTCGAGCAGGCGGGTACACCTGCAGTAATCTGCCGGGGCGTGGCCCTAGCGAGTGTGTTAATCGCGTGCTGTACTTGAAATAAACACGTTAAAGTGATGTCTCGCGCAGGCGGGTACACCTGGCGTAATCTGCCGGTGCGTGGCCCTAGCGAGCGTGTTAATCGCGTGCTATACTTGAAATCAACACTTTAAAGTGATGTCTCGAGCAGGCGGGTGCACCTGGCGTAATCTGCCGGGGCGTGGCCCTAGCGAGCGTGTTAATCGCGTGCTATATTTGAAATAAACACGTTAAAGTGATGTCTCGAGCAGGCGGGTACACCTGGCGTAATCTGCCGGTGCGTGGCCCTAACGAGCGTGTTAATCGCGTGCTATACTTGAAATAAACACGTTAAAGTGATGTCTCGCGCAGGCGGGTACACCTGGAGTAATCTGCCGGGGCGTGGCCCTAGCGAGCGTGTTAGTCGCGTGCTATACTGGAAATAAACACTTTAAAGTGATGTCTCGAGCAGGCGGGTACACCTGGTGTAATCTGCCGGTGCGTGGCCCTAGCGAGCGTGTTAATCGCGTGTTATACTTGAAATAAACACTTTAAAGTGATGTCTCGAGCAGGCGGGTACACCTGGCGTAATCTGCCGGTGCGTGGCCCTAGCGAGCGTGTTAATCGCGTGCTATACTTGAAATAAACACTTTAAAGTGATGTCTCGAGCAGGCGGGTACACCTGGCGTAATCTGCCGGTGCGTGGCCCTAGCGAGCGTGTTAATCGCGTGCTATACTTGAAATAAGCGCTTTAAAGTGATGTCTCGAGCAGGCGGGTTCACCTGGCGTAATCTGCCGGGGCGTGGCCCTAGCGAGCGTGTTAATCGCGTGCTATACTTGAAATAAACACTTTAAGGTGATGTCTCGAGCAGGCGGGTACACCTGGAGTAATCTGCCGGGGCGTGGCCCTAGCGAGTGTGTTAATCGCGTGCTGTACTTGAAATAAACACGTTAAAGTGATGTTTCGCGCAGGCGGGTACACCTGGCGTAATCTGCCGGTGCGTGGCCCTAGCGAGCGTGTTAATCGCGTGCTATACTTTAAACACTTTAAAGTGATGTCTCGAGCAGGCGCGTACACCTGACGTAATCTGCCGGTGCGTGGCCCTTGCGAGCGTGTTTATCGCGTGCTATACTTGAAATAAACACTTTAATGTGATGTCTCGAGCAGGCGGGTACACCTGGCGTAATCTGCCGGGGCGTGGCCCTAGCGAGCGTGTTAGTCGCGTGCTATACTTGAAATAAGCGCTTTAAAGTGATGTCTCGAGCAGGCGGGTTCACCTGGCGTAATCTGCCGGGGCGTGGCCCTAGCGAGCGTGTTAATCGCGTGCTATACTTGAAATAAACACTTTAAGGTGATGTCTCGAGCAGGCGGGTACACCTGGAGTAATCTGCCGGGGCGTGGCCCTAGCGAGTGTGTTAATCGCGTGCTGTACTTGAAATAAACACGTTAAAGTGATGTCTCGCGCAGGCGGGTACACCTGGCGTAATCTGCAGGTGCGTGGCCCTAGCGAGCGTGTTAATCGCGTGCTATACTTTAAACACTTTAAAGTGATGTCTCGAGCAGGCGCGTACACCTGACGTAATCTGCCGGTGCGTGGCCCTAGCGAGCGTGTTTATCGCGTGCTATACTTGAAATAAACACTTTAAAGTGATGTCTCGAGCAGGCGGGTTCACCTGGCGTAATCTGCCGGGGCGTGGCCCTAGCGAGCGTGTTAATCGCGTGCTATACTTGAAATAAACACTTTAAAGTGATGTCTGGAGCAGGCGGGTACACCTGGAGTAATCTGCCGGGGCGTGGCCCTAACGAGTGTGTTAATCTCGTGCTGTACTTGAAATAAACACGTTAAAGTGATGTCTCGCGCAGGCGGGTACACCTGGCGTAATCTGCCGGTGCGTGGCCCTAGCGAGCGTGTAAATCGCGTGCTATACTTGAAATATACACTTTAAAGTGATGTCTCGAGCAGGCGGGTACACCTGGCGTAATCTGCCGGTGTATGGCCCTTGCGAGCGTGTTAATCGCGTGCTATACTTGAAATAAACACGTTAAAGTGATGTCTCGCGCAGGCGGGTACACCTGGAGTAATCTGCCGGGGCGTGGCCCTAGCGAGCGTGTTAATCGCGTGCTATACTTGAAATATACACTTTAAAGTGATGTCTCGAGCAGGCGGGTACACCTGGCGTAATCTGCCGGTGTATGGCCCTTGCGAGCGTGTTAATCGCGTGCTATACTTGAAATAAACACGTTAAAGTGATGTCTCGCGCAGGCGGGTACACCTGGAGTAATCTGCCGGGGCGTGGCCCTAGCGAGCGTGTTAATCGCGTGCTATACTTGAAATAAACACGTTAAAGTGATGTCCCGAGCAGGCGGGTACACCTGGAGTAATCTGCCGGGGCGTGGCCTTAGCGAGCGTGTTAATCGCGTGCTATATTTGAAATAAACACGTTAAAGTGATGTCTCGAGCAGGCGGGTACACCTGGCGTAATCTGCCGGGGCGTGGCCCTAACGAGCGTGTTAATCGCGTGCTATACTTGAAATAAACACGTTAATGTGATGTCTCGCGCAGGCGGGTACACCTGGAGTAATCTGCCGGGGCGTGGCCCTAGCGAGCGTGTTAGTCGCGTGCTATACTTGAAATGAACACTTTAAAGTGATGTCTCGAGCAGGCGGGTACACCTGGCGTAATCTGCCGGTGCGTGGCCCTAGCGAGCGTGTTAATCGCGTGCTATACTTGAAATAAACACTTTAAAGTGATGTCTCGAGCAGACGGGTACACCTGGCGTAATCTGCCGGGGCGTGGCCCTAGCGAGCGTGTTAATCGCGTGCTATACTTGAAATAAACACTTTAAAGTGATGTCTCGAGCAGGCGGGTACACCTGGCGTAATCTGCCGGTGCGTGGCCCTAGCGAGCGCGTTAATCGCGTGCTATACTTGAAATAAACACTTTAAAGTGATGTCTCGAGCAGGCGGGTACACCTGGCGTAATCTGCCGGTGCGTGGCCCTAGCGAGCGTGTTAATCGCGTGCTATACTTGAAATAAACACGTTAAAGGGATGTCTCGAGCAAGCGGGTACACCTGGCGTAATCTGCTGGTGCGTGGCCCTAGCGAGCGTGTTAATCGCGTGCTATACTAGAAATAAACACTTTAAAGTGATGTCTCGAGCAGGCGGGTACACCTGCAGTAATCTGCCGGGGCGTGGCCCTAGCGAGTGTGTTAATCGCGTGCTGTACTTGAAATAAACACGTTAAAGTGATGTCTCGCGCAGGCGGGTACACCTGGCGTAATCTGCCGGTGCGTGGCCCTAGCGAGCGTGTTAATCGCGTGCTATACTTGAAATCAACACTTTAAAGTGATGTCTCGAGCAGGCGGGTGCACCTGGCGTAATCTGCCGGGGCGTGGCCCTAGCGAGCGTGTTAATCGCGTGCTATATTTGAAATAAACACGTTAAAGTGATGTCTCGAGCAGGCGGGTACACCTGGCGTAATCTGCCGGTGCGTGGCCCTAACGAGCGTGTTAATCGCGTGCTATACTTGAAATAAACACGTTAAAGTGATGTCTCGCGCAGGCGGGTACACCTGGAGTAATCTGCCGGGGCGTGGCCCTAGCGAGCGTGTTAGTCGCGTGCTATACTGGAAATAAACACTTTAAAGTGATGTCTCGAGCAGGCGGGTACACCTGGTGTAATCTGCCGGTGCGTGGCCCTAGCGAGCGTGTTAATCGCGTGTTATACTTGAAATAAACACTTTAAAGTGATGTCTCGAGCAGGCGGGTACACCTGGCGTAATCTGCCGGTGCGTGGCCCTAGCGAGCGTGTTAATCGCGTGCTATACTTGAAATAAACACTTTAAAGTGATGTTTCGAGCAGGCGGGTACACCTGGCGTAATCTGCCGGTGCGTGGCCCTAGCGAGCGTGTTAATCGCGTGCTATACTTGAAATAAGCGCTTTAAAGTGATGTCTCGAGCAGGCGGGTTCACCTGGCGTAATCTGCCGGGGCGTGGCCCTAGCGAGCGCGTTAATCGCGTGCTATACTTGAAATAAACACTTTAAGGTGATGTCTCGAGCAGGCGGGTACACCTGGAGTAATCTGCCGGGGCGTGGCCCTAGCGAGTGTGTTAATCGCGTGCTGTACTTGAAATAAACACGTTAAAGTGATGTTTCGCGCAGGCGGGTACACCTGGCGTAATCTGCCGGTGCGTGGCCCTAGCGAGCGTGTTAATCGCGTGCTATACTTTAAACACTTTAAAGTGATGTCTCGAGCAGGCGCGTACACCTGACGTAATCTGCCGGTGCGTGGCCCTTGCGAGCGTGTTTATCGCGTGCTATACTTGAAATAAACACTTTAATGTGATGTCTCGAGCAGGCGGGTACACCTGGCGTAATCTGCCGGGGCGTGGCCCTAGCGAGCGTGTTAGTCGCGTGCTATACTGGAAATAAACACTTTAAAGTGATGTCTCGACCAGGCGGGTACACCTGGCGTAATCTGCCGGGGCGTGGCCCTAGCGAGCGTGTTAATCGCGTGCTATACTTGAAATAAACACTTTAAAGTGATGTCTCGACCAGGCGGGTACACCTGGAGTAATCTGCCGGGGCGTGGCCCTAGCGAGCGTGTTAATCGCGTGCTATGCTTGAAATAAACACGTTAAAGTGATGTCTCGCGCAGGCGGGTACACCTGGCGTAATCTGCCGGTGCGTGGCCCTAGCGAGCGTGTTAATCGCGTGCTATACTTGAAATCAACACTTTAAAGTGATGTCTCGAGCTGGCGGATGCACCTGGCGTAATCTGCCGGGGCGTGGCCCTAGCGAGCGTGTTAATCGCGTGCTATACTTGAAATAAACACTTTAAAGTGATGTCTCGAGCAGGCGGGTACACCTGCAGTAATCTGCCGGGGCGTGGCCCTAGCGAGTGTGTTAATCGCGTGCTGTACTTGAAATAAACACGTTAAAGTGATGTCTCGCGCAGGCGGGTACACCTGGCGTAATCTGCCGGTGCGTGGCCCTAGCGAGCGTGTTAATCGCGTGCTATACTTGAAATCAACACTTTAAAGTGATGTCTCGAGCAGGCGGGTGCACCTGGCGTAATCTGCCGGGGCGTGGCCCTAGCGAGCGTGTTAATCGCGTGCTATACTTGAAATAAACACGTTAAAGTGATGTCTCGAGCAGGCAGGTACACCTGGTGTAATCTGCCGGTGCGTGGCCCTAGCGAGCGTGTTAATCGCGTGTTATACTTGAAATAAACACTTTAAAGTGATGTCTCGAGCAGGCGGGTACACCTGGCGTAATCTGCCGGTGCGTGGCCCTAGCGAGCGTGTTAATCGCGTGCTATACTTGAAATAAACACTTTAAAGTGATGTCTCGAGCAGGCGGGTACACCTGGCGTAATCTGCCGGGGCGTGGCCCTAGCGAGCGTGTTAATCGCGTGCTATACTTGAAATAAACACGTTAAAGTGATGTCTCGCGCAGGCGGGTACACCTGGAGTAATCTGCCGGGGCGTGGCCCTAGCGAGCGTGTTAATCGCGTGCTATACTTGAAATAAACACGTTAAATTGATGTCTCGAGCAGGCGGGTACACCTGGCGTAATCTGCCGGTGCGTGGCCCCAGCGAGCGTGTTAATCGCGTGCTATACTTGAAATAAACACGTTGAAGTGATGTCTCGAGCAGGCGGGTACACCTGGAGTAATCTGCCGGCTCGTGGCCCTAGCGAGCGTGTTAATCGCGTGCTATACTTGAAATAAACACGTTAAATTGATGTCTCGAGCAGGCGGGTACACCTGGCGTAATCTGCCGGTGCGTGGACCCAGCGAGTGTGTTAATCGCGTGCTATAATTGAAATAAACACGTTAAACTGATGTCTCGAGCAGGCGGGTACACCTGGCGTAATATGCTGGTGCGTGGCCCTAGCGAGCGCGTTAATTGCGTGCTATACTTGAAATAAACACGTTAAAGTGATGTCTCGCGCAAGCGGGTACACCTGGCGTAATCTGCCGGGGCGCGGCCCTAGCCAGCGTGTTAATCGCGTGCTATACTTGAAATAAACACTTTAAAGTGATGCCTCGAGCAGGCGGGTACACCTGGCGTAATCTGCCGGTGCGTGGCCCTAGCGAGCGTGTTAATCGCGTGCTATACTTGAAATAAACACTTTAAAGTGATGTCTCGAGCAGGCGGGTACACCTGGCGTAATCTGCCGGTGCGTGGCCCTAGCGAGCGTGTTAATCGCGTGCTATACTTGAAATATACACTTTAAAGTGATGTCTCGAGCAGGCGGGTACACCTGGCGTAATCTGCCGGTGTATGGCCCTTGCGAGCGTGTTAATCGCGTACTATACTTGAAATAAACACGTTAAAGTGATGTCTCGCGTAGGCGGGTACACCTGGAGTAATCTGCCGGGGCGTGGCCCTAGCGAGCGTGTTAATCGCGTGCTATACTTGAAATAAACACGTTAAAGTGATGTCTCGAGCAGGCGGGTACACCTGGCGTAATCTGCCGGGGCGTGGCCCTAACGAGCGTGTTAATCGCGTGCTATACTTGAAATAAACACGTTAATGTGATGTCTCGCGCAGGCGGGTACACCTGGAGTAATCTGCCGGGGCGTGGCCCTAGCGAGCGTGTTAGTCGCGTGCTATACTTGAAATAAACACTTTAAAGTGATGTCTCGAGCAGGCGGGTACACCTGGCGTAATCTGCCGGGGCGTGGCCCTAACGAGCGTGTTAATCGCGTGCTATACTTGAAATAAACACGTTAAAGTGATGTCTCGAGCAGGCGGGTACACCTGCAGTAATCTGCCGGGGCGTGGCCCTAGCGAGCGTGTTAATCGCGTGCTATACTTGAAATAAACACGTTAAAGTGATGTCTCGAGCAGGCGGGTACACCTGGCGTAATCTGCCGGGGCGTGGCCCTAACGAGCGTGTTAATCGCGTGCTATACTTGAAATAAACACGTTAATGTGATGTCTCGCGCAGGCGGGTACACCTGGCGTAATCTGCCGGTGCGTGGCCCTAGCGAGCGTGTTAATCGCGTGCTATACTTGAAATAAACACTTTAAAGTGATGTCTCGAGCAGGCGGGTACACCTGGCGTAATCTGCCGGGGCGTGGCCCTAGCAAGCGTGTTAATCGCGTGCTATACTTGAAATAAACACTTTAAAGTGATGTCTCGAGCAGGCGGGTACACCTGGCGTAATCTGCCGGTGCGTGGCCATAGCGAGCGCGTTAATCGCGTGCTATTCTTGAAATAAACACTTTAAAGTGATGTCTCGAGCAGGCGGGTACACCTGGCGTAATCTGGCGGTGCGTGGCCCTAGCGAGCGCGTTAATCGCGTGCTATACTTGAAATAAACACGTTAAAGTGATGTCTCGCGCAAGCGGGTACACCTGGCGTAATCTGCCGGGGCGCGGCCCTAGCCAGCGTGTTAATCGCGTGCTATACTTGAAATAAACACTTTAAAGTGATGCCTCGAGCAGGCGGGTACACCTGGCGTAATCTGCCGGTGCGTGGCCCTAGCGAGCGTGTTAATCGCGTGCTATACTTGAAATAAACACTTTAAAGTGATGTCTCGAGCAGGCGGGTACACCTGGCGTAATCTGCTGGTGCGTGGCCCTAGCGAGCGTGTTAATCGCGTGCTATACTTGAAATAAACACTTTAAAGTGATGTCTCGAGCAGGCGGGTTCACCTGGCGTAATCTGCCGGGGCGTGGCCCTAGCGAGCGTGTTAATCGCGTGATATACTTGAAATAAACACTTTAAAGTGATGTCTGGAGCAGGCGGGTACACCTGGAGTAATCTGCCGGGGGGTGGCCCTAGCGAGTGTGTTAATCGCGTGCTGTACTTGAAATAAACACGTTAAAGTGATGTCTCGCGCAGGCGGGTACACCTGGCGTAATCTGCCGGTGCGTGGCCCTAGCGAGCGTGTTAATCGCGTGCTATACTTGAAATATACACTTTAAAGTGATGTCTCGAGCAGGCGGGTACACCTGGCGTAATCTGCCGGTGTATGGCCCTTGCGAGCGTGTTAATCGCGTGCTATACTTGAAATAAACACGTTAAAGTGATGTCTCGCGTAGGCGGGTACACCTGGAGTAATCTGCCGGCGCGTGGCCCTAGCGAGCGTGTTAATCGCGTGCTATACTTGAAATAAACACGTTAAATTGATGTCTCGAGCAGGCGGGTACACCTGGCGTAATCTGCCGGTGCGTGGCCCCAGCGAGCGTGTTAATCGCGTGCTATAATTGAAATAAACACTTTAAAGTGATGTCTCGAGCAGGCGGGTACACCTGGCGTAATCTGCCGGGGCGTGGCCCTAACGAGCGTGTTAATCGCGTGCTATACTTGAAATAAACACGTTAAAGTGATGTCTCGAGCAGGCGGGTACACCTGCAGTAATCTGCCGGGGCGTGGCCCTAGCGAGCGTGTTAATCGCGTGCTATACTTGAAATAAACACGTTAAAGTGATGTCTCGAGCAGGCGGGTACACCTGGCGTAATCTGCCGGGGCGTGGCCCTAACGAGCGTGTTAATCGCGTGCTATACTTGAAATAAACACGTTAATGTGATGTCTCGCGCAGGCGGGTACACCTGGCGTAATCTGCCGGTGCGTGGCCCTAGCGAGCGTGTTAATCGCGTGCTATACTTGAAATAAACACTTTAAAGTGATGTCTCGAGCAGGCGGGTACACCTGGCGTAATCTGCCGGGGCGTGGCCCTAGCAAGCGTGTTAATCGCGTGCTATACTTGAAATAAACACTTTAAAGTGATGTCTCGAGCAGGCGGGTACACCTGGCGTAATCTGCCGGTGCGTGGCCATAGCGAGCGCGTTAATCGCGTGCTATTCTTGAAATAAACACTTTAAAGTGATGTCTCGAGCAGGCGGGTACACCTGGCGTAATCTGGCGGTGCGTGGCCCTAGCGAGCGCGTTAATCGCGTGCTATACTTGAAATAAACACGTTAAAGTGATGTCTCGCGCAAGCGGGTACACCTGGCGTAATCTGCCGGGGCGCGGCCCTAGCCAGCGTGTTAATCGCGTGCTATACTTGAAATAAACACTTTAAAGTGATGCCTCGAGCAGGCGGGTACACCTGGCGTAATCTGCCGGTGCGTGGCCCTAGCGAGCGTGTTAATCGCGTGCTATACTTGAAATAAACACTTTAAAGTGATGTCTCGAGCAGGCGGGTACACCTGGCGTAATCTGCTGGTGCGTGGCCCTAGCGAGCGTGTTAATCGCGTGCTATACTTGAAATAAACACTTTAAAGTGATGTCTCGAGCAGGCGGGTTCACCTGGCGTAATCTGCCGGGGCGTGGCCCTAGCGAGCGTGTTAATCGCGTGATATACTTGAAATAAACACTTTAAAGTGATGTCTGGAGCAGGCGGGTACACCTGGAGTAATCTGCCGGGGGGTGGCCCTAGCGAGTGTGTTAATCGCGTGCTGTACTTGAAATAAACACGTTAAAGTGATGTCTCGCGCAGGCGGGTACACCTGGCGTAATCTGCCGGTGCGTGGCCCTAGCGAGCGTGTTAATCGCGTGCTATACTTGAAATATACACTTTAAAGTGATGTCTCGAGCAGGCGGGTACACCTGGCGTAATCTGCCGGTGTATGGCCCTTGCGAGCGTGTTAATCGCGTGCTATACTTGAAATAAACACGTTAAAGTGATGTCTCGCGTAGGCGGGTACACCTGGAGTAATCTGCCGGCGCGTGGCCCTAGCGAGCGTGTTAATCGCGTGCTATACTTGAAATAAACACGTTAAATTGATGTCTCGAGCAGGCGGGTACACCTGGCGTAATCTGCCGGTGCGTGGCCCCAGCGAGCGTGTTAATCGCGTGCTATAATTGAAATAAACACGTTAAACTGATGTCTCGAGCAGGCGGGTACACCTGGCGTAATATGCTGGTGCGTGGCCCTAGCGAGCGCGTTAATCGCGTGCTATACTTGAAATAAACACGTTAAAGTGATGTCTCGCGCAAGCGGGTACACCTGGCGTAATCTGCCGGGGCGCGGCCCTAGCCAGCGTGTTAATCGCGTGCTATACTTGAAATAAACACTTTAAAGTGATGCCTCGAGCAGGCGGGTACACCTGGCGTAATATGCTGGTGCGTGGCCCTAGCGAGCGCGTTAATCGCGTGCTATACTTGAAATAAACACGTTAAAGCGATGTCTCGCGCAAGCGGGTACACCTGGCGTAATCTGCCGGGGCGCGGCCCTAGCCAGCGTGTTAATCGCGTGCTATACTTGAAATAAACACTTTAAAGTGATGCCTCGAGCAGGCGGGTTCACCTGGCGTAATCTGCCGGGGCGTGGCCCTAGCGAGCGTGTTAATCGCGTGCTATACTTGAAATAAACACTTTAAAGTGATGTCTCGCGCAGGCGGGTACACCTGGAGTAATCTGCCGGGGCGTGGCCCTAGCGAGCGTGTTAGTCGCGTGCTATACTTGAAATAAACACTTTAAAGTGATGTCTCGAGCAGGCGGGTACACCTGGTGTATTCTGCCGGGGCGTGGCCCTAGCGAGCGTGTTAATCGCGTGCTATACTTGAAATAAACACTTTAAAGTGATGTCTCGAGCAGGCGGGTACACCTGGCGTAATCTGCCGGGGCGTGGCCCTAGCGAGCGTGTTAATCGCGTGCTATACTTGAAATAAACACTTTAAAGTGATGTCTCGACCAGGCGGGTACACCTGGAGTAATCTGCCGGGGCGTGGCCCTAGCGAGCGTGTTAATCACGTGCTATACTTGAAATAAACACGTTAAAGGGATGTCTCGAGCAGGCGGGTACACCTGGCGTAATCTGCTGGTGCGTGGCCCTAGCGCGCGTGTTAATCGCGTGCTATACTTGAAATAAACACTTTAAAGTGATGTCTCGAGCAGGCGGGTACACCTGCAGTAATCTGCCGGGGCGTGGCCCTAGCGAGTGTGTTAATCGCGTGCTGTACTTGAAATAAACACGTTAAAGTGATGTCTCGCGCAGGCGGGTACACCTGGCGTAATCTGCCGGTGCGTGGCCCTAGCGAGCGTGTTAATCGCGTGCTATACTTGAAATCAACACTTTAAAGTGATGTCTCGAGCAGGCGGGTACACCTGGCGTAATCTGCCGGTGCGTGGCCCTAGCGAGCGTGTTAATCGCGTGCTATACTTGAAATAAACATTTTAAAGTGATGTCTCGCGCAGGCGGGTACACCTGGAGTAATCTGCCGGGGCGTGGCCCTAGCGAGCGTGTTAGTCGCGTGCTATACTGGAAATAAACACTTTAAAGTGATGTCTCGAGCAGGCGGGTACACCTGGTGTAATCTGCCGGTGCGTGGCCCTAGCGAGCGTGTTAATCGCGTGTTATACTTGAAATAAACACTTTAAAGTGATGTCTCGAGCAGGCGGGTACACCTGGCGTAATCTGCCGGTGCGTGGCCCTAGCGAGCGTGTTAATCGCGTGCTATACTTGAAATAAACACTTTAAAGTGATGTCTCGATCAGGCGGGTACACCTGGCGTAATCTGCCGGGGCGTGGCCCTAGCGAGCGTGTTAATCGCGTGCTATACTTGAAACAAACACTTTAAAGTGATGTCTCGAGCAGGCGGGTACACCTGGCGTAATCTGCCGGTGCGTGGCTCTAGCGAGCGCGTTAATCGCGTGCTATACTTGAAATAAACACTTTAAAGTGATGTCTCGAGCAGGCGGGTACACCTGGCGTAATCTGCCGGTGCGTGGCCCTAGCGAGCGTGTTAATCGCGTGCTATACTTGAAATCAACACTTTAAAGTGATGTCTCGAGCAGGCGGGTACACCTGGCGTAATCTGCCGGGGCGTGGCCCTAGCGAGCGGGTTAATGGCGTGCTATACTTGAAATAAACACTTTAAAGTGATGTCTCGACCAGGTGGGTACACCTGGAGTAATCTGCCGGGGTGGCCCTAGCGAGCGTGTTAATCGCGTGCTATACTTGAAATAAACACGTTAAAGGGATGTCTCGAGCAGGCGGGTACACCTGGCGTAATCTGCTGGTGCGTGGCCCTAGCGAGCGTGTTAATCGCGTGCTATACTTGAAATAAACACTTTAAAGTGATGTCTCGAGCAGGCGGGTACACCTGCAGTAATCTGCCGGGGCGTGGCCCTAGCGAGTGTGTTAATCGCGTGCTGTACTTGAAATAAACACGTTAAAGTGATGTCCCGAGCAGGCGGGTACACCTGGCGTAATCTGCCGGGGCGTGGCCCTAGCGAGCGTGTTAATCGCGTGCTATGCTTGAAATAAACACGCTGAAGTGATGTCTCGAGCAGGCGGGTACACCTGGAGTAATCTGCCGGTGCGTGGCCCTAACGAGCGTGTTAATCGCGTGCTATACTTGAAATAAACACGTTAAAGTGATGTCTCGCGCAGGCGGGTACACCTGGAGTAATCTGCCGGGGCGTGGCCCTAGCGAGCGTGTTAGTCGCGTGCTATACTGGAAATAAACACTTTAAAGTGATGTCTCGAGCAGGCGGGTACACCTGGTGTAATCTGCCGGTGCGTGGCCCTAGCGAGCGTGTTAATCGCGTGTTATACTTGAAATAAACACTTTAAAGTGATGTCTCGAGCAGGCGGGTACACCTGGCGTAATCTGCCGGTGCGTGGCCCTAGCGAGCGTGTTAATCGCGTGCTATACTTGAAATAAACACTTTAAAGTGATGTCTCGAGCAGGCGGGTACACCTGGCGTAATCTGCCGGTGCGTGGCCCTAGCGAGCGTGTTAATCGCGTGCTATACTTGAAATAAGCGCTTTAAAGTGATGTCTCGAGCAGGCGGGTTCACCTGGCGTAATCTGCCGGGGCGTGGCCCTAGCGAGCGTGTTAATCGCGTGCTATACTTGAAATAAACACTTTAAGGTGATGTCTCGAGCAGGCGGGTACACCTGGAGTAATCTGCCGGGGCGTGGCCCTAGCGAGTGTGTTAATCGCGTGCTGTACTTGAAATAAACACGTTAAAGTGATGTTTCGCGCAGGCGGGTACACCTGGCGTAATCTGCCGGTGCGTGGCCCTAGCGAGCGTGTTAATCGCGTGCTATACTTTAAACACTTTAAAGTGATGTCTCGAGCAGGCGCGTACACCTGACGTAATCTGCCGGTGCGTGGCCCTTGCGAGCGTGTTTATCGCGTGCTATACTTGAAATAAACACTTTAATGTGATGTCTCGAGCAGGCGGGTACACCTGGCGTAATCTGCCGGGGCGTGGCCCTAGCGAGCGTGTTAGTCGCGTGCTATACTGGAAATAAACACTTTAAAGTGATGTCTCGACCAGGCGGGTACACCTGGCGTAATCTGCCGGGGCGTGGCCCTAGCGAGCGTGTTAATCGCGTGCTATACTTGAAATAAACACTTTAAAGTGATGTCTCGACCAGGCGGGTACACCTGGAGTAATCTGCCGGGGCGTGGCCCTAGCGAGCGTGTTAATCGCGTGCTATGCTTGAAATAAACACGTTAAAGTGATGTCTCGCGCAGGCGGGTACACCTGGCGTAATCTGCCGGTGCGTGGCCCTAGCGAGCGTGTTAATCGCGTGCTATACTTGAAATCAACACTTTAAAGTGATGTC
This sequence comes from Amblyomma americanum, assembly GCF_052857255.1. Taxonomy (NCBI): domain Eukaryota; kingdom Metazoa; phylum Arthropoda; class Arachnida; order Ixodida; family Ixodidae; genus Amblyomma; species Amblyomma americanum. The sequence goes on along the minus strand of NW_027526504.1, from coordinate 506,756 downwards.
TCGAGCTGGCGGGTGCACCTGGCGTAATCTGCCGGGGCGTGGCCCTAGCGAGCGTGTTAATCGCGTGCTATACTTGAAATAAACACTTTAAAGTGATGTCTCGAGCAGGCGGGTACACCTGCAGTAATCTGCCGGGGCGTGGCCCTAGCGAGTGTGTTAATCGCGTGCTGTACTTGAAATAAACACGTTAAAGTGATGTCTCGCGCAGGCGGGTACACCTGGCGTAATCTGCCGGTGCGTGGCCCTAGCGAGCGTGTTAATCGCGTGCTATACTTGAAATAAACACTTTAAGGTGATGTCTCGAGCAGGCGGGTACACCTGGAGTAATCTGCCGGGGCGTGGCCCTAGCGAGTGTGTTAATCGCGTGCTGTACTTGAAATAAACACGTTAAAGTGATGTTGCGCGCAGGCGGGTACACCTGGCGTAATCTGCCGGTGCGTGGCCCTAGCGAGCGTGTTAATCGCGTGCTATACTTTAAACACTTTAAAGTGATGTCTCGAGCAGGCGCGTACACCTGACGTAATCTGCCGGTGCGTGGCCCTTGCGAGCGTGTTTATCGCGTGCTATACTTGAAATAAACACTTTATTGTGATGTCTCGAGCAGGCGGGTACACCTGGCGTAATCTGCCGGGGCGTGGCCCTAGCGAGCGTGTTAGTCGCGTGCTATACTGGAAATAAACACTTTAAAGTGATGTCTCGACCAGGCGGGTACACCTGGCGTAATCTGCCGGGGCGTGGCCCTAGCGAGCGTGTTAATCGCGTGCTATACTTGAAATAAACACTTTAAAGTGATGTCTCGACCAGGCGGGTACACCTGGCGTAATCTGCCGGGGCGTGGCCCTAGCGAGCGTGTTAATCGCGTGCTATACTTGAAATAAACACGTTAAAGTGATGTCTCGCGCAGGCGGGTACACCTGGAGTAATCTGCCGGGGAGTGGCCCTAGCGAGCGTGTTAATCGCGTGCTATACTTGAAATAAACACGTTAAATTGATGTCTCGAGCAGGCGGGTACACCTGGCGTAATCTGCCGGTGCGTGGCCCCAGCGAGCGTGTTAATCGCGTGCTATACTTGAAATAAACACGTTGAAGTGATGTCTCGAGCAGGCGGGTACACCTGTAGTAATCTGCCGGCTCGTGGCCCTAGCGAGCGTGTTAATCGCGTGCTATACTTGAAATAAACACGTTAAATTGATGTCTCGAGCAGGCGGGTACACCTGGCGTAATCTGCCGGTGCGTGGCCCCAGCGAGTGTGTTAATCGCGTGCTATAATTGAAATAAACACGTTAAACTGATGTCTCGAGCAGGCGGGTACACCTGGCGTAATATGCTGGTGCGTGGCCCTAGCGAGCGCGTTAATTGCGTGCTATACTTGAAATAAACACGTTAAAGTGATGTCTCGCGCAAGCGGGTACACCTGGCGTAATCTGCCGGGGCGCGGCCCTAGCCAGCGTGTTAATCGCGTGCTATACTTGAAATAAACACTTTAAAGTGATGCCTCGAGCAGGCGGGTACACCTGGCGTAATCTGCCGGTGCGTGGCCCTAGCGAGCGTGTTAATCGCGTGCTATACTTGAAATAAACACTTTAAAGTGATGTCTCGAGCAGGCGGGTACACCTGGCGTAATCTGCTGGTGCGTGGCCCTAGCGAGCGTGTTAATCGCGTGCTATACTTGAAATAAACACTTTAAAGTGATGTCTCGAGCAGGCGGGTTCACCTGGCGTAATCTGCCGGGGCGTGGCCCTAGCGAGCGTGTTAATCGCGTGCTATACTTGAAATAAACACTTTAAAGTGATGTCTGGAGCAGGCGGGTACACCTGGAGTAATCTGCCGGGGCGTGGCCCTAGCGAGTGTGTTAATCGCGTGCTGTACTTGAAGTAAACACGTTAAAGTGATGTCTCGCGCAGGCGGGTACACCTGGCGTAATCTGCCGGTGCGTGGCCCTAGCGAGCGTGTTAATCGCGTGCTATACTTGAAATATACACTTTAAAGTGATGTCTCGAGCAGGCGGGTACACCTGGCGTAATCTGCCGGTGTATGGCCCTTGCGAGCGTGTTAATCGCGTGCTATACTTGAAATAAACACGTTAAAGTGATGTCTCGCGTAGGCGGGTACACCTGGAGTAATCTGCCGGGGCGTGGCCCTAGCGAGCGTGTTAATCGCGTGCTATACTTGAAATAAACACGTTAAAGTGATGTCTCGAGCAGGCGGGTACACCTGGCGTAATCTGCCGGGGCGTGGCCCTAAAGAGCGTGTTAATCGCGTGCTATACTTGAAATAAACACGTTAATGTGATGTCTCGCGCAGGCGGGTACACCTGGAGTAATCTGCCGGGGCGTGGCCCTAGCGAGCGTGTTAGTCGCGTGCTATACTTGAAATAAACACTTTAAAGTGATGTCTCGAGCAGGCGGGTACACCTGGCGTAATCTGCCGGGGCGTGGCCCTAACGAGCGTGTTAATCGCGTGCTATACTTGAAATAAACACGTTAAAGTGATGTCTCGAGCAGGCGGGTACACCTGGAGTAATCTGCCGGGGCGTGGCCCTAGCGAGCGTGTTAATCGCGTGCTATACTTGAAATAAACACGTTAAAGTGATGTCTCGAGCAGGCGGGTACACCTGGCGTAATCTGCCGGGGCGTGGCCCTAACGAGCGTGTTAATCGCGTGCTATACTTGAAATAAACACGTTAATGTGATGTCTCGCGCAGGCGGGTACACCTGGCGTAATCTGCCGGGGCGTGGCCCTAACGAGCGTGTTAATCGCGTGCTATACTTGAAATAAACACGTTAATGTGATGTCTCGTGCAGGCGGGTACACCTGGCGTAATCTGCCGGTGCGTGGCCCTAGCGAGCGTGTTAATCGCGTGCTATACTTGAAATAAACACTTTAAAGTGATGTCTCGAGCAGGCGGGTACACCTGGCGTAATCTGCCGGGGCGTGGCCCTAGCAAGCGTGTTAATCGCGTGCTATACTTGAAATAAACACTTTAAAGTGATGTCTCGAGCAGGCGGGTACACCTGGCGTAATCTGCCGGTGCGTGGCCATAGCGAGCGCGTTAATCGCGTGCTATTCTTGAAATAAACACTTTAAAGTGATGTCTCGAGCAGGCGGGTACACCTGGCGTAATCTGGCGGTGCGTGGCCCTAGCGAGCGCGTTAATCGCGTGCTATACTTGAAATAAACACGTTAAAGTGATGTCTCGCGCAAGCGGGTACACCTGGCGTAATCTGCCGGGGCGCGGCCCTAGCCAGCGTGTTAATCGCGTGCTATACTTGAAATAAACACTTTAAAGTGATGCCTCGAGCAGGCGGGTACACCTGGCGTAATCTGCCGGTGCGTGGCCCTAGCGAGCGTGTTAATCGCGTGCTATACTTGAAATAAACACTTTAAAGTGATGTCTCGAGCAGGCGGGTACACCTGGAGTAATCTGCCGGGGCGTGGCCCTAGCGAGCGTGTTAATCGCGTGATATACTTGAAATAAACACTTTAAAGTGATGTCTGGAGCAGGCGGGTACACCTGGAGTAATCTGCCGAGGGGTGGCCCTAGCGAGTGTGTTAATCGCGTGCTGTACTTGAAATAAACACGTTAAAGTGATGTCTCGCGCAGGCGGGTACACCTGGCGTAATCTGCCGGTGCGTGGCCCTAGCGAGCGTGTTAATCGCGTGCTATACTTGAAATATACACTTTAAAGTGATGTCTCGAGCAGGCGGGTACACCTGGCGTAATCTGCCGGTGTATGGCCCTTGCGAGCGTGTTAATCGCGTGCTATACTTGAAATAAACACGTTAAAGTGATGTCTCGCGTAGGCGGGTACACCTGGAGTAATCTGCCGGCGCGTGGCCCTAGCGAGCGTGTTAATCGCGTGCTATACTTGAAATAAACACGTTAAATTGATGTCTCGAGCAGGCGGGTACACCTGGCGTAATCTGCCGGTGCGTGGCCCCAGCGAGCGTGTTAATCGCGTGCTATAATTGAAATAAACACGTTAAACTGATGTCTCGAGCAGGCGGGTACACCTGGCGTAATATGCTGGTGCGTGGCCCTAGCAAGCGCGTTAATCGCGTGCTATACTTGAAATAAACACGTTAAAGTGATGTCTCGCGCAAGCGGGTACACCTGGCGTAATCTGCCGGGGCGCGGCCCTAGCCAGCGTGTTAATCGCGTGCTATACTTGAAATAAACACTTTAAAGTGATGCCTCGAGCAGGCGGGTACACCTGGCGTAATATGCTGGTGCGTGGCCCTAGCGAGCGCGTTAATCGCGTGCTATACTTGAAATAAACACGTTAAAGCGATGTCTCGCGCAAGCGGGTACACCTGGCGTAATCTGCCGGGGCGCGGCCCTAGCCAGCGTGTTAATCGCGTGCTATACTTGAAATAAACACTTTAAAGTGATGCCTCGAGCAGGCGGGTTCACCTGGCGTAATCTGCCGGGGCGTGGCCCTAGCGAGCGTGTTAATCGCGTGCTATACTTGAAATAAACACTTTAAAGTGATGTCTCGCGCAGGCGGGTACACCCGGAGTAATCTGCCGGGGCGTGGCCCTAGCGAGCGTGTTAGTCGCGTGCTATACTTGAAATAAACACTTTAAAGTGATGTCTCGAGCAGGCGGGTACACCTGGTGTATTCTGCCGGGGCGTGGCCCTAGCGAGCGTGTTAATCGCGTGCTATACTTGAAATAAACACTTTAAAGTGATGTCTCGAGCAGGCGGGTACACCTGGCGTAATCTGCCGGGGCGTGGCCCTAGCGAGCGTGTTAATCGCGTGCTATACTTGAAATAAACACTTTAAAGTGATGTCTCGACCAGGCGGGTACACCTGGAGTAATCTGCCGGGGCGTGGCCCTAGCGAGCGTGTTAATCGCGTGCTATACTTGAAATAAACACGTTAAAGGGATGTCTCGAGCAGGCGGGTACACCTGGCGTAATCTGCTGGTGCGTGGCCCTAGCGAGCGTGTTAATCGCGTGCTATACTTGAAATAAACACTTTAAAGTGATGTCTCGAGCAGGCGGGTACACCTGCAGTAATCTGCCGGGGCGTGGCCCTAGCGAGTGTGTTAATCGCGTGCTGTACTTGAAATAAACACGTTAAAGTGATGTCTCGCGCAGGCGGGTACACCTGGCGTAATCTGCCGGTGCGTGGCCCTAGCGAGCGTGTTAATCGCGTGCTATACTTGAAATCAACACTTTAAAGTGATGTCTCGAGCAGGCGGGTACACCTGGCGTAATCTGCCGGTGCGTGGCCCTAGCGAGCGTGTTAATCGCGTGCTATACTTGAAATAAACATTTTAAAGTGATGTCTCGCGCAGGCGGGTACACCTGGAGTAATCTGCCGGGGCGTGGCCCTAGCGAGCGTGTTAGTCGCGTGCTATACTGGAAATAAACACTTTAAAGTGATGTCTCGAGCAGGCGGGTACACCTGGTGTAATCTGCCGGTGCGTGGCCCTAGCGAGCGTGTTAATTGCGTGCTATACTTGAAATAAACACTTTAAAGTGATGTCTCGATCAGGCGGGTACACCTGGCGTAATCTGCCGGGGCGTGGCCCTAGCGAGCGTGTTAATCGCGTGCTATACTTGAAACAAACACTTTAAAGTGATGTCTCGAGCAGGCGGGTACACCTGGCGTAATCTGCCGGTGCGTGGCTCTAGCGAGCGCGTTAATCGCGTGCTATACTTGAAATAAACACTTTAAAGTGATGTCTCGAGCAGGCGGGTACACCTGGCGTAATCTGCCGGTGCGTGGCCCTAGCGAGCGTGTTAATCGCGTGCTATACTTGAAATCAACACTTTAAAGTGATGTCTCGAGCAGGCGGGTACACCTGGCGTAATCTGCCGGGGCGTGGCGCTAGCGAGCGGGTTAATGGCGTGCTATACTTGAAATAAACACTTTAAAGTGATGTCTCGACCAGGTGGGTACACCTGGAGTAATCTGCCGGGGTGGCCCTAGCGAGCGTGTTAATCGCGTGCTATACTTGAAATAAACACGTTAAAGGGATGTCTCGAGCAGGCGGGTACACCTGGCGTAATCTGCTGGTGCGTGGCCCTAGCGAGCGTGTTAATCGCGTGCTATACTTGAAATAAACACTTTAAAGTGATGTCTCGAGCAGGCGGGTACACCTGCAGTAATCTGCCGGGGCGTGGCCCTAGCGAGTGTGTTAATCGCGTGCTGTACTTGAAATAAACACGTTAAAGTGATGTCCCGAGCAGGCGGGTACACCTGGCGTAATCTGCCGGGGCGTGGCCCTAGCGAGCGTGTTAATCGCGTGCTATGCTTGAAATAAACACGCTGAAGTGATGTCTCGAGCAGGCGGGTACACCTGGAGTAATCTGCCGGCGCGTGGCCCTAGCGAGCGTGTTAATCGCGTGCTATACTTGAAATAAACACGTTAAATTGATGTCTCGAGCAGGCGGGTACACCTGGCATAATCTGCCGGGGCGCGGCCCTAGCCAGCGTGTTAATCGCGTGCTATACTTGAAATAAACACTTTAAAGTGATGTCTGGAGAAGGCGGGTACACCTGGAGTAATCTGCCGGGGTGTGGCCCTAGCAAGTGTGTTAATCGCGTGCTGTACTTGAAATAAACACGTTAAAGTGATGTCTCGAGCAGGCGGGTACACCTGGCGTAATCTGCCGGTGCGTGGCCCTAGCGAGCGCGTTAATCGCGTGCTATACTTGAAATAAACACGTTAAAAGGATGTCTCGAGCAGGCGGGTACACCTGGCGTAATCTGCTGGTGCGTGGCCCTAGCGAGCGTGTTAATCGCGTGCTATACTTGAAATATACACTTTAAAGTGATGTCTCGAGCAGGCGGGTACACCTGCAGTAATCTGCCGGGGCGTGGCCCTAGCGAGTGTGTTAATCGCGTGCTGTACTTGAAATAAACACGTTAAAGTGATGTCTCGAGCAGGCGGGTTCACCTGGCGTTCTCTGCCGGGGCGTGGCCCTAGCGAGCGTGTTAATCGCGTGCTATACTTGAAATAAACACGTTGAAGTGATGTCTCGAGCAGGCGGGTACACCTGGCGTAATCTGCCGGCGCGTTGCCCTAGCGAGCGTGTTAATCGCGTGCTATACTTGAAATAAACACGTTAAATTGATGTCTCGAGCAGACGGGTACACCTGGCGTAATCTGCCGGTGCGTGGCCCCAGCGAGCGTGTTAATCGCGTGCTATACTTGAAATAAACACGTTAAACTGATGTCTCGAGCAGGCGGGTACACCTGGCGTAATATGCTGGTGCGTGGCCCTAGCGAGCGCGTTAATCAGCGTGCTATACCTGAAATGAACACGTTAAAGTGATGTCTCGCGCAAGCGGGTACACCTGGCGTAATCTGCCGGGGCGCGGCCCTAGCCAGCGTGTTAATCGCGTGCTATACTTGAAATAAACACTTTAAAGTGATGCCTAGAGCAGGCGGGTACACCTGGCGTAATCGGCCGGTGCGTGGCCCTAGCGAGCGTGTTAATAGCGTGCTATACTTGAAATAAACACTTTAAAGTGATGTCTCGAGCAGGCGGGTACACCTGGCGTAATCTGCCGGTGCGTGGCCCTAGCGAGCGTGTTAATCGCGTGCTATACTTGAAATAAACGCTTTAAAGTGATGTCTCGAGCAGGCGGGTTCACCTGGCGTAATCTGCCGGGGCGTGACCCTAGCGAGCGTGTTAATCGCGTGCTATACTTGAAATAAACACGTTGAAGTGATGTCTCGAGCAGGCGGGTACACCTGGAGTAATCTGCCGGCGCGTGGCCCTAGCGAGCGTGTTAATCGCGTGCTATACTTGAAATAAACACGTTAAATTGATGTCTCGAGCAGACGGGTACACCTGGCGTAATCTGCCGGTGCGTGGCCCCAGCGAGCGTGTTAATCGCGTGCTATACTTGAAATAAACACGTTAAACTGATGTCTCGAGCAGGCGGGTACACCTGGCGTAATATGCTGGTGCGTGGCCCTAGCGAGCGCGTTAATCGCGTGCTATACTTGAAATAAACACCTTAAAGTGATGTCTCGCGCAAGCGGGTACACCTGGCGTAATCTGCCGGGGCGCGGCCCTAGCCAGCGTGTTAATCGCGTGCTATACTTGAAATAAACACTTTAAAGTGATGCCTCGAGCAGGCGGGTACACCTGGCGTAATCGGCCGGTGCGTGGCCCTAGCGAGCGTGTTAATCGCGTGCTATACTTGAAATAAACACTTTAAAGTGATGTCTCGAGCAGGCGGGTACACCTGGCGTAATCTGCCGGTGCGTGGCCCTAGCGAGCGTGTTAATCGCGTGCTATACTTGAAATAAGCGCTTTAAAGTGATGTCTCGAGCAGGCGGGTTCACCTGGCGTAATCTGCCGGGGCGTGGCCCTAGCGAGTGTGTTAATCGCGTGCTGTACTTGAAATAAACACGTTAAAGTGATGTCTCGCGCAGGCGGGTACACCTGGCGTAATCTGCCGGTGCGTGGCCCTAGCGAGCGTGTTAATCGCGTGCTATACTTTAAACACTTTAAAGTGATGTCTCGAGCAGGCGCGTACACCTGACGTAATCTGCCGGTGCGTGGCCCTAGCGAGCGTGTTTATCGCGTGCTATACTTGAAATAAACACTTTAAAGTGATGTCTCGAGCAGGCGGGTTCACCTGGCGTAATCTGCCGGGGCGTGGCCCTAGCGAGCGTGTTAATCGCGTGCTATACTTGAAATAAACACTTTAAAGTGATGTCTGGAGCAGGCGGGTACACCTGGAGTAATCTGCCGGGGCGTGGCCCTAGCGAGTGTGTTAATCTCGTGCTGTACTTGAAATAAACACGTTAAAGTGATGTCTCGCGCAGGCGGGTACACCTGGCGTAATCTGCCGGTGTGTGGCCCTAGCGAGCGTGTAAATCGCGTGCTATACTTGAAATATACACTTTAAAGTGATGTCTCGAGCAGGCGGGTACACCTGGCGTAATCTGCCGGTGTATGGCCCTTGCGAGCGTGTTAATCGCGTGCTATACTTGAAATAAACACGTTAAAGTGATGTCTCGCGCAGGCGGGTACACCTGGAGTAATCTGCCGGGGCGTGGCCCTAGCGAGCGTGTTAATCGCGTGCTATACTTGAAATATACACTTTAAAGTGATGTCTCGAGCAGGCGGGTACACCTGGCGTAATCTGCCGGTGTATGGCCCTTGCGAGCGTGTTAATCGCGTGCTATACTTGAAATAAACACGTTAAAGTGATGTCTCGCGCAGGCGGGTACACCTGGAGTAATCTGCCGGGGCGTGGCCCTAGCGAGCGTGTTAATCGCGTGCTATACTTGAAATAAACACGTTAAAGTGATGTCTCGAGCAGGCGGGTACACCTGGAGTAATCTGCCGGGGCGTGGCCTTAGCGAGCGTGTTAATCGCGTGCTATATTTGAAATAAACACGTTAAAGTGATGTCTCGAGCAGGCGGGTACACCTGGCGTAATCTGCCGGTGCGTGGCCCTAGCGAGCGTGTTAATCGCGTGCTATACTTGAAATAAACATTTTAAAGTGATGTCTCGAGCAGGCGGGTACACCTGGCGTAATCTGCCGGGGCGTGGCCCTAACGAGCGTGTTAATCGCGTGCTATACTTGAAATAAACACGTTAATGTGATGTCTCGCGCAGGCGGGTACACCTGGAGTAATCTGCCGGGGCGTGGCCCTAGCGAGCGTGTTAGTCGCGTGCTATACTTGAAATAAACACTTTAAAGTGATGTCTCGAGCAGGCGGGTACACCTGGCGTAATCTGCCGGTGCGTGGCCCTAGCGAGCGTGTTAATCGCGTGCTATACTTGAAATAAACACTTTAAAGTGATGTCTCGAGCAGACGGGTACACCTGGCGTAATCTGCCGGGGCGTGGCCCTAGCGAGCGTGTTAATCGCGTGCTATACTTGAAATAAACACTTTAAAGTGATGTCTCGAGCAGGCGGGTACACCTGGCGTAATCTGCCGGGGCGTGGCCCTAGCGAGTGTGTTAATCGCGTGCTGTACTTGAAATAAACACGTTAAAGTGATGTCTCGCGCAGGCGGGTACACCTGGCGTAATCTGCCGGTGCGTGGCCCTAGCGAGCGTGTTAATCGCGTGCTATACTTGAAATCAACACTTTAAAGTGATGTCTCGAGCAGGCGGGTGCACCTGGCGTAATCTGCCGGGGCGTGGCCCTAGCGAGCGTGTTAATCGCGTGCTATATTTGAAATAAACACGTTAAAGTGATGTCTCGAGCAGGCGGGTACACCTGGCGTAATCTGCCGGTGCGTGGCCCTAACGAGCGTGTTAATCGCGTGCTATACTTGAAATAAACACGTTAAAGTGATGTCTCGCGCAGGCGGGTACACCTGGAGTAATCTGCCGGGGCGTGGCCCTAGCGAGCGTGTTAGTCGCGTGCTATACTGGAAATAAACACTTTAATGTGATGTCTCGAGCAGGCGGGTACACCTGGTGTAATCTGCCGGTGCGTGGCCCTAGCGAGCGTGTTAATCGCGTGTTATACTTGAAATAAACACTTTAAAGTGATGTCTCGAGCAGGCGGGTACACCTGGCGTAATCTGCCGGTGCGTGGCCCTAGCGAGCGTGTTAATCGCGTGCTATACTTGAAATAAACACTTTAAAGTGATGTCTCGAGCAGGCGGGTACACCTGGCGTAATCTGCCGGTGCGTGGCCCTAGCGAGCGTGTTAATCGCGTGCTATACTTGAAATAAGCGCTTTAAAGTGATGTCTCGAGCAGGCGGGTTCACCTGGCGTAATCTGCCGGGGCGTGGCCCTAGCGAGCGTGTTAATCGCGTGCTATACTTTAAACACTTTAAAGTGATGTCTCGAGCAGGCGCGTACACCTGACGTAATCTGCCGGTGCGTGGCCCTAGCGAGCGTGTTTATCGCGTGCTATACTTGAAATAAACACTTTAAAGTGATGTCTCGAGCAGGCGGGTTCACCTGGCGTAATCTGCCGGGGCGTGGCCCTAGCGAGCGTGTTAATCGCGTGCTATACTTGAAATAAACACTTTAAAGTGATGTCTGGAGCAGGCGGGTACACCTGGAGTAATCTGCCGGGGCGTGGCCCTAGCGAGTGTGTTAATCTCGTGCTGTACTTGAAATAAACACGTTAAAGTGATGTCTCGCGCAGGCGGGTACACCTGGCGTAATCTGCCGGTGTGTGGCCCTAGCGAGCGTGTAAATCGCGTGCTATACTTGAAATATACACTTTAAAGTGATGTCTCGAGCAGGCGGGTACACCTGGCGTAATCTGCCGGTGTATGGCCCTTGCGAGCGTGTTAATCGCGTGCTATACTTGAAATAAACACGTTAAAGTGATGTCTCGCGCAGGCGGGTACACCTGGAGTAATCTGCCGGGGCGTGGCCCTAGCGAGCGTGTTAATCGCGTGCTATACTTGAAATATACACTTTAAAGTGATGTCTCGAGCAGGCGGGTACACCTGGCGTAATCTGCCGGTGTATGGCCCTTGCGAGCGTGTTAATCGCGTGCTATACTTGAAATAAACACGTTAAAGTGATGTCTCGCGCAGGCGGGTACACCTGGAGTAATCTGCCGGGGCGTGGCCCTAGCGAGCGTGTTAATCGCGTGCTATACTTGAAATAAACACGTTAAAGTGATGTCTCGAGCAGGCGGGTACACCTGGAGTAATCTGCCGGGGCGTGGCCTTAGCGAGCGTGTTAATCGCGTGCTATATTTGAAATAAACACGTTAAAGTGATGTCTCGAGCAGGCGGGTACACCTGGCGTAATCTGCCGGTGCGTGGCCCTAGCGAGCGTGTTAATCGCGTGCTATACTTGAAATAAACATTTTAAAGTGATGTCTCGAGCAGGCGGGTACACCTGGCGTAATCTGCCGGGGCGTGGCCCTAACGAGCGTGTTAATCGCGTGCTATACTTGAAATAAACACGTTAATGTGATGTCTCGCGCAGGCGGGTACACCTGGAGTAATCTGCCGGGGCGTGGCCCTAGCGAGCGTGTTAGTCGCGTGCTATACTTGAAATAAACACTTTAAAGTGATGTCTCGAGCAGGCGGGTACACCTGGCGTAATCTGCCGGTGCGTGGCCCTAGCGAGCGTGTTAATCGCGTGCTATACTTGAAATAAACACTTTAAAGTGATGTCTCGAGCAGACGGGTACACCTGGCGTAATCTGCCGGGGCGTGGCCCTAGCGAGCGTGTTAATCGCGTGCTATACTTGAAATAAACACTTTAAAGTGATGTCTCGAGCAGGCGGGTACACCTGGCGTAATCTGCCGGTGCGTGGCCCTAGCGAGCGCGTTAATCGCGTGCTATACTTGAAATAAACACTATAAAGTGATGTCTCGAGCAGGCGGGTACACCTGGCGTAATCTGCCGGTGCGTGGCCCTAGCGAGCGTGTTAATCGCGTGCTATACTTGAAATAAACACGTTAAAGTGATGTCTCGCGCAGGCGGGTACACCTGGAGTAATCTGCCGGGGCGTGGCCCTAGCGAGCGTGTTAATCGCGTGCTATACTTGAAATATACACTTTAAAGTGATGTCTCGAGCAGGCGGGTACACCTGGCGTAATCTGCCGGTGTATGGCCCTTGCGAGCGTGTTAATCGCGTGCTATACTTGAAATAAACACGTTAAAGTGATGTCTCGCGCAGGCGGGTACACCTGGAGTAATCTGCCGGGGCGTGGCCCTAGCGAGCGTGTTAATCGCGTGCTATACTTGAAATAAACACGTTAAAGTGATGTCTCGAGCAGGCGGGTACACCTGGAGTAATCTGCCGGGGCGTGGCCTTAGCGAGCGTGTTAATCGCGTGCTATATTTGAAATAAACACGTTAAAGTGATGTCTCGAGCAGGCGGGTACACCTGGCGTAATCTGCCGGTGCGTGGCCCTAGCGAGCGTGTTAATCGCGTGCTATACTTGAAATAAACATTTTAAAGTGATGTCTCGAGCAGGCGGGTACACCTGGCGTAATCTGCCGGGGCGTGGCCCTAACGAGCGTGTTAATCGCGTGCTATACTTGAAATAAACACGTTAATGTGATGTCTCGCGCAGGCGGGTACACCTGGAGTAATCTGCCGGGGCGTGGCCCTAGCGAGCGTGTTAGTCGCGTGCTATACTTGAAATAAACACTTTAAAGTGATGTCTCGAGCAGGCGGGTACACCTGGCGTAATCTGCCGGTGCGTGGCCCTAGCGAGCGTGTTAATCGCGTGCTATACTTGAAATAAACACTTTAAAGTGATGTCTCGAGCAGACGGGTACACCTGGCGTAATCTGCCGGGGCGTGGCCCTAGCGAGCGTGTTAATCGCGTGCTATACTAGAAATAAACACTTTAAAGTGATGTCTCGAGCAGGCGGGTACACCTGCAGTAATCTGCCGGGGCGTGGCCCTAGCGAGTGTGTTAATCGCGTGCTGTACTTGAAATAAACACGTTAAAGTGATGTCTCGCGCAGGCGGGTACACCTGGCGTAATCTACCGGTGCGTGGCCCTAGCGAGCGTGTTAATCGCGTGCTATACTTGAAATCAACACTTTAAAGTGATGTCTCGAGCAGGCGGGTGCACCTGGCGTAATCTGCCGGGGCGTGGCCCTAGCGAGCGTGTTAATCGCGTGCTATATTTGAAATAAACACGTTAAAGTGATGTCTCGAGCAGGCGGGTACACCTGGCGTAATCTGCCGGTGCGTGGCCCTAACGAGCGTGTTAATCGCGTGCTATACTTGAAATAAACACGTTAAAGTGATGTCTCGCGCAGGCGGGTACACCTGGAGTAATCTGCCGGGGCGTGGCCCTAGCGAGCGTGTTAGTCGCGTGCTATACTGGAAATAAACACTTTAAAGTGATGTCTCGAGCAGGCGGGTACACCTGGTGTAATCTGCCGGTGCGTGGCCCTAGCGAGCGTGTTAATCGCGTGTTATACTTGAAATAAACACTTTAAAGTGATGTCTCGAGCAGGCGGGTACACCTGGCGTAATCTGCCGGTGCGTGGCCCTAGCGAGCGTGTTAATCGCGTGCTATACTTGAAATAAACACTTTAAAGTGATGTCTCGAGCAGGCGGGTACACCTGGCGTAATCTGCCGGTGCGTGGCCCTAGCGAGCGTGTTAATCGCGTGCTATACTTGAAATAAGCGCTTTAAAGTGATGTCTCGAGCAGGCGGGTTCACCTGGCGTAATCTGCCGGGGCGTGGCCCTAGCGAGCGTGTTAATCGCGTGCTGTACTTGAAATAAACACGTTAAAGTGATGTCTCGCGCAGGCGGGTACACCTGGCGTAATCTGCCGGTGCGTGGCCCTAGCGAGCGTGTAAATCGCGTGCTATACTTTAAACACTTTAAAGTGATGTCTCGAGCAGGCGCGTACACCTGACGTAATCTGCCGGTGCGTGGCCCTTGCGAGCGTGTTTATCGCGTGCTATACTTGAAATAAACACTTTAAAGTGATGTCTCGAGCAGGCGGGTTCACCTGGCGTAATCTGCCGGTGCGTGGCCCTAGCGAGCGTGTTAATCGCGTGCTATACTTGAAATAAACACTTTAAAGTGATGTCTCGAGCAGACGGGTACACCTGGCGTAATCTGCCGGGGCGTGGCCTTAGCGAGCGTGTTAATCGCGTGCTATACTTGAAATAAACACTTTAAAGTGATGTCTCCAGCAGGCGGGTACACCTGGCGTAATCTGCCGGTGCGTGGCCCTAGCGAGCGCGTTAATTGCGTGCTATACTTGAAATAAACACTTTAAAGTGATGTCTCGAGCAGGCGGGTACACCTGGCGTAATCTGCCGGTGCGTGGCCCTAGCGAGCGTGTTAATCGCGTGCTATACTTGAAATAAACACGTTAAAGGGATGTCTCGAGCAAGCGGGTACACCTGGCGTAATCTGCTGGTGCGTGGCCCTAGCGAGCGTGTTAATCGCGTGCTATACTAGAAATAAACACTTTAAAGTGATGTCTCGAGCAGGCGGGTACACCTGCAGTAATCTGCCGGGGCGTGGCCCTAGCGAGTGTGTTAATCGCGTGCTGTACTTGAAATAAACACGTTAAAGTGATGTCTCGCGCAGGCGGGTACACCTGGCGTAATCTGCCTGTGCGTGGCCCTAGCGAGCGTGTTAATCGCGTGCTATACTTGAAATCAACACTTTAAAGTGATGTCTCGAGCAGGCGGGTGCACCTGGCGTAATCTGCCGGGGCGTGGCCCTAGCGAGCGTGTTAATCGCGTGCTATATTTGAAATAAACACGTTAAAGTGATGTCTCGAGCAGGCGGGTACACCTGGCGTAATCTGCCGGTGCGTGGCCCTAACGAGCGTGTTAATCGCGTGCTATACTTGAAATAAACACGTTAAAGTGATGTCTCGCGCAGGCGGGTACACCTGGAGTAATCTGCCGGGGCGTGGCCCTAGCGAGCGTGTTAGTCGCGTGCTATACTGGAAATAAACACTTTAAAGTGATGTCTCGAGCAGGCGGGTACACCTGGTGTAATCTGCCGGTGCGTGGCCCTAGCGAGCGTGTTAATCGCGTGTTATACTTGAAATAAACACTTTAAAGTGATGTCTCGAGCAGGCGGGTACACCTGGCGTAATCTGCCGGTGCGTGGCCCTAGCGAGCGTGTTAATCGCGTGCTATACTTGAAATAAACACTTTAAAGTGATGTCTCGAGCAGGCGGGTACACCTGGCGTAATCTGCCGGGGCGTGGCCCTAGCGAGCGTGTTAATCGCGTGCTACACTTGAAATAAACACTTTAAAGTGATGTCTCGAGCAGGCGGGTACACCTGGCGTAATCTGCCGGTGCGTGGCCCTAGCGAGCGCGTTAATCGCGTGCTATACTTGAAATAAACACTGTAAAGTGATGTCTCGAGCAGGCGCGTACACCTGACGTAATCTGCTGGTGCGTGGCCCTAGCGAGCGTGTTTATCGCGTGCTATACTTGAAATAAACACTTTAAAGTGATGTCTCGAGCAGGCGAGTTCACCTGGCGTAATCTGCCGGGGCGTGGCCCTAGCGAGCGTGTTAATCGCGTGCTATACTTGAAATAAACACTTTAAAGTGATGTCTGGAGCAGGCGGGTACACCTGGAGTAATCTGCCGGGGCGTGGCCCTAGCGAGTGTGTTAATCGCGTGCTGTACTTGAAATAAACACGTTAAAGTGATGTCTCGCGGAGGCGGGTACACCTGGCGTAATCTGCCGGTGCGTGGCCCTAGCGAGCGTGTAAATCGCGTGCTATACTTGAAATATACACTTTAAAGTGATGTCTCGAGCAGGCGGGTACACCTGGCGTAATCTGCCGGTGTATGGCCCTTGCGAGCGTGTTAATCGCGTGCTATACTTGAAATAAACACGTTAAAGTGATGTCTCGCGCAGGCGGGTACACCTGGAGTAATCTGCCGGGGCGTGGCCCTAGCGAGCGTGTTAATCGCGTGCTATACTTGAAATAAACACGTTAAAGTGATGTCTCGAGCAGGCGGGTACACCTGGAGTAATCTGCCGGGGCGTGGCCCTAGCGAGCGTGTTAATCGCGTGCTATATTTGAAATAAACACGTTAAAGTGATGTCTCGAGCAGGCGGGTACACCTGGCGTAATCTGCCGGTGCGTGGCCCTAGCGAGCGTGTTAATCGCGTGCTATACTTGAAATGAACATTTTAAAGTGATGTCTCGAGCAGGCGGGTACACCTGGCGTAATCTGCCGGGGCGTGGCCCTAACGAGCGTGTTAATCGCGTGCTATACTTGAAATAAACACGTTAATGTGATGTCTCGCGCAGGCGGGTACACCTGGAGTAATCTGCCGGGGCGTGGCCCTAGCGAGCGTGTTAGTCGCGTGCTATACTTGAAATAAACACTTTAAAGTGATGTCTCGAGCAGGCGGGTACACCTGGCGTAATCTGCCGGTGCGTGGCCCTAGCGAGCGCGTTAATCGCGTGCTATACTTGAAATAAACACTTTAAAGTGATGTCTCGAGCAGGCGGGTACACCTGGCGTAATCTGCCGGTGCGTGGCCCTAGCGAGCGTGTTAATCGCGTGCTATACTTGAAATAAACACGTTAAAGGGATGTCTCGAGCAAGCGGGTACATCTGGCGTAATCTGCTGGTGCGTGGCCCTAGCGAGCGTGTTAATCACGTGCTATACTAGAAATAAACACTTTAAAGTGATGTCTCGAGCAGGCGGGTACACCTGCAGTAATCTGCCGGGGCGTGGCCCTAGCGAGTGTGTTAATCGCGTGCTGTACTTGAAATAAACACGTTAAAGTGATGTCTCGCGCAGGCGGGTACACCTGGCGTAATCTGCCGGTGCGTGGCCCTAGCGAGCGTGTTAATCGCGTGCTATACTTGAAATCAACACTTTAAACTGATGTCTCGAGCAGGCGGGTGCACCTGGCGTAATCTGCCGGGGCGTGGCCCTAGCGAGCGTGTTAATCGCGTGCTATATTTGAAATAAACACGTTAAAGTGATGTCTCGAGCAGGCGGGTACACCTGGCGTAATCTGCCGGTGCGTGGCCCTAACGAGCGTGTTAATCGCGTGCTATACTTGAAATAAACACGTTAAAGTGATGTCTCGCGCAGGCGGGTACACCTGGAGTAATCTGCCGGGGCGTGGCCCTAGCGAGCGTGTTAGTCGCGTGCTATACTGGAAATAAACACTTTAAAGTGATGTCTCGAGCAGGCGGGTACACCTGGTGTAATCTGCCGGTGCGTGGCCCTAGCGAGCGTGTTAATCGCGTGTTATACTTGAAATAAACACTTTAAAATGATGTCTCGAGCAGGCGGGTACACCTGGCGTAATCTGCCGGTGCGTGGCCCTAGCGAGCGTGTTAATCGCGTGCTATACTTGAAATAAACACTTTAAAGTGATGTCTCGAGCAGGCGGGTACACCTGGCGTAATCTGCCGGGGCGTGGCCCTAGCGAGCGTGTTAATCGCGTGCTATACTTGAAATAAACACTTTAAAGTGATGTCTCGAGCAGGCGGGTACACCTGGCGTAATCTGCCGGTGCGTGGCCCTAGCGAGCGCGTTAATCGCGTGCTATACTTGAAATAAACACTTTAAAGTGATGTCTCGAGCAGGCGGGTACACCTGGCGTAATCTGCCGGTGCGTGGCCCTAGCGAGCGTGTTAATCGCGTGCTATACTTGAAATCAACACTTTAAAGTGATGTCTCGAGCAGGCGGGTACACCTGGCGTAATCTGCCGGGGCGTGGCCCTAGCGAGCGAGTTAATCGCGTGCTATACTTGAAATAAACACTTTAAAGTGATGTCTCGAGCAGGCGGGTACACCTGGAGTAATCTGCCGGGGCGTGGCCCTAGCGAGCGTGTTAATCGCGTGCTATACTTGAAATAAACACGTTAAAGTGATGTCTCGAGCAGGCGGGTACACCTGGAGTAATCTGCCGGGGCGTGGCCTTAGCGAGCGTGTTAATCGCGTGCTATATTTGAAATCAACACGTTAAAGTGATGTCTCGAGCAGGCGGGTACACCTGGCGTAATCTGCCGGTGCGTGGCCCTAGCGAGCGTGTTAATCGCGTGCTATACTTGAAATAAACATTTTAAAGTGATGTCTCGAGCAGGCGGGTACACCTGGCGTAATCTGCCGGGGCGTGGCCCTAACGAGCGTGTTAATCGCGTGCTATACTTGAAATAAACACGTTAATGTGATGTCTCGCGCAGGCGGGTACACCTGGAGTAATCTGCCGGGGCGTGGCCCTAGCGAGCGTGTTAGTCGCGTGCTATACTTGAAATAAACACTTTAAAGTGATGTCTCGAGCAGGCGGGTACACCTGTGTAATCTGCCGGTGCGTGGCCCTAGCGAGCGTGTTAATCGCGTGCTATACTTGAAATAAACACTTTAAAGTGATGTCTCGAGCAGACGGGTACACCTGGCGTAATCTGCCGGGGCGTGGCCCTAGCGAGCGTGTTAATCGCGTGCTATACTTGAAATAAACACTTTAAAGTGATGTCTTGAGCAGGCGGGTACACCTGGCGTAATCTGCCGGTGCGTGGCCCTAGCGAGCGCGTTAATCGCGTGCTATACTTGAAATAAACACTTTAAAGTGATGTCTCGAGCAGGCGGGTACACCTGGCGTAATCTGCCGGTGCGTGGCCCTAGCGAGCGTGTTAATCGCGTGCTATACTTGAAATAAACACGTTAAAGGGATGTCTCGAGCAAGCGGGTACACCTGGCGTAATCTGCTGGTGCGTGGCCCTAGCGAGCGTGTTAATCGCGTGCTATACTAGAAATAAACACTTTAAAGTGATGTCTCAGCAGGCGGGTACACCTGCAGTAATCTGCCGGGGCGTGGCCCTAGCGAGTGTGTTAATCGCGTGCTGTACTTGAAATAAACACGTTAAAGTGATGTCTCGCGCAGGCGGGTACACCTGGCGTAATCTGCCGGTGCGTGGCCCTAGCGAGCGTGTTAATCGCGTGCTATACTTGAAATCAACACTTTAAAGTGATGTCTCGAGCAGGCGGGTGCACCTGGCGTAATCTGCCGGGGCGTGGCCCTAGCGAGCGTGTTAATCGCGTGCTATATTTGAGATAAACACGTTAAAGTGATGTCTCGAGCAGGCGGGTACACCTGGCGTAATCTGCCGGTGCGTGGCCCTAACGAGCGTGTTAATCGCGTGCTATACTTGAAATAAACACGTTAAAGTGATGTCTCGCGCAGGCGGGTACACCTGGAGTAATCTGCCGGGGCGTGGCCCTAGCGAGCGTGTTAGTCGCGTGCTATACTGGAAATAAACACTTTAAAGTGATGTCTCGAGCAGGCGGGTACACCTGGTGTAATCTGCCGGTGCGTGGCCCTAGCGAGCGTGTTAATCGCGTGTTATACTTGAAATAAACACTTTAAAGTGATGTCTCGAGCAGGCGGGTACACCTGGCGTAATCTGCCGGTGCGTGGCCCTAGCGAGCGTGTTAATCGCGTGCTATACTTGAAATAAACACTTTAAAGTGATGTCTCGAGCAGGCGGGTACACCTGGCGTAATCTGCCGGTGCGTGGCCCTAGCGAGCGTGTTAATCGCGTGCTATACTTGAAATAAGCGCTTTAAAGTGATGTCTCGAGCAGGCGGGTTCACCTGGCGTAATCTGCCGGGGCGTGGCCCTAGCGAGCGTGTTAATCGCGTGCTATACTTGAAATAAACACTTTAAGGTGATGTCTCGAGCAGGCGGGTACACCTGGAGTAATCTGCCGGGGCGTGGCCCTAGCGAGTGTGTTAATCGCGTGCTGTACTTGAAATAAACACGTTAAAGTGATGTCTCGCGCAGGCGGGTACACCTGGCGTAATCTGCCGGTGCGTGGCCCTAGCGAGCGTGTTAATCGCGTGCTATACTTTAAACACTTTAAAGTGATGTCTCGAGCAGGCGCGTACACCTGACGTAATCTGCCGGTGCGTGGCCCTTGCGAGCGTGTTTATCGCGTGCTATACTTGAAATAAACACTTTAAAGTGATGTCTCGAGCAGGCGGGTTCACCTGGCGTAATCTGCCGGGGCGTGGCCCTAGCGAGCGTGTTAATCGCGTGCTATACTTGAAATAAACACTTTAAAGTGATGTCTGGAGCAGGCGGGTACACCTGGAGTAATCTGCCGGGGCGTGGCCCTAGCGAGTGTGTTAATCGCGTGCTGTACTTGAAATAAACACGTTAAAGTGATGTCTCGCGCAGGCGGGTACACCTGGCGTAATCTGCCGGTGCGTGGCCCTAGCGAGCGTGTAAATCGCGTGCTACACTTGAAATATACACTTTAAAGTGATGTCTCGAGCAGGCGGGTACACCTGGCGTAATCTGCCGGTGTATGGCCCTTGCGAGCGTGTTAATCGCGTGCTATACTTGAAATAAACACGTTAAAGTGATGTCTCGCGCAGGCGGGTACACCTGGAGTAATCTGCCGGGGCGTGGCCCTAGCGAGCGTGTTAATCGCGTGCTATACTTGAAATAAACACGTTAAAGTGATGTCTCGAGCAGGCGGGTACACCTGGCGTAATCTGCCGGTGCGTGGCCCTAGCGAGCGTGTTAATCGCGTGCTATATTTGAAATAAATACGTTAAAGTGATGTCTCGAGCAGGCGGGTACACCTGGCGTAATCTGCCGGTGCGTGGCCCTAGCGAGCGTGTTAATCGCGTGCTACACTTGAAATATACACTTTAAAGTGATGTCTCGAGCAGGCGGGTACACCTGGCGTAATCTGCCGGTGTATGGCCCTTGCGAGCGTGTTAATCGCGTGCTATACTTGAAATAAACACGTTAAAGTGATTTCTCGCGCAGGCGGGTACACCTGGAGTAATCTGCCGGGGCGTGGCCCTAGCGAGCGTGTTAATCGCGTGCTATACTTGAAATAAACACGTTAAAGTGATGTCTCGAGCAGGCGGGTACACCTGGAGTAATCTGCCGGGGCGTGGCCCTAGCGAGCGTGTTAATCGCGTGCTGTACTTGAAATAAACACGTTAAAGTGATGTCTCGCGCAGGCGGGTACACCTGGCGTAATCTGCCGGTGCGTGGCCCTAGCGAGCGTGTAAATCGCGTGCTACACTTGAAATATACACTTTAAAGTGATGTCTCGAGCAGGCGGGTACACCTGGCGTAATCTGCCGGTGTATGGCCCTTGCGAGCGTGTTAATCGCGTGCTATACTTGAAATAAACACGTTAAAGTGATGTCTCGCGCAGGCGGGTACACCTGGAGTAATCTGCCGGGGCGTGGCCCTAGCGAGCGTGTTAATCGCGTGCTATATTTGAAATAAATACGTTAAAGTGATGTCTCGAGCAGGCGGGTACACCTGGCGTAATCTGCCGGTGCGTGGCCCTAGCGAGCGTGTTAATCGCGTGCTATACTTGAAATAAACATTTTAAAGTGATGTCTCGAGCAGGCGGGTACACCTGGCGTAATCTGCCGGGGCGTGGCCCTAACGAGCGTGTTAATCGCGTGCTATACTTGAAATAAACACGTTAATGTGATGTCTCGCGCAGGCGGGTACACCTGGAGTAATCTGCCGGGGCGTGGCCCTAGCGAGCGTGTTAGTCGCGTGCTATACTTGAAATAAACACTTTAAAGTGATGTCTCGAGCAGGCGGGTACACCTGGCGTAATCTGCCGGTGCGTGGCCCTAGCGAGCGTGTTAGTCGCGTGCTATACTTGAAATAAACACTTTAAAGTGATGTCTCGAGCAGGCGGGTACACCTGGCGTAATCTGCCGGTGCGTGGCCCTAGCGAGCGTGTTAATCGCGTGCTATACTTGAAATAAACACTTTAAGGTGATGTCTCGAGCAGGCGGGTACACCTGGAGTAATCTGCCGGGGCGTGGCCCTAGCGAGTGTGTTAATCGCGTGCTGTACTTGAAATAAACACGTTAAAGTGATGTCTCGCGCAGGCGGGTACACCTGGCGTAATCTGCCGGTGCGTGGCCCTAGCGAGCGTGTTAATCGCGTGCTATACTTTAAACACTTTAAAGTGATGTCTCGAGCAGGCGCGTACACCTGACGTAATCTGCCGGTGCGTGGCCCTAGCGAGCGTGTTAATCGCGTGCTATACTTGAAATAAACACGTTAAAGGGATGTCTCGAGCAAGCGGGTACACCTGGCGTAATCTGCTGGTGCGTGGCCCTAGCGAGCGTGTTAATCGCGTGCTATACTAGAAATAAACACTTTAAAGTGATGTCTCGAGCAGGCGGGTACACCTGCAGTAATCTGCCGGGGCGTGGCCCTAGCGAGTGTGTTAATCGCGTGCTGTACTTGAAATAAACACGTTAAAGTGATGTCTCGCGCAGGCGGGTACACCTGGCGTAATCTGCCGGTGCGTGGCCCTAGCGAGCGTGTTAATCGCGTGCTATACTTGAAATAAACACGTTAAAGGGATGTCTCGAGCAAGCGGGTACACCTGGCGTAATCTGCTGGTGCGTGGCCCTAGCGAGCGTGTTAATCGCGTGCTATACTAGAAATAAACACTTTAAAGTGATGTCTCGAGCAGGCGGGTACACCTGCAGTAATCTGCCGGGGCGTGGCCCTAGCGAGTGTGTTAATCGCGTGCTGTACTTGAAATAAACACGTTAAAGTGATGTCACGCGCAGGCGGGTACACCTGGCGTAATCTGCCGGTGCGTGGCCCTAGCGAGCGTGTTAATCGCGTGCTATACTTGAAATAAACACGTCAAAGGGATGTCTCGAGCAAGCGGGTACACCTGGCGTAATCTGCTGGTGCGTGGCCCTAGCGAGCGTGTTAATCGCGTGCTATACTAGAAATAAACACTTTAAAGTGATGTCTCGAGCAGGCGGGTACACCTGGCGTAATCTGCCGGTGCGTGGCCCTAGCGAGCGTGTTAATCGCGTGCTATACTTGAAATAAACACGTTAAAGGGATGTCTCGAGCAAGCGGGTACACCTGGCGTAATCTGCTGGTGCGTGGCCCTAGCGAGCGTGTTAATCGCGTGCTATACTAGAAATAAACACTTTAAAGTGATGTCTCGAGCAGGCGGGTACACCTGCAGTAATCTGCCGGGGCGTGGCCCTAGCGAGTGTGTTAATCGCGTCCTGTACTTGAAATAAACACGTTAAAGTGATGTCTCGCGCAGGCGGGTACACCTGGCGTAATCTGCCGGTGCGTGGCCCTAGCGAGCGTGTTAATCGCGTGCTATACTTGAAATCAACACTTTAAAGTGATGTCTCGAGCAGGCGGGTGCACCTGGCGTAATCTGCCGGGGCGTGGCCCTAGCGAGCGTGTTAATCGCGTGCTATATTTGAGATAAACACGTTAAAGTGATGTCTCGAGCAGGCGGGTACACCTGGCGTAATCTGCCGGTGCGTGGCCCTAACGAGCGTGTTAATCGCGTGCTATACTTGAAATAAACACGTTAAAGTGATGTCTCGCGCAGGCGGGTACACCTGGAGAAATCTGCCGGGGCGTGGCCCTAGCGAGCGTGTTAGTCGCGTGCTATACTGGAAATAAACACTTTAAAGTGATGTCTCGAGCAGGCGGGTACACCTGGTGTAATCTGCCGGTGCGTGGCCCTAGCGAGCGTGTTAATCGCGTGTTATACTTGAAATAAACACTTTAAAGTGATGTCTCGAGCAGGCGGGTACACCTGGCGTAATCTGCCGGTGCGTGGCCCTAGCGAGCGTGTTAATCGCGTGCTATACTTGAAATAAACACTTTAAAGTGATGTCTCGAGCAGGCGGGTACACCTGGCGTAATCTGCCGGTGCGTGGCCCTAGCGAGCGTGTTAATCGCGTGCTATACTTGAAATAAGCGCTTTAAAGTGATGTCTCGAGCAGGCTGGTTCACCTGGCGTAATCTGCCGGGGCGTGGCCCTAGCGAGCGTGTTAATCGCGTGCTATACTTGAAATAAACACTTTAAGGTGATGTCTCGAGCAGGCGGGTACACCTGGAGTAATCTGCCGGGGCGTGGCCCTAGCGAGTGTGTTAATCGCGTGCTGTACTTGAAATAAACACGTTAAAGTGATGTCTCGCGCAGGCGGGTACACCTGGCGTAATCTGCCGGTGCGTGGCCCTAGCGAGCGTGTTAATCGCGTGCTATACTTTAAACACTTTAAAGTGATGTCTCGAGCAGGCGCGTACACCTGACGTAATCTGCCGGTGCGTGGCCCTTGCGAGCGTGTTTATCGCGTGCTATACTTGAAATAAACACTTTAAAGTGATGTCTCGAGCAGGCGGGTTCACCTGGCGTAATCTGCCGGGGCGTGGCCCTAGCGAGCGTGTTAATCGCGTGCTATACTTGAAATAAACACTTTAAAGTGATGTCTGGAGCAGGCGGGTACACCTGGAGTAATCTGCCGGGGCGTGGCCCTAGCGAGTGTGTTAATCGCGTGCTGTACTTGAAATAAACACGTTAAAGTGATGTCTCGCGCAGGCGGGTACACCTGGCGTAATCTGCCGGTGCGTGGCCCTAGCGAGCGTGTAAATCGCGTGCTATACTTGAAATATACACTTTAAAGTGATGTCTCGAGCAGGCGGGTACACCTGGCGTAATCTGCCGGTGTATGGCCCTTGCGAGCGTGTTAATCGCGTGCTATACTTGAAATAAACACGTTAAAGTGATGTCTCGCGCAGGCGGGTACACCTGGAGTAATCTGCCGGGGCGTGGCCCTAGCGAGCGTGTTAATCGCGTGCTATACTTGAAATAAACACGTTAAAGTGATGTCTCGAGCAGGCGGGTACACCTGGCGTAATCTGCCGGTGCGTGGCCCTAGCGAGCGTGTTAATCGCGTGCTATACTTGAAATCAACACTTTAAAGTGATGTCTCGAGCAGGCGGGTGCACCTGGCGTAATCTGCCGGGGCGTGGCCCTAGCGAGCGTGTTAATCGCGTGCTATATTTGAAATAAACACGTTAAAGTGATGTCTCGAGCAGGCGGGTACACCTGGCGTAATCTGCCGGTGCGTGGCCCTAACGAGCGTGTTAATCGCGTGCTATACTTGAAATAAACACGTTAAAGTGATGTCTCGCGCAGGCGGGTACACCTGGAGTAATCTGCCGGGGCGTGGCCCTAGCGAGCGTGTTAGTCGCGTGCTATACTGGAAATAAACACTTTAAAGTGATGCCTCGAGCAGGCGGGTACACCTGGCGTACTCTGCCGGGGCGTGGCCCTAGCGAGCGTGTTAATCGCGTGCTATACTTGAAATAAACACGTTAAAGTGATGTCTCGAGCAGGCGGGTACACCTGGCGTAATCTGCCGGTGCGTGGCCCTAGCGAGCGTGTTAATCGCGTGCTGTACTTGAAATCAACACTTTAAAGTGATGTCTCGAGCAGGCGGGTGCACCTGGCGTAATCTGCCGGGGCGTGGCCCTAGCGAGCGTGTTAATCGCGTGCTATATTTGAAATAAACACGTTAAAGTGATGTCTCGAGCAGGCGGGTACACCTGGCGTAATCTGCCGGTGCGTGGCCCTAACGAGCGTGTTAATCGCGTGCTATACTTGAAATAAACACGTTAAAGTGATGTCTCGCGCAGGCGGGTACACCTGGAGTAATCTGCCGGGGCGTGGCCCTAGCGAGCGTGTTAGTCGCGTGCTATACTGGAAATAAACACTTTAAAGTGATGTCTCGAGCAGGCGGGTACACCTGGTGTAATCTGCCGGTGCGTGGCCCTAGCGAGCGTGTTAATCGCGTGTTATACTTGAAATAAACACTTTAAAGTGATGTCTCGAGCAGGCGGGTACACCTGGCGTAATCTGCCGGTGCGTGGCCCTAGCGAGCGTGTTAATCGCGTGCTATACTTGAAATAAACACTTTAAAGTGATGTCTCGAGCAGGCGGGTACACCTGGCGTAATCTGCCGGTGCGTGGCCCTAGCGAGCGTGTTAATCGCGTGCTATACTTGAAATAAGCGCTTTAAAGTGATGTCTCGAGCAGGCGGGTTCACCTGGCGTAATCTGCCGGGGTGTGGCCCTAGCGAGCGTGTTAATCGCGTGCTATACTTGAAATAAACACTTTAAGGTGATGTCTCAAGCAGGCGGGTACACCTGGAGTAATCTGCCGGGGCGTGGCCCTAGCGAGTGTGTTAATCGCATGCTGTACTTGAAATAAACACGTTAAAGTGATGTCTCGCGCAGGCGGGTACACCTGGCGTAATCTGCCGGTGCGTGGCCCTAGCGAGCGTGTAAATCGCGTGCTATACTTTAAACACTTTAAAGTGATGTCTCGAGCAGGCGCGTACACCTGACGTAATCTGCCGGTGCGTGGCCCTTGCGAGCGTGTTTATCGCGTGCTATACTTGAAATAAATACTTTAAAGTGATGTCTCGAGCAGGCGGGTTCACCTGGCGTAATCTGCCGGTGCGTGGCCCTAGCGAGCGTGTTAATCGCGTGCTATACTTGAAATAAACACTTTAAAGTGATGTCTCGAGCAGACGGGTACACCTGGCGTAATCTGCCGGGGCGTGGCCCTAGCGAGCGTGTTAATCGCGTGCTATACTTGAAATAAACACTTTAAAGTGATGTCTCCAGCAGGCGGGTACACCTGGCGTAATCTGCCGGTGCGTGGCCCTAGCGAGCGCGTTAATTGCGTGCTATACTTGAAATAAACACTTTAAAGTGATGTCTCGAGCAGGCGGGTACACCTGGCGTAATCTGCCGGTGCGTGGCCCTAGCGAGCGTGTTAATCGCGTGCTATACTTGAAATAAACTCGTTAAAGGGATGTCTCGAGCAGGCGGGTACACCTGGCGTAATCTGCTGGTGCGTGGCCCTAGCGAGCGTGTTAATCGCGTGCTATACTAGAAATAAACACTTTAAAGTGATGTCTCGAGCAGGCGGGTACACCTGCAGTAATCTGCCGGGGCGTGGCCCTAGCGAGTGTGTTTATCGCGTGCTGTACTTGAAATAAACACGTTAAAGTGATGTCTCGCGCAGGCGGGTACACCTGGCGTAATCTGCCTGTGCGTGGCCCTAGCGAGCGTGTTAATCGCGTGCTATACTTGAAATCAACACTTTAAAGTGATGTCTCGAGCAGGCGGGTGCACCTGGCGTAATCTGCCGGGGCGTGGCCCTAGCGAGCGTGTTAATCGCGTGCTATATTTGAAATAAACACGTTAAAGTGATGTCTCGAGCAGGCGGGTACACCTGGCGTAATCTGCCGGTGCGTGGCCCTAACGAGCGTGTTAATCGCGTGCTATACTTGAAATAAACACGTTAAAGTGATGTCTCGCGCAGGCGGGTACACCTGGAGTAATCTGCCGGGGCGTGGCCCTAGCGAGCGTGTTAGTCGCGTGCTATACTGGAAATAAACACTTTAAAGTGATGTCTCGAGCAGGCGGGTGCACCTGGTGTAATCTGCCGGTGCGTGGCCCTAGCGAGCGTGTTAATCGCGTGTTATACTTGAAATAAACACTTTAAAGTGATGTCTCGAGCAGGCGGGTACACCTGGCGTAATCTGCCGGTGCGTGGCCCTAGCGAGCGTGTTAATCGCGTGCTATACTTGAAATAAACACTTTAAAGTGATGTCTCGAGCAGGCGGGTACACCTGGCGTAATCTGCCGGGGCGTGGCCCTAGCGAGCGTGTTAATCGCGTGCTATACTTGAAATAAACACTTTAAAGTGATGTCTCGAGCAGGCGGGTACACCTGGCGTAATCTGCCGGTGCGTGGCCCTAGCGAGCGCGTTAATCGCGTGCTATACTTGAAATAAACACTTTAAAGTGATGTCTCGAGCAGGCGCGTACACCTGACGTAATCTGCCGGTGCGTGGCCCTAGCGAGCGTGTTTATCGCGTGCTATACTTGAAATAAACACTTTAAAGTGATGTCTCGAGCAGGCGGGTTCACCTGGCGTAATCTGCCGGGGCGTGGCCCTAGCGAGCGTGTTAATCGCGTGCTATACTTGAAATAAACACTTTAAAGTGATGTCTGGAGCAGGCGGGTACACCTGGAGTAATCTGCCGGGGCGTGGCCCTAGCGAGTGTGTTAATCGCGTGCTGTACTTGAAATAAACACGTTAAAGTGATGTCTCGCGGAGGCGGGTACACCTGGCGTAATCTGCCGGTGCGTGGCCCTAGCGAGCGTGTAAATCGCGTGCTATACTTGAAATATAGACTTTAAAGTGATGTCTCGAGCAGGCGGGTACACCTGGCGTAATCTGCCGGTGTATGGCCCTTGCGAGCGTGTTAATCGCGTGCTATACTTGAAATAAACACGTTAAAGTGATGTCTCGCGCAGGCGGGTACACCTGGAGTAATCTGCTGGGGCGTGGCCCTAGCGAGCGTGTTAATCGCGTGCTATACTTGAAATAAACACGTTAAAGTGATGTCTCGAGCAGGCGGGTACACCTGGAGTAATCTGCCGGGGCGTGGCCCTAGCGAGCGTGTTAATCGCGTGCTATATTTGAAATAAACACGTTAAAGTGATGTCTCGAGCAGGCGGGTACACCTGGCGTAATCTGCCGGTGCGTGGCCCTAGCGAGCGTGTTAATCGCGTGCTATACTTGAAATGAACATTTTAAAGTGATGTCTCGAGCAGGCGGGTACACCTGGCGTAATCTGCCGGGGCGTGGCCCTAACGAGCGTGTTAATCGCGTGCTATACTTGAAATAAACACGTTAATGTGATGTCTCGCGCAGGCGGGTACACCTGGAGTAATCTGCCGGGGCGTGGCCCTAGCGAGCGTGTTAGTCGCGTGCTATACTTGAAATACACACTTTAAAGTGATGTCTCGAGCAGGCGGGTACACCTGGCGTAATCTGCCGGTGCGTGGCCCTAGCGAGCGCGTTAATCGCGTGCTATACTTGAAATAAACACTTTAAAGTGATGTCTCGAGCAGGCGGGTACACCTGGCGTAATCTGCCGGTGCGTGGCCCTAGCGAGCGTGTTAATCGCGTGCTATACTTGAAATAAACACGTTAAAGGGATGTCTCGAGCAAGCGGGTACACCTGGCGTAATCTGCTGGTGCGTGGCCCTAGCGAGCGTGTTAATCGCGTGCTATACTAGAAATAAACACTTTAAAGTGATGTCTCGAGCAGGCGGGTACACCTGCAGTAATCTGCCGGGGCGTGGCCCTAGCGAGTGTGTTAATCGCGTGCTGTACTTGAAATAAACACGTTAAAGTGATGTCTCGCGCAGGCGGGTACACCTGGCGTAATCTGCCGGTGCGTGGCCCTAGCGAGCGTGTTAATCGCGTGCTATACTTGAAATCAACACTTTAAACTGATGTCTCGAGCAGGCGGGTGCACCTGGCGTAATCTGCCGGGGCGTGGCCCTAGCGAGCGTGTTAATCGCGTGCTATATTTGAAATAAACACGTTAAAGTGATGTCTCGAGCAGGCGGGTACACCTGGCGTAATCTGCCGGTGCGTGGCCCTAACGAGCGTGTTAATCGCGTGCTATACTTGAAATAAACACGTTAAAGTGATGTCTCGCGCAGGCGGGTACACCTGGAGTAATCTGCCGGGGCGTGGCCCTAGCGAGCGTGTTAGTCGCGTGCTATACTGGAAATAAACACTTTAAAGTGATGTCTCGAGCAGGCGGGTACACCTGGTGTAATCTGCCGGTGCGTGGCCCTAGCGAGCGTGTTAATCGCGTGTTATACTTGAAATAAACACTTTAAAGTGATGTCTCGAGCAGGCGGGTACACCTGGCGTAATCTGCCGGTGCGTGGCCCTAGCGAGCGTGTTAATCGCGTGCTATACTTGAAATAAACACTTTAAAGTGATGTCTCGAGCAGGCGGGTACACCTGGCGTAATCTGCCGGGGCGTGGCCCTAGCGAGCGTGTTAATCGCGTGCTATACTTGAAATAAACACTTTAAAGTGATGTCTCGAGCAGGCGGGTACACCTGGCGTAATCTGCCGGTGCGTGGCCCTAGCGAGCGCGTTAATCGCGTGCTATACTTGAAATAAACACTTTAAAGTGATGTCTCGAGCAGGCGGGTACACCTGGCGTAATCTGCCGGTGCGTGGCCCTAGCGAGCGTGTTAATCGCGTGCTATACTTGAAATCAACACTTTAAAGTGATGTCTCGAGCAGGCGGGTACACCTGGCGTAATCTGCCGGGGCGTGGCCCTAGCGAGCGAGTTAATCGCGTGCTATACTTGAAATAAACACTTTAAAGTGATGTCTCGAGCAGGCGGGTACACCTGGAGTAATCTGCCGGGGCGTGGCCCTAGCGAGCGTGTTAATCGCGTGCTATACTTGAAATAAACACGTTAAAGTGATGTCTCGAGCAGGCGGGTACACCTGGAGTAATCTGCCGGGGCGTGGCCTTAGCGAGCGTGTTAATCGCGTGCTATATTTGAAATCAACACGTTAAAGTGATGTCTCGAGCAGGCGGGTACACCTGGCGTAATCTGCCGGTGCGTGGCCCTAGCGAGCGTGTTAATCGCGTGCTATACTTGAAATAAACATTTTAAAGTGATGTCTCGAGCAGGCGGGTACACCTGGCGTAATCTGCCGGGGCGTGGCCCTAACGAGCGTGTTAATCGCGTGCTATACTTGAAATAAACACGTTAATGTGATGTCTCGCGCAGGCGGGTACACCTGGAGTAATCTGCCGGGGCGTGGCCCTAGCGAGCGTGTTAGTCGCGTGCTATACTTGAAATAAACACTTTAAAGTGATGTCTCGAGCAGGCGGGTACACCTGGCGTAATCTGCCGGTGCGTGGCCCTAGCGAGCGTGTTAATCGCGTGCTATACTTGAAATAAACACGTTAAAGGGATGTCTCGAGCAAGCGGGTACACCTGGCGTAATCTGCTGGTGCGTGGCCCTAGCGAGCGTGTTAATCGCGTGCTATACTAGAAATAAACACTTTAAAGTGATGTCTCGAGCAGGCGGGTACACCTGCAGTAATCTGCCGGGGCGTGGCCCTAGCGAGTGTGTTAATCGCGTGCTGTACTTGAAATAAACACGTTAAAGTGATGTCTCGCGCAGGCGGGTACACCTGGCGTAATCTGCCGGTGCGTGGCCCTAGCGAGCGTGTTAATCGCGTGCTATACTTGAAATCAACACTTTAAAGTGATGTCTCGAGCAGGCGGGTGCACCTGGCGTAATCTGCCGGGGCGTGGCCCTAGCGAGCGTGTTAATCGCGTGCTATATTTGAGATAAACACGTTAAAGTGATGTCTCGAGCAGGCGGGTACACCTGGCGTAATCTGCCGGTGCGTGGCCCTAACGAGCGTGTTAATCGCGTGCTATACTTGAAATAAACACGTTAAAGTGATGTCTCGCGCAGGCGGGTACACCTGGAGTAATCTGCCGGGGCGTGGCCCTAGCGAGCGTGTTAGTCGCGTGCTATACTGGAAATAAACACTTTAAAGTGATGTCTCGAGCAGGCGGGTACACCTGGTGTAATCTGCCGGTGCGTGGCCCTAGCGAGCGTGTTAATCGCGTGTTATACTTGAAATAAACACTTTAAAGTGATGTCTCGAGCAGGCGGGTACACCTGGCGTAATCTGCCGGTGCGTGGCCCTAGCGAGCGTGTTAATCGCGTGCTATACTTGAAATAAACACTTTAAAGTGATGTCTCGAGCAGGCGGGTACACCTGGCGTAATCTGCCGGTGCGTGGCCCTAGCGAGCGTGTTAATCGCGTGCTATACTTGAAATAAGCGCTTTAAAGTGATGTCTCGAGCAGGCGGGTTCACCTGGCGTAATCTGCCGGGGCGTGACCCTAGCGAGCGTGTTAATCGCGTGCTATACTTGAAATAAACACTTTAAGGTGATGTCTCGAGCAGGCGGGTACACCTGGAGTAATCTGCCGGGGCGTGGCCCTAGCGAGTGTGTTAATCGCGTGCTGTACTTGAAATAAACACGTTAAAGTGATGTCTCGCGCAGGCGGGTACACCTGGCGTAATCTGCCGGTGCATGGCCCTAGCGAGCGTGTTAATCGCGTGCTATACTTTAAACACTTTAAAGTGATGTCTCGAGCAGGCGCGTACACCTGACGTAATCTGCCGGTGCGTGGCCCTTGCGAGCGTGTTTATCGCGTGCTATACTTGAAATAAACACTTTAAAGTGATGTCTCGAGCAGGCGGGTTCACCTGGCGTAATCTGCCGGGGCGTGGCCCTAGCGAGCGTGTTAATCGCGTGCTATACTTGAAATAAACACTTTAAAGTGATGTCTCGAGCAGGCGGGTACACCTGGCGTAATCTGCCGGTGCGTGGCCCTAGCGAGCGTGTTAATCGCGTGCTATACTTGAAATAAACACGTTAAAGGGATGTCTCGAGCAAGCGGGTACACCTGGCGTAATCTGCTGGTGCGTGGCCCTAGCGAGCGTGTTAATCGCGTGCTATACTAGAAATAAACACTTTAAAGTGATGTCTCGAGCAGGCGGGTACACCTGCAGTAATCTGCCGGGGCGTGGCCCTAGCGAGTGTGTTAATCGCGTGCTGTACTTGAAATAAACACGTTAAAGTGATGTCTCGCGCAGGCGGGTACACCTGGCGTAATCTGCCGGTGCGTGGCCCTAGCGAGCGTGTTAATCGCGTGCTATACTTGAAATCAACACTTTAAAGTGATGTCTCGAGCAGGCGGGTGCACCTGGCGTAATCTGCCGGGGCGTGGCCCTAGCGAGCGTGTTAATCGCGTGCTATATTTGAGATAAACACGTTAAAGTGATGTCTCGAGCAGGCGGGTACACCTGGCGTAATCTGCCGGTGCGTGGCCCTAACGAGCGTGTTAATCGCGTGCTATACTTGAAATAAACACGTTAAAGTGATGTCTCGCGCAGGCGGGTACACCTGGAGTAATCTGCCGGGGCGTGGCCCTAGCGAGCGTGTTAGTCGCGTGCTATACTGGAAATAAACACTTTAAAGTGATGTCTCGAGCAGGCGGGTACACCTGGTGTAATCTGCCGGTGCGTGGCCCTAGCGAGCGTGTTAATCGCGTGTTATACTTGAAATAAACACTTTAAAGTGATGTCTCGAGCAGGCGGGTACACCTGGCGTAATCTGCCGGTGCGTGGCCCTAGCGAGCGTGTTAATCGCGTGCTATACTTGAAATAAACACTTTAAAGTGATGTCTCGAGCAGGCGGGTACACCTGGCGTAATCTGCCGGTGCGTGGCCCTAGCGAGCGTGTTAATCGCGTGCTATACTTGAAATAAGCGCTTTAAAGTGATGTCTCGAGCAGGCGGGTTCACCTGGCGTAATCTGCCGGGGCGTGACCCTAGCGAGCGTGTTAATCGCGTGCTATACTTGAAATAAACACTTTAAGGTGATGTCTCGAGCAGGCGGGTACACCTGGAGTAATCTGCCGGGGCGTGGCCCTAGCGAGTGTGTTAATCGCGTGCTGTACTTGAAATAAACACGTTAAAGTGATGTCTCGCGCAGGCGGGTACACCTGGCGTAATCTGCCGGTGCATGGCCCTAGCGAGCGTGTTAATCGCGTGCTATACTTTAAACACTTTAAAGTGATGTCTCGAGCAGGCGCGTACACCTGACGTAATCTGCCGGTGCGTGGCCCTTGCGAGCGTGTTTATCGCGTGCTATACTTGAAATAAACACTTTAAAGTGATGTCTCGAGCAGGCGGGTTCACCTGGCGTAATCTGCCGGGGCGTGGCCCTAGCGAGCGTGTTAATCGCGTGCTATACTTGAAATAAACACTTTAAAGTGATGTCTGGAGCAGGCGGGTACACCTGGAGTAATCTGCCGGGGCGTGGCCCTAGCGAGTGTGTTAATCGCGTGCTGTACTTGAAATAAACACGTTAAAGTGATGTCTCGCGCAGGCGGGTACACCTGGCGTAATCTGCCGGCGCGTGGCCCTAGCGAGCGTGTAAATCGCGTGCTACACTTGAAATATACACTTTAAAGTGATGTCTCGAGCAGGCGGGTACACCTGGCGTAATCTGCCGGTGTATGGCCCTTGCGAGCGTGTTAATCGCGTGCTATACTTGAAATAAACACGTTAAAGTGATGTCTCGCGCAGGCGGGTACACCTGGAGTAATCTGCCGGGGCGTGGCCCTAGCGAGCGTGTTAATCGCGTGCTATACTTGAAATAAACACGTTAAAGTGATGTCTCGAGCAGGCGGGTACACCTGGCGTAATCTGCCGGTGCGTGGCCCTAGCGAGCGTGTTAATCGCGTGCTATATTTGAAATAAATACGTTAAAGTGATGTCTCGAGCAGGCGGGTACACCTGGCGTAATCTGCCGGTGCGTGGCCCTAGCGAGCGTGTTAATCGCGTGCTACACTTGAAATATACACTTTAAAGTGATGTCTCGAGCAGGCGGGTACACCTGGCGTAATCTGCCGGTGTATGGCCCTTGCGAGCGTGTTAATCGCGTGCTATACTTGAAATAAACACGTTAAAGTGATGTCTCGCGCAGGCGGGTACACCTGGAGTAATCTGCCGGGGCGTGGCCCTAGCGAGCGTGTTAATCGCGTGCTATACTTGAAATAAACACGTTAAAGTGATGTCTCGAGCAGGCGGGTACACCTGGAGTAATCTGCCGGGGCGTGGCCCTAGCGAGCGTGTTAATCGCGTGCTGTACTTGAAATAAACACGTTAAAGTGATGTCTCGCGCAGGCGGGTACACCTGGCGTAATCTGCCGGTGCGTGGCCCTAGCGAGCGTGTAAATCGCGTGCTACACTTGAAATATACACTTTAAAGTGATGTCTCGAGCAGGCGGGTACACCTGGCGTAATCTGCCGGTGTATGGCCCTTGCGAGCGTGTTAATCGCGTGCTATACTTGAAATAAACACGTTAAAGTGATGTCTCGCGCAGGCGGGTACACCTGGAGTAATCTGCCGGGGCGTGGCCCTAGCGAGCGTGTTAATCGCGTGCTATATTTGAAATAAATACGTTAAAGTGATGTCTCGAGCAGGCGGGTACACCTGGCGTAATCTGCCGGTGCGTGGCCCTAGCGAGCGTGTTAATCGCGTGCTATACTTGAAATAAACATTTTAAAGTGATGTCTCGAGCAGGCGGGTACACCTGGCGTAATCTGCCGGGGCGTGGCCCTAACGAGCGTGTTAATCGCGTGCTATACTTGAAATAAACACGTTAATGTGATGTCTCGCGCAGGCGGGTACACCTGGCGTAATCTGCCGGTGCGTGGCCCTAGCGAGCGTGTTAATCGCGTGCTATACTTGAAATAAACAATTTAAAATGATGTCTCGAGCAGGCGGGTACTCCTGGCGTAATCTGCCGGTGCGTGGCCCTAGCGAGCGCGTTAATCGCGTGCTATACTTGAAATAAACACTTTAAAGTGATGTCTCGAGCAGGCGGGTACACCTGGCGTAATCTGCCGGTGCGTGGCCCTAGCGAGCGTGTTAATCGCGTGCTATACTTGAAATAAACACGTTAAAGGGATGTCTCGAGCAAGCGGGTACACCTGGCGTAATCTGCTGGTGCGTGGCCCTAGCGAGCGTGTTAATCGCGTGCTATACTAGAAATAAACACTTTAAAGTGATGTCTCGAGCAGGCGGGTACACCTGCAGTAATCTGCCGGGGCGTGGCCCTAGCGAGTGTGTTAATCGCGTGCTGTACTTGAAATAAACACGTTAAAGTGATGTCTCGCGCAGGCGGGTACACCTGGCGTAATCTGCCGGTGCGTGGCCCTAGCGAGCGTGTTAATCGCGTGCTATACTTGAAATAAACACGTTAAAGGGATGTCTTGAGCAAGCGGGTACACCTGGCGTAATCTGCTGGTGCGTGGCCCTAGCGAGCGTGTTAATCGCGTGCTATACTAGAAATAAACACTTTAAAGTGATGTCTCGAGCAGGCGGGTACACCTGGCGTAATCTGCCGGTGCGTGGCCCTAGCGAGCGTGTTAATCGCGTGCTATACTTGAAATAAACACGTTAAAGGGATGTCTCGAGCAAGCGGGTACACCTGGCGTAATCTGCTGGTGCGTGGCCCTAGCGAGCGTGTTAATCGCGTGCTATACTAGAAATAAACACTTTAAAGTGATGTCTCGAGCAGGCGGGTACACCTGCAGTAATCTGCCGGGGCGTGGCCCTAGCGAGTGTGTTAATCGCGTCCTGTACTTGAAATAAACACGTTAAAGTGATGTCTCGCGCAGGCGGGTACACCTGGCGTAATCTGCCGGTGCGTGGCCCTAGCGAGCGTGTTAATCGCGTGCTATACTTGAAATCAACACTTTAAAGTGATGTCTCGAGCAGGCGGGTGCACCTGGCGTAATCTGCCGGGGCGTGGCCCTAGCGAGCGTGTTAATCGCGTGCTATATTTGAGATAAACACGTTAAAATGATGTCTCGAGCAGGCGGGTACACCTGGCGTAATCTGCCGGTGCGTGGCCCTAACGAGCGTGTTATCGCGTGCTATACTTGAAATAAACACGTTAAAGTGATGTCTCGCGCAGGCGGGTACACCTGGAGTAATCTGCCGGGGCGTGGCCCTAGCGAGCGTGTTAGTCGCGTGCTATACTGGAAATAAACACTTTAAAGTGATGTCTCGAGCAGGCGGGTACACCTGGTGTAATCTGCCGGTGCGTGGCCCTAGCGAGCGTGTTAATCGCGTGTTATACTTGAAATAAACACTTTAAAGTGATGTCTCGAGCAGGCGGGTACACCTGGCGTAATCTGCCGGTGCGTGGCCCTAGCGAGCGTGTTAATCGCGTGCTATACTTGAAATAAACACTTTAAAGTGATGTCTCGAGCAGGCGGGTACACCTGGCGTAATCTGCCGGTGCGTGGCCCTAGCGAGCGTGTTAATCGCGTGCTATACTTGAAATAAGCGCTTTAAAGTGATGTCTCGAGCAGGCGGGTTCACCTGGCGTAATCTGCCGGGGCGTGGCCCTAGCGAGCGTGTTAATCGCGTGCTATACTTGAAATAAACACTTTAAGGTGATGTCTCGAGCAGGCGGGTACACCTGGAGTAATCTGCCGGGGCGTGGCCCTAGCGAGTGTGTTAATCGCGTGCTGTACTTGAAATAAACACGTTAAAGTGATGTCTCGCGCAGGCGGGTACACCTGGCGTAATCTGCCGGTGCGTGGCCCTAGCGAGCGTGTTAATCGCGTGCTATACTTTAAACACTTTAAAGTGATGTCTCGAGCAGGCGCGTACACCTGACGTAATCTGCCGGTGCGTGGCCCTTGCGAGCGTGTTTATCGCGTGCTATACTTGAAATAAACACTTTAAAGTGATGTCTCGAGCAGGCGGGTTCACCTGGCGTAATCTGCCGGGGCGTGGCCCTAGCGAGCGTGTTAATCGCGTGCTATACTTGAAATAAACACTTTAAAGTGATGTCTGGAGCAGGCGGGTACACCTGGAGTAATCTGCCGGGGCGTGGCCCTAGCGAGTGTGTTAATCGCGTGCTGTACTTGAAATAAACACGTTAAAGTGATGTCTCGCGCAGGCGGGTACACCTGGCGTAATCTGCCGGTGCGTGGCCCTAGCGAGCGTGTAAATCGCGTGCTATACTTGAAATATACACTTTAAAGTGATGTCTCGAGCAGGCGGGTACACCTGGCGTAATCTGCCGGTGTATGGCCCTTGCGAGCGTGTTAATCGCGTGCTATACTTGAAATAAACACGGTAAAGTGATGTCTCGCGCAGGCGGGTACACCTGGAGTAATCTGCCGGGGCGTGGCCCTAGCGAGCGTGTTAATCGCGTGCTATACTTGAAATAAACACGTTAAAGTGATGTCTCGAGCAGGCGGGTACACCTGGAGTAATCTGCCGGGGCGTGGCCCTAGCGAGCGTGTTAATCGCGTGCTATATTTGAAATAAATACGTTAAAGTGATGTCTCGAGCAGGCGGGTACACCTGGCGTAATCTGCCGGTGCGTGGCCCTAGCGAGCGTGTTAATCGCGTGCTATACTTGAAATAAACATTTTAAAGTGATGTCTCGAGCAGGCGGGTACACCTGGCGTAATCTGCCGGGGCGTGGCCCTAACGAGCGTGTTAATCGCGTGCTATACTTGAAATAAACACGTTAATGTGATGTCTTGCGCAGGCGGGTACACCTGGAGTAATCTGCCGGGGCGTGGCCCTAGCGAGCGTGTTAGTCGCGTGCTATACTTGAAATAAACACTTTAAAGTGATGTCTCGAGCAGGCGGGTACACCTGGCGTAATCTGCCGGTGCGTGGCCCTAGCGAGCGTGTTAGTCGCGTGCTATACTTGAAATAAACACTTTAAAGTGATGTCTCGAGCAGGCGGGTACACCTGGCGTAATCTGCCGGTGCGTGGCCCTAGCGAGCGTGTTAATCGCGTGCTATACTTGAAATAAACACTTTAAAGTGATGTCTCGAGCAGACGGGTACACCTGGCGTAATCTGCCGGGGCGTGGCCCTAGCGAGCGTGTTAATCGCTTGCTATACTTGAAATAAACAATTTAAAATGATGCCTCGAGCAGGCGGGTACTCCTGGCGTAATCTGCCGGTGCGTGGCCCTAGCGAGCGCGTTAATCGCGTGCTATACTTGAAATAAACACTTTAAAGTGATGTCTCGAGCAGGCGGGTACACCTGGCGTAATCTGCCGGTGCGTGGCCCTAGCGAGCGTGTTAATCGCGTGCTATACTTGAAATAAACACGTTAAAGGGATGTCTCGAGCAAGCGGGTACACCTGGCGTAATCTGCCCGTGCGTGGCCCTAGCGAGCGTGTTAATCGCGTGCTATACTAGAAATAAACACTTTAAAGTGATGTCTCGAGCAGGCGGGTACACCTGCAGTAATCTGCCGGGGCGTGGCCCTAGCGAGTGTGTTAATCGCGTGCTGTACTTGAAATAAACACGTTAAAGTGATGTCTCGCGCAGGCGGGTACACCTGGCGTAATCTGCCGGTGCGTGGCCCTAGCGAGCGTGTTAATCGCGTGCTATACTTGAAATCAACACTTTAAAGTGATGTCTCGAGCAGGCGGGTGCACCTGGCGTAATCTGCCGGGGCGTGGCCCTAGCGAGCGTGTTAATCGCGTGCTATATTTGAAATAAACACGTTAAAGTGATGTCTCGAGCAGGCGGGTACACCTGGCGTAATCTGCCGGTGCGTGGCCCTAACGAGCGTGTTAATCGCGTTCTATACTTGAAATAAACACGTTAAAGTGATGTCTCGCGCAGGCGGGTACACCTGGAGTAATCTGCCGGGGCGTGGCCCTAGCGAGCGTGTTAGTCGCGTGCTATACTGGAAATAAACACTTTAAAGTGATGTCTCGAGCAGGCGGTTACACCTGGTGTAATCTGCCGGTGCGTGGCCCTAGCGAGCGTGTTAATCGCGTGTTATACTTGAAATAAACACTTTAAAGTGATGTCTCGAGCAGGCGGGTACACCTGGCGTAATCTGCCGGTGCGTGGCCCTAGCGAGCGTGTTAATCGCGTGCTATACTTGAAATAAACACTTTAAAGTGATGTCTCGAGCAGGCGGGTACACCTGGCGTAATCTGCCGGGGCGTGGCCCTAGCGAGCGTGTTAATCGCATGCTATACTTGAAATAAACACTTTAAAGTGATGTCTCGAGCAGGCGGGTACACCTGGCGTAATCTGCCGGTGCGTGGCCCTAGCGAGCGCGTTAATCGCGTGCTATACTTGAAATAAACACTTTAAAGTGATGTCTCGAGCAGGCGCGTACACCTGACGTAATCTGCCGGTGCGTGGCCCTAGCGAGCGTGTTTATCGCGTGCTATACTTGAAATAAACACTTTAAAGTGATGACTCGAGCAGGCGGGTTCACCTGGCGTAATCTGCCGGGCGTGGCCCTAGCGAGCGTGTTAATCGCGTGCTATACTTGAAATAAACACTTTAAAGTGATGTCTGGAGCAGGCGGGTACACCTGGAGTAATCTGCCGGGGCGTGGCCCTAGCGAGTGTGTTAATCGCGTGCTGTACTTGAAATAAACACGTTACAATGATGTCTCGCGCAGGCGGGTACACCTGGAGTAATCTGCCGGGGCGTGGCCCTAGCGAGCGTGTTAATCGCGTGCTATACTTGAAATAAACACGTTAAAGTGATGTCTCGAGCAGGCGGGTACACCTGGAGTAATCTGCCGGGGCGTGGCCCTAGCGAGCGTGTTAATCGCGTGCTATATTTGAAATAAACACGTTAAAGTGATGTCTCGAGCAGGCGGGTACACCTGGCGTAATCTGCCGGTGCGTGGCCCTAGCGAGCGTGTTAATCGCGTGCTATACTTGAAATAAACACTTTAAAGTGATGTCTCGAGCAGGCGGGTACACCTGGCGTAATCTGCCGGTGCGTGGCCCTAGCGAGCGTGTTAATCGCGTGCTATACTTGAAATAAGCGCTTTAAAGTGATGTCTCGAGCAGGCGGGTTCACCTGGCGTAATCTGCCGGGGCGTGGCCCTAGCGAGCGTGTTAATCGCGTGCTATACTTGAAATAAACACTTTAAGGTGATGTCTCGAGCAGGCGGGTACACCTGGAGTAATCTGCCGGGGCGTGGCCCTAGCGAGTGTGTTAATCGCGTGCTGTACTTGAAATAAACACGTTAAAGTGATGTCTCGCGCAGGCGGGTACACCTGGCGTAATCTGCCGGTGCGTGGCCCTAGCGAGCGTGTTAATCGCGTGCTATACTTTAAACACTTTAAAGTGATGTCTCGAGCAGGCGCGTACACCTGACGTAATCTGCCGGTGCGTGGCCCTTGCGAGCGTGTTTATCGCGTGCTATACTTGAAATAAACACTTTAAAGTGATGTCTCGAGCAGGCGGGTTCACCTGGCGTAATCTGCCGGGGCGTGGCCCTAGCGAGCGTGTTAATCGCGTGCTATACTTGAAATAAACACTTTAAAGTGATGTCTGGAGCAGGCGGGTACACCTGGAGTAATCTGCCGGGGCGTGGCCCTAGCGAGTGTGTTAATCGCGTGCTGTACTTGAAATAAACACGTTAAAGTGATGTCTCGCGCAGGCGGGTACACCTGGCGTAATCTGCCGGTGCGTGGCCCTAGCGAGCGTGTAAATCGCGTGCTATACTTGAAATATACACTTTAAAGTGATGTCTCGAGCAGGCGGGTACACCTGGCGTAATCTGCCGGTGTATGGCCCTTGCGAGCGTGTTAATCGCGTGCTATACTTGAAATAAACACGGTAAAGTGATGTCTCGCGCAGGCGGGTACACCTGGAGTAATCTGCCGGGGCGTGGCCCTAGCGAGCGTGTTAATCGCGTGCTATACTTGAAATAAACACGTTAAAGTGATGTCTCGAGCAGGCGGGTACACCTGGAGTAATCTGCCGGGGCGTGGCCCTAGCGAGCGTGTTAATCGCGTGCTATATTTGAAATAAATACGTTAAAGTGATGTCTCGAGCAGGCGGGTACACCTGGCGTAATCTGCCGGTGCGTGG
Source organism: Amblyomma americanum (assembly GCF_052857255.1). Lineage (NCBI taxonomy): Eukaryota > Metazoa > Arthropoda > Arachnida > Ixodida > Ixodidae > Amblyomma > Amblyomma americanum. The sequence continues at coordinate 465,167 of NW_027526504.1, read as the reverse complement.
CCCTAGCGAGCGTGTTAATCGCGTGCTATACTTGAAATAAACATTTTAAAGTGATGTCTCGAGCAGGCGGGTACACCTGGCGTAATCTGCCGGGGCGTGGCCCTAACGAGCGTGTTAATCGCGTGCTATACTTGAAATAAACACGTTAATGTGATGTCTTGCGCAGGCGGGTACACCTGGAGTAATCTGCCGGGGCGTGGCCCTAGCGAGCGTGTTAGTCGCGTGCTATACTTGAAATAAACACTTTAAAGTGATGTCTCGAGCAGGCGGGTACACCTGGCGTAATCTGCCGGTGCGTGGCCCTAGCGAGCGTGTTAGTCGCGTGCTATACTTGAAATAAACACTTTAAAGTGATGTCTCGAGCAGGCGGGTACACCTGGCGTAATCTGCCGGTGCGTGGCCCTAGCGAGCGTGTTAATCGCGTGCTATACTTGAAATAAACACTTTAAAGTGATGTCTCGAGCAGACGGGTACACCTGGCGTAATCTGCCGGGGCGTGGCCCTAGCGAGCGTGTTAATCGCTTGCTATACTTGAAATAAACAATTTAAAATGATGCCTCGAGCAGGCGGGTACTCCTGGCGTAATCTGCCGGTGCGTGGCCCTAGCGAGCGCGTTAATCGCGTGCTATACTTGAAATAAACACTTTAAAGTGATGTCTCGAGCAGGCGGGTACACCTGGCGTAATCTGCCGGTGCGTGGCCCTAGCGAGCGTGTTAATCGCGTGCTATACTTGAAATAAACACGTTAAAGGGATGTCTCGAGCAAGCGGGTACACCTGGCGTAATCTGCCCGTGCGTGGCCCTAGCGAGCGTGTTAATCGCGTGCTATACTAGAAATAAACACTTTAAAGTGATGTCTCGAGCAGGCGGGTACACCTGCAGTAATCTGCCGGGGCGTGGCCCTAGCGAGTGTGTTAATCGCGTGCTGTACTTGAAATAAACACGTTAAAGTGATGTCTCGCGCAGGCGGGTACACCTGGCGTAATCTGCCGGTGCGTGGCCCTAGCGAGCGTGTTAATCGCGTGCTATACTTGAAATCAACACTTTAAAGTGATGTCTCGAGCAGGCGGGTGCACCTGGCGTAATCTGCCGGGGCGTGGCCCTAGCGAGCGTGTTAATCGCGTGCTATATTTGAAATAAACACGTTAAAGTGATGTCTCGAGCAGGCGGGTACACCTGGCGTAATCTGCCGGTGCGTGGCCCTAACGAGCGTGTTAATCGCGTTCTATACTTGAAATAAACACGTTAAAGTGATGTCTCGCGCAGGCGGGTACACCTGGAGTAATCTGCCGGGGCGTGGCCCTAGCGAGCGTGTTAGTCGCGTGCTATACTGGAAATAAACACTTTAAAGTGATGTCTCGAGCAGGCGGTTACACCTGGTGTAATCTGCCGGTGCGTGGCCCTAGCGAGCGTGTTAATCGCGTGTTATACTTGAAATAAACACTTTAAAGTGATGTCTCGAGCAGGCGGGTACACCTGGCGTAATCTGCCGGTGCGTGGCCCTAGCGAGCGTGTTAATCGCGTGCTATACTTGAAATAAACACTTTAAAGTGATGTCTCGAGCAGGCGGGTACACCTGGCGTAATCTGCCGGGGCGTGGCCCTAGCGAGCGTGTTAATCGCATGCTATACTTGAAATAAACACTTTAAAGTGATGTCTCGAGCAGGCGGGTACACCTGGCGTAATCTGCCGGTGCGTGGCCCTAGCGAGCGCGTTAATCGCGTGCTATACTTGAAATAAACACTTTAAAGTGATGTCTCGAGCAGGCGCGTACACCTGACGTAATCTGCCGGTGCGTGGCCCTAGCGAGCGTGTTTATCGCGTGCTATACTTGAAATAAACACTTTAAAGTGATGACTCGAGCAGGCGGGTTCACCTGGCGTAATCTGCCGGGCGTGGCCCTAGCGAGCGTGTTAATCGCGTGCTATACTTGAAATAAACACTTTAAAGTGATGTCTGGAGCAGGCGGGTACACCTGGAGTAATCTGCCGGGGCGTGGCCCTAGCGAGTGTGTTAATCGCGTGCTGTACTTGAAATAAACACGTTACAATGATGTCTCGCGCAGGCGGGTACACCTGGAGTAATCTGCCGGGGCGTGGCCCTAGCGAGCGTGTTAATCGCGTGCTATACTTGAAATAAACACGTTAAAGTGATGTCTCGAGCAGGCGGGTACACCTGGAGTAATCTGCCGGGGCGTGGCCCTAGCGAGCGTGTTAATCGCGTGCTATATTTGAAATAAACACGTTAAAGTGATGTCTCGAGCAGGCGGGTACACCTGGCGTAATCTGCCGGTGCGTGGCCCTAGCGAGCGTGTTAATCGCGTGCTATACTTGAAATAAACATTTTAAAGTGATGTCTCGAGCAGGCGGGTACACCTGGCGTAATCTGCCGGGGCGTGGCCCTAACGAGCGTGTTAATCGCGTGCTATACTTGAAATAAACACGTTAATGTGATGTCTCGCGCAGGCGGGTACACCTGGAGTAATCTGCCGGGGCGTGGCCCTAGCGAGCGTGTTAGTCGCGTGCTATACTTGAAATAAACACTTTAAAGTGATGTCTCGAGCAGGCGGGTACACCTGGCGTAATCTGCCGGTGCGTGGCCCTAGCGAGCGTGTTAATCGCGTGCTATACTTGAAATAAACTTTAAAGTGATGTCTCGAGCAGACGGGTACACCTGGCGTAATCTGCCGGGGCGTGGCCCTAGCGAGCGTGTTAATCGCGTGCTATACTTGAAATAAACACTTTAAAGTGATGTCTCGAGCAGGCGGGTACACCTGGCGTAATCTGCCGGTGCGTGGCCCTAGCGAGCGTGTTAATCGCGTGCTATACTTGAAATAAACACTTTAAAGTGATGTCTCGAGCAGTCGGGTACACCTGGCGTAATCTGCCGGGTCGTGGCCCTAGCGAGCGTGTTAATCGCGTGCTATACTTGAAATAAACACTTTAAAGTGATGTCTCGAGCAGGCGGGTACACCTGGCGTAATCTGCCGGTGCGTGGCCCTAGCGAGCGCGTTAATCGCGTGCTATACTTGAAATAAACACTTTAAAGTGATGTCTCGAGCAGGCAGGTACACCTGGCGTAATCTGCCGGTGCGTGGCCCTAGCGAGCGTGGTAATCGCGTGCTATACTTGAAATCAACACTTTAAAGTGATGTCTCGAGCAGGCGGGTACACCTGGCGTAATCTGCCGGGGCGTGGCCCTAGCGAGCGAGTTAATCGCGTGCTATACTTGAAATAAACACTTTAAAGTGATGTCTCGACCAGGCGGGTACACCTGGAGTAATCTGCCGGGGCGTGGCCCTAGCGAGCGTGTTAATCGCGTGCTATACTTGAAATAAACACGTTAAAGGGATGTCTCGAGCAGGCGGGTACACCTGGCGTAATCTGCTGGTGCGTGGCCCTAGCGAGCGTGTTAATCGCGTGCTATACTTGAAATAAACACTTTAAAGTGATGTCTCGAGCAGGCGGGTACACCTGCAGTAATCTGCCGGGGCGTGGCCCTAGCGAGTGTGTTAATCGCGTGCTGTACTTGAAATAAACACGTTAAAGTGATGTCTCGAGCAGGCGGGTACACCTGGCGTAATCTGCCGGGGCGTGGCCCTAGCGAGCGTGTTAATCGCGTGCTATACTTGAAATAAACACGTTAAATTGATGTCTCGAGCAGGCGGGTACACCTGGCGTAATCTGCCGGTGCGTGGCCCCAGCGAGCGTGTTAATCGCGTGCTATACTTGAAATAAACACGTTAAACTGATGTCTCGAGCAGGCGGGTACACCTGGCGTAATATGCTGGTGCGTGGCCCTAGCGAGCGCGTTAATCGCGTGCTATACTTGAAATAAACACGTTAAAGTGATGTCTCGCGCAAGCGGGTACACCTGGCGTAATCTGCCGGGGCGCGGCCCTAGCCAGCGTGTTATTCGCGTGCTATACTTGAAATAAACACTTTAAAGTGATGCCTCGAGCAGGCGGGTTCACCTGGCGTAATCTGCCGGTGCGTGGCCCTAGCGAGCGTGTTAATCGCGTGCTATACTTGAAATAAACACTTTAAAGTGATGTCTCGAGCAGGCGGGTACACCTGGCGTAATCTGCCGGTGCGTGGCCCTAGCGAGCGTGTTAATCGCGTGCTATACTTGAAATAAACACTTTAAAGTGATGTCTCGAGCAGGCGGGTTCACCTGGCGTAATCTGCCGGGGCGTGGCCCTAGCGAGCGATTTAATCGCGTGCTATACTTGAAATAAACACTTTAAAGTGATGTCTCGAGCAGGCGGGTACACCTGGAGTAATCTGCCGGGGCGTGGCCCTAGCGAGTGTGTTAATCGCGTGCTGTACTTGAAATAAACTCGTTAAAGTGATGTCTCGCGCAGGCGGGTACACCTGGCGTAATCTGCCGGTGCGTGGCCCTAGCGAGCGTGTTAATCGCGTGCTATACTTGAAATAAACACTTTAAAGTGATGTCTCGAGCAGGCGGGTACACCTGACGTAATCTGCCGGTGCGTGCCCCTAGCGAGCGTGTTAATCGCGTGCTATACTTGAAATAAACACTTTAAAGTGATGTCTCGAGCAGGCGGGTTCACCTGGCGTAATCTGCCGGGGCGTGGCCCTAGCGAGCGTGTTAATTGCGTGCTATACTTGAAATAAACACTTTAAAGTGATGTCTCGAGCAGGCGGGTACACCTGGAGTAATCTGCCGGGGCGTGGCCCTAGCGAGTGTGTTAATCGCGTGCTGTACTTGAAATAAACACGTTAAAGTGATGTCTCGCGCAGGCGGGAACACCTGGCGTAATCTGCCGGTGCGTGGCCCTAGCGAACGTGTTAATCGCGTGCTATACTTGAAATATACACTTTAAAGTGATGTCTCGAGCAGGCGGGTACACCTGGCGTAATCTGCCGGTGTATGGCCCTAGCGAGCGTGTTAATCGCGTGCTATACTTGAAATAAACACGTTAAAGTGATGTCTCGCGCAGGCGGGTACACCTGGCGTAATCTGCCGGGGCGCGGCCCTAGCCAGCGTGTTATTCGCGTGCTATACTTGAAATAAACACTTTAAAGTGATGCCTCGAGCAGGCGGGTTCACCTGGCGTAATCTGCCGGTGCGTGGCCCTAGCGAGCGTGTTAATCGCGTGCTATACTTGAAATAAACACTTTAAAGTGATGTCTCGAGCAGGCGGGTACACCTGGCGTAATCTGCCGGTGCGTGGCCCTAGCGAGCGTGTTAATCGCGTGCTATATTTGAAATAAACACGTTAAAGTGATGTCTCGAGCAGGCGGGTACACCTGGCGTAATCTGCCGGTGCGTGGCCCTAGCGAGCGTGTTAATCGCGTGCTATACTTGAAATAAACATTTTAAAGTGATGTCTCGAGCAGGCGGGTACACCTGGCGTAATCTGCCGGGGCGTGGCCCTAACGAGCGTGTTAATCGCGTGCTATACTTGAAATAAACACGTTAAAGTGATGTCTCGCGCAGGCGGGTACACCTGGAGTAATCTGCCGGGGCGTGGCCCTAGCGAGCGTGTTAATCGCGTGCTATATATGAAATAAACACGTTAAAGTGATGCCTCGAGCAGGCGGGTTCACCTGGCGTAATCTGCCGGTGCGTGGCCCTAGCGAGCGTGTTAATCGCGTGCTATACTTGAAATAAACACTTTAAAGTGATGTCTCGAGCAGGCGGGTACACCTGGCGTAATCTGCCGGTGCGTGGCCCTAGCGAGCGTGTTAATCGCGTGCTATACTTGAAACAAACACTTTAAAGTGATGCCTCGAGCAGGCGGGTACACCTGGCGTAATTTGCCGGTGCGTGGCCCTAGCGAGCGTGTTAATCGCGTGCTATACTTGAAATAAACACTTTAAAGTGATGTCTCGAGCAGGCGGGTACACCTGGCGTAATCTGCCGGTGCGTGGCCCTAGCGAGCGTGTTAATAGCGTGCTATACTTGAAATAAACACTTTAAAGTGATGTCTCGAGCAGGCGGGTACACCTGGAGTAATCCGCCGGGGCGTGGCCCTAGCGAGCGTGTTAGTCGCGTGCTATACTGGAAATAAACACTTTAAAGTGATGTCTCGAGCAGGCGGGTACACCTGGCGTAATCTGCCGGGGCGTGGCCCTAGCGAGCGAGTTAATCGCGTGCTATACTTGAAATAAACACGTTAAAGGGATGTCTCGAGCAGGCGGGTACACCTGCAGTAATCTGCCGGGGCGTGGCCCTAGCGAGTGTGTTAATCGCGTGCTGTACTTGAAATAAACACGTTAAAGTGATGTCTCGAGCAGGCGGGTACACCTGGCGTAATCTGCCGGTGCGTGGCCCTAGCGAGCGCGTTAATCGCGTGCTATACTTGAAATAAACACTTTAAAGTGATGTCTCGAGCAGGCGGGTACACCTGGCGTAATCTGCCGGTGCGTGGCCCTAGCGAGTGTGTTAATCGCGTGCTGTACTTGAAATAAACACGTTAAACTGATGTCTCGCGCAGGCGGGTACACCTGGCGTAATCTGCCGGTGCGTGGCCCTAGCGAGCGTGTTAATCGCGTGCTATACTTGAAATCAACACTTTAAAGTGATGTCTCGAGCAGGCGGGTACACCTGGCGTAATCTGCCGGTGCGTGGCCCTAGCGAGCGCGTTAATCGCGTGCTATACTTGAAATAAACACTTTAAAGTGATGTCTCGAGCAGGCGGGTACACCTGGCGTAATCTGCCGGTGCGTGGCCCTAGCGAGTGTGTTAATCGCGTGCTGTACTTGAAATAAACACGTTAAAGTGATGTCTCGCGCAGGCGGGTACACCTGGCGTAATCTGCCGGTGCGTGGCCCTAGCGAGCGTGTTAATCGCGTGCTATACTTGAAATCAACACTTTAAAGTGATGTCTCGAGCAGGCGGGTGCACCAGGCGTAATCTGCCGGGGCGTGGCCCTAGCGAGCGTGTTAATCGCGTGCTATATTTGAAATAAACACGTTAAAGTGATGTCTCGAGCAGGCGGGTACACCTGGCGTAATCTGCCGGGGCGTGGCCCTAACGAGCGTGTTAATCGCGTGCTATACTTGAAATAAACACGTTAAAGTGATGTCTCGCGCAGGCGGGTACACCTGGAGTAATCCGCCGGGGCGTGGCCCTAGCGAGCGTGTTAGTCGCGTGCTATACTGGAAATAAACACTTTAAAGTGATGTCTCGACCAGGCGGGTACACCTGGAGCAATCTGCCGGGGCGTGGCCCTAGCGAGCGTGTTAATCGCGTGCTATACTTGAAATAAACACGTTAAAGTGATGTCTCGAGCAGGCGGGTACACCTGGCATAATCTGCTGGTGCGTGGCCCTAGCGAGCGTGTTAATCGCGTGCTATACTTGAAATAAACACTTTAAAGTGATGTCTCGAGCAGGCGGGTACACCTGCAGTAATCTGCCGGGGCGTGGCCCTAGCGAGTGTGTTAATCGCGTGCTGTACTTGAAATAAACACGTTAAAGTGATGTCTCGAGCAGGCGGGTACACCTGGCGTAATCTGCTGGTGCGTGGCCCTAGCGAGCGTGTTAATCGCGTGCTATACTTGAAATAAACACTTTAAAGTGATGTCTCGAGCAGGCGGGTACACCTGCAGTAATCTGCCGGGGCGTGGCCCTAGCTAGTGTGTTAATCGCATGCTGTACTTGAAATAAACACTTTAAAGTGATGTCTCGAGCAGGCGGGTACACCTGCAGTAATCTGCCGGGGCGTGGCCCTAGCGAGTGTGTTAATCGCGTGCTGTACTTGAAATAAACACGTTAAAGTGATGTCTCGAGCAGGCGGGTACACCTGGCGTAATCTGCTGGTGCGTGGCCCTAGCGAGCGTGTTAATCGCGTGCTATACTTGAAATAAACACTTTAAAGTGATGTCTCGAGCAGGCGGGTACACCTGCAGTAATCTGCCGGGGCGTGGCCCTAGCGAGTGTGTTAATCGCGTGCTGTACTTGAAATAAACACGTTAAAGTGATGTCTCGAGCAGGCGGGTACACCTGGCGTAATCTGCTGGTGCGTGGCCCTAGCGAGCGTGTTAATCGCGTGCTATACTGGAAATAAACACTTTAAAGTGATGTCTCGAGCAGGCGGGTACACCTGGCGTAATCTGCCGGGGCGTGGCCCTAACGAGCGTGTTAATCGCGTGCTATACTTGAAATAAACACGTTAAAGTGATGTCTCGCGCAGGCGGGTACACCTGGAGTAATCCGCCGGGGCGTGGCCCTAGCGAGCGTGTTAGTCGCGTGCTATACTGGAAATAAACACTTTAAAGTGATGTCTCGACCAGGCGGGTACACCTGTAGCAATCTGCCGGGGCGTGGCCCTAGCGGGCGTGTTAATCGCGTGCTATACTTGAAATAAACACGTTAAAGTGATGTCTCGAGCAGGCGGGTACACCTGGCGTAATCTGCTGGTGCGTGGCCCTAGCGAGCGTGTTAATCGCGTGCTATACTTGAAATAAACACTTTAAAGTGATGTCTCGAGCAGGCGGGTACACCTGCAGTAATCTGCCGGGGCGTGGCCCTAGCGAGTGTGTTAATCGCGTGCTGTACTTGAAATAAACACGTTAAAGTGATGTCTCGAGCAGGCGGGTACACCTGGCGTAATCTGCTGGTGCGTGGCCCTAGCGAGCGTGTTAATCGCGTGCTATACTGGAAATAAACACTTTAAAGTGATGTCTCGAGCAGGCGGGTACACCTGGCGTAATCTGCCGGGGCGTGGCCCTAACGAGCGTGTTAATCGCGTGCTATACTTGAAATAAACACGTTAAAGTGATGTCTCGCGCAGGCGGGTACACCTGGAGTAATCCGCCGGGGCGTGGCCCTAGCGAGCGTGTTAGTCGCGTGCTATACTGGAAATAAACACTTTAAAGTGATGTCTCGACCAGGCGGGTACACCTGGAGCAATCTGCCGGGGCGTGGCCCTAGCGAGCGTGTTAATCGCGTGCTATACTTGAAATAAACACGTTAAAGTGATGTCTCGAGCAGGCGGGTACTCCTGGCGTAATCTGCTGGTGCGTGGCCCTAGCGAGCGTGTTAATCGCGTGCTATACTTGAAATAAACACTTTAAAGTGATGTCTCGAGCAGGCGGGTACACCTGCAGTAATCTGCCGGGGCGTGGCCCTAGCGAGTGTGTTAATCGCGTGCTGTACTTGAAATAAACACGTTAAAGTGATGTCTCGAGCAGGCGGGTACACCTGGCGTAATCTGCTGGTGCGTGGCCCTAGCGAGCGTGTTAATCGCGTGCTATACTGGAAATAAACACTTTAAAGTGATGTCTCGAGCAGGCGGGTACACCTGGCGTAATCTGCCGGGGCGTGGCCCTAACGAGCGTGTTAATCGCGTGCTATACTTGAAATAAACACGTTAAAGTGATGTCTCGCGCAGGCGGGTACACCTGGAGTAATCCGCCGGGGCGTGGCCCTAGCGAGCGTGTTAGTCGCGTGCTATACTGGAAATAAACACTTTAAAGTGATGTCTCGACCAGGCGGGTACACCTGGAGCAATCTGCCGGGGCGTGGCCCTAGCGAGCGTGTTAATCGCGTGCTATACTTGAAATAAACACGTTAAAGTGATGTCTCGAGCAGGCGGGTACACCTGGCGTAATCTGCTGGTGCGTGGCCCTAGCGAGCGTGTTAATCGCGTGCTATACTTGAAATAAACACTTTAAAGTGATGTCTCGAGCAGGCGGGTACACCTGCAGTAATCTGCCGGGGCGTGGCCCTAGCGATTGTGTTAATCGCGTGCTGTACTTGAAATAAACACGTTAAAGTGATGTCTCGAGCAGGCGGGTACACCTGGCGTAATCTGCCGGTGCGTGGCCCTAGCGAGCGCGTTAATCGCGTGCTATACTTGAAATAAACACTTTAAAGTGATGTCTCGAGCAGGCGGGTACACCTGGCGTAATCTGCCGGTGCGTGGCCCTAGCGAGCGTGTTAATCGCGTGCTATACTTGAAATCAACACTTTAAAGTGATGTCTCGAGCAGGCGGGTACACCTGGCGTAATCTGCCGGGGCGTGGCCCTAGCGAGCGAGTTAATCGCGTGCTATACTTGAAATAAACACGTTAAAGGGATGTCTCGAGCAGGCGGGTACACCTGGCGTAATCTGCCGGTGCGTGGCCCCAGCGAGCGTGTTAATCGCGTGCTATACTTGAAATCAACACTTTAAAGTGATGTCTCGAGCAGGCGGGTACACCTGGCGTAATCTGCCGGGGCGTGGCCCTAGCGAGCGAGTTAATCGCGTGCTGTACTTGAAATAAACACGTTAGAGTGATGTCTCGAGCAGGCGGGTACACCTGGCGTAATCTGCTGGTGCGTGGCCCTAGCGAGCGTGTTAATCGCGTGCTATACTTGAAATAAACACTTTAAAGTGATGTCTCGAGCAGGCGGGTACACCTGCAGAAATCTGCCGGGGCGTGGCCCTAGCGAGTGTGTTAATCGCGTGCTGTACTTGAAATAAACACGTTAAAAAGATGTCTCGAGCAGGCGGGTACACCTGGCGTAATCTGCCGGGGCGTGGCCCTAGCGAGCGTGTTAATCGCGTGCTATACTTGAAATAAACACGTTAAATTGATGTCTCGAGCAGGCGGGTACACCTGGCGTAATTGCCGGTGCGTGGCCCCAGCGAGCGTGTTAATCGCGTGCTATACTTGAAATAAACACGTTAAACTGATGTCTCGAGCAGGCGGGTACACCTGGCGTAATATGCTGGTGCGTGGCCCTAGCGAGCGCGTTAATCGCGTGCTATACTTGAAATAAACACGTTAAAGTGATGTCTCGCGCAAGCGGGTACACCTGGCGTAATCTGCCGGGGCGCGGCCCTAGCCAGCGTGTTATTCGCGTGCTATACTTGAAATAAACACGTTAAAGGGATGTCTCGAGCAGGCGGGTACACCTGGCGTAATCTGCCGGTGCGTGGCCCTAGCAAGCGTGTTAATCGCGTGCTATACTTGAAATCAACACTTTAAAGTGATGTCTCGAGCAGGCGGGTACACCTGGCGTAATCTGCCGGGGCGTGGCCCTAGCGAGTGTGTTAATCGCGTGCTGTACTTGAAATAAACACGTTAAAGTGATGTCTCGAGCAGGCGGGTACACCTGGCGTAATCTGCTGGTGCGTGGCCCTAGCGAGCGTGTTAATCGCGTGCTATACTTGAAATAAACACTTTAAAGTGATGTCTCGAGCAGGCGGGTACACCTGCAGTAATCTGCCGGGGCGTGGCCCTAGCTAGTGTGTTAATCGCATGCTGTACTTGAAATAAACACTTTAAAGTGATGTCTCGAGCAGGCGGGTACACCTGCAGTAATCTGCCGGGGCGTGGCCCTAGCGAGTGTGTTAATCGCGTGCTGTACTTGAAATAAACACGTTAAAGTGATGTCTCGAGCAGGCGGGTACACCTGGCGTAATCTGCTGGTGCGTGGCCCTAGCGAGCGTGTTAATCGCGTGCTATACTTGAAATAAACACTTTAAAGTGATGTCTCGAGCAGGTGGGTACACCTGCAGTAATCTGCCGGGGCGTGGCCCTAGCGAGTGTGTTAATCGCGTGCTGTACTTGAAATAAACACGTTAAAGTGATGTCTCGAGCAGGCGGGTACACCTGGCGTAATCTGCTGGTGCGTGGCCCTAGCGAGCGTGTTAATCGCGTGCTATACTGGAAATAAACACTTTAAAGTGATGTCTCGAGCAGGCGGGTACACCTGGCGTAATCTGCCGGGGCGTGGCCCTAACGAGCGTGTTAATCGCGTGCTATACTTGAAATAAACACGTTAAAGTGATGTCTCGCGCAGGCGGGTACACCTGGAGTAATCCGCCGGGGCGTGGCCCTAGCGAGCGTGTTAGTCGCGTGCTATACTGGAAATAAACACTTTAAAGTGATGTCTCGACCAGGCGGGTACACCTGTAGCAATCTGCCGGGGCGTGGCCCTAGCGGGCGTGTTAATCGCGTGCTATACTTGAAATAAACACGTTAAAGTGATGTCTCGAGCAGGCGGGTACACCTGGCGTAATCTGCTGGTGCGTGGCCCTAGCGAGCGTGTTAATCGCGTGCTATACTTGAAATAAACACTTTAAAGTGATGTCTCGAGCAGGCGGGTACACCTGCAGTAATCTGCCGGGGCGTGGCCCTAGCGAGTGTGTTAATCGCGTGCTGTACTTGAAATAAACACGTTAAAGTGATGTCTCGAGCAGGCGGGTACACCTGGCGTAATCTGCTGGTGCGTGGCCCTAGCGAGCGTGTTAATCGCGTGCTATACTGGAAATAAACACTTTAAAGTGATGTCTCGAGCAGGCGGGTACACCTGGCGTAATCTGCCGGGGCGTGGCCCTAACGAGCGTGTTAATCGCGTGCTATACTTGAAATAAACACGTTAAAGTGATGTCTCGCGCAGGCGGGTACACCTGGAGTAATCCGCCGGGGCGTGGCCCTAGCGAGCGTGTTAGTCGCGTGCTATACTGGAAATAAACACTTTAAAGTGATGTCTCGACCAGGCGGGTACACCTGGAGCAATCTGCCGGGGCGTGGCCCTAGCGAGCGTGTTAATCGCGTGCTATACTTGAAATAAACACGTTAAAGTGATGTCTCGAGCAGGCGGGTACACCTGGCGTAATCTGCTGGTGCGTGGCCCTAGCGAGCGTGTTAATCGCGTGCTATACTTGAAATAAACACTTTAAAGTGATGTCTCGAGCAGGCGGGTACACCTGCAGTAATCTGCCGGGGCGTGGCCCTAGCGAGTGTGTTAATCGCGTGCTGTACTTGAAATAAACACGTTAAAGTGATGTCTCGAGCAGGCGGGTACACCTGGCGTAATCTGCTGGTGCGTGGCCCTAGCGAGCGTGTTAATCGCGTGCTATACTGGAAATAAACACTTTAAAGTGATGTCTCGAGCAGGCGGGTACACCTGGCGTAATCTGCCGGGGCGTGGCCCTAACGAGCGTGTTAATCGCGTGCTATACTTGAAATAAACACGTTAAAGTGATGTCTCGCGCAGGCGGGTACACCTGGAGTAATCCGCCGGGGCGTGGCCCTAGCGAGCGTGTTAGTCGCGTGCTATACTGGAAATAAACACTTTAAAGTGATGTCTCGACCAGGCGGGTACACCTGGAGCAATCTGCCGGGGCGTGGCCCTAGCGAGCGTGTTAATCGCGTGCTATACTTGAAATAAACACGTTAAAGTGATGTCTCGAGCAGGCGGGTACACCTGGCGTAATCTGCTGGTGCGTGGCCCTAGCGAGCGTGTTAATCGCGTGCTATACTTGAAATAAACACTTTAAAGTGATGTCTCGAGCAGGCGGGTACACCTGCAGTAATCTGCCGGGGCGTGGCCCTAGCGATTGTGTTAATCGCGTGCTGTACTTGAAATAAACACGTTAAAGTGATGTCTCGAGCAGGCGGGTACACCTGGCGTAATCTGCCGGTGCGTGGCCCTAGCGAGCGCGTTAATCGCGTGCTATACTTGAAATAAACACTTTAAAGTGATGTCTCGAGCAGGCGGGTACACCTGGCGTAATCTGCCGGTGCGTGGCCCTAGCGAGCGTGTTAATCGCGTGCTATACTTGAAATCAACACTTTAAAGTGATGTCTCGAGCAGGCGGGTACACCTGGCGTAATCTGCCGGGGCGTGGCCCTAGCGAGCGAGTTAATCGCGTGCTATACTTGAAATAAACACGTTAAAGGGATGTCTCGAGCAGGCGGGTACACCTGGCGTAATCTGCCGGTGCGTGGCCCTAGCGAGCGTGTTAATCGCGTGCTATACTTGAAATCAACACTTTAAAGTGATGTCTCGAGCAGGCGGGTACACCTGGCGTAATCTGCCGGGGCGTGGCCCTAGCGAGCGAGTTAATCGCGTGCTGTACTTGAAATAAACACGTTAGAGTGATGTCTCGAGCAGGCGGGTACACCTGGCGTAATCTGCTGGTGCGTGGCCCTAGCGAGCGTGTTAATCGCGTGCTATACTTGAAATAAACACTTTAAAGTGATGTCTCGAGCAGGCGGGTACACCTGCAGTAATCTGCCGGGGCGTGGCCCTAGCGAGTGTGTTAATCGCGTGCTGTACTTGAAATAAACACGTTAAAGTGATGTCTCGAGCAGGCGGGTACACCTGGCGTAATCTGCCGGGGCGTGGCCCTAGCGAGCGTGTTAATCGCGTGCTATACTTGAAATAAACACGTTAAATTGATGTCTCGAGCAGGCGGGTACACCTGGCGTAATTGCCGGTGCGTGGCCCCAGCGAGCGTGTTAATCGCGTGCTATACTTGAAATAAACACGTTAAACTGATGTCTCGAGCAGGCGGGTACACCTGGCGTAATATGCTGGTGCGTGGCCCTAGCGAGCGCGTTAATCGCGTGCTATACTTGAAATAAACACGTTAAAGTGATGTCTCGCGCAAGCGGGTACACCTGGCGTAATCTGCCGGGGCGCGGCCCTAGCCAGCGTGTTATTCGCGTGCTATACTTGAAATAAACACTTTAAAGTGATGCCTCGAGCAGGCGGGTTCACCTGGCGTAATCTGCCGGTGCGTGGCCCTAGCGAGCGTGTTAATCGCGTGCTATACTTGAAATAAACACTTTAAAGTGATGTCTCGAGCAGGCGGGTACACCTGGCGTAATCTGCCGGTGCGTGGCCCTAGCGAGCGTGTTAATCGCGTGCTATACTTGAAATAAACACTTTAAAGTGATGTCTCGAGCAGGCGGGTTCACCTGGCGTAATCTGCCGGGGCGTGGCCCTAGCGAGCGATTTAATCGCGTGCTATACTTGATATAAACACTTTAAAGTGATGTCTCGAGCAGGCGGGTACACCTGGAGTAATCTGCCGGGGCGTGGCCCTAGCGAGTGTGTTAATCGCGTGCTGTACTTGAAATAAACTCGTTAAAGTGATGTCTCGCGCAGGCGGGTACACCTGGCGTAATCTGCCGGTGCGTGGCCCTAGCGAGCGTGTTAATCGCGTGCTATACTTGAAATAAACACTTTAAAGTGATGTCTCGAGCAGGCGGGTACACCTGAAGTAATCTGCCGGTGCGTGCCCCTAGCGAGCGTGTTAATCGCGTGCTATACTTGAAATAAACACTTTAAAGTGATGTCTCGAGCAGGCGGGTTCACCTGGCGTAATCTGCCGGGGCGTGGCCCTAGCGAGCGTGTTAATTGCGTGCTATACTTGAAATAAACACTTTAAAGTGATGTCTCGAGCAGGCGGGTACACCTGGAGTAATCTGCCGGGGCGTGGCCCTAGCGAGTGTGTTAATCGCGTGCTGTACTTGAAATAAACACGTTAAAGTGATGTCTCGCGCAGGCGGGTACACCTGGCGTAATCTGCCGGTGCGTGGCCCTAGCGAACGTGTTAATCGCGTGCTATACTTGAAATATACACTTTAAAGTGATGTCTCGAGCAGGCGGGTACACCTGGCGTAATCTGCCGGTGCGTGGCCCTAGCGAGCGTGTTAATCGCGTGCTATACTTGAAATAAACACGTTAAAGTGATGTCTCGCGCAGGCGGGTACACCTGGAGTAATCTGCCGGGGCGTGGCCCTAGCGAGCGTGTTAATCGCGTGCTATATTTGAAATAAACACGTTAAAGTGATGTCTCGAGCAGGCGGGTACACCTGGCGTAATCTGCCGGTGCGTGGCCCTAGCGAGCGTGTTAATCGCGTGCTATACTTGAAATAAACATTTTAAAGTGATGTCTCGAGCAGGCGGGTACACCTGGCGTAATCTGCCGGGGCGTGGCCCTAACGAGCGTGTTAATCGCGTGCTATACTTGAAATAAACACGTTAAAGTGATGTCTCGCGCAGGCGGGTACACCTGGAGTAATCTGCCGGGGCGTGGCCCTAGCGAGCGTGTTAATCGCGTGCTATATTTGAAATAAACACGTTAAAGTGATGCCTCGAGCAGGCGGGTTCACCTGGCGTAATCTGCCGGTGCGTGGCCCTAGCGAGCGTGTTAATCGCGTGCTATACTTGAAATAAACACTTTAAAGTGATGTCTCGAGCAGGCGGGTACACCTGGAGTAATCTGCCGGGGCGTGGCCCTAGCGAGTGTGTTAATCGCGTGCTATACTTGAAATAAACACTTTAAAGTGATGTCTCGAGCAGGCGGGTACACCTGGCGTAATCTGCCGGTGCGTGGCCCTAGCGAGCGTGTTAATAGCGTGCTATACTTGAAATAAACACTTTAAAGTGATGTCTCGAGCAGGCGGGTACACCTGGAGTAATCCGCCGGGGCGTGGCCCTAGCGAGCGTGTTAGTCGCGTGCTATACTGGAAATAAACACTTTAAAGTGATGTCTCGAGCAGGCGGGTACACCTGGCGTAATCTGCCGGGGCGTGGCCCTAGCGAGCGAGTTAATCGCGTGCTATACTTGAAATAAACACGTTAAAGGGATGTCTCGAGCAGGCGGGTACACCTGCAGTAATCTGCCGGGGCGTGGCCCTAGCGAGTGTGTTAATCGCGTGCTGTACTTGAAATAAACACGTTAAAGTGATGTCTCGAGCAGGCGGGTACACCTGGCGTAATCTGCCGGTGCGTGGCCCTAGCGAGCGCGTTAATCGCGTGCTATACTTGAAATAAACACTTTAAAGTGATGTCTCGAGCAGGCGGGTACACCTGGCGTAATCTGCCGGTGCGTGGCCCTAGCGAGTGTGTTAATCGCGTGCTGTACTTGAAATAAACACGTTAAACTGATGTCTCGCGCAGGCGGGTACACCTGGCGTAATCTGCCGGTGCGTGGCCCTAGCGAGCGTGTTAATCGCGTGCTATACTTGAAATCAACACTTTAAAGTGATGTCTCGAGCAGGCGGGTACACCTGGCGTAATCTGCCGGTGCGTGGCCCTAGCGAGCGCGTTAATCGCGTGCTATACTTGAAATAAACACTTTAAAGTGATGTCTCGAGCAGGCGGGTACACCTGGCGTAATCTGCCGGTGCGTGGCCCTAGCGAGTGTGTTAATCGCGTGCTGTACTTGAAATAAACACGTTAAAGTGATGTCTCGCGCAGGCGGGTACACCTGGCGTAATCTGCCGGTGCGTGGCCCTAGCGAGCGTGTTAATCGCGTGCTATACTTGAAATCAACACTTTAAAGTGATGTCTCGAGCAGGCGGGTGCACCAGGCGTAATCTGCCGGGGCGTGGCCCTAGCGAGCGTGTTAATCGCGTGCTATATTTGAAATAAACACGTTAAAGTGATGTCTCGAGCAGGCGGGTACACCTGGCGTAATCTGCCGGGGCGTGGCCCTAACGAGCGTGTTAATCGCGTGCTATACTTGAAATAAACACGTTAAAGTGATGTCTCGCGCAGGCGGGTACACCTGGAGTAATCCGCCGGGGCGTGGCCCTAGCGAGCGTGTTAGTCGCGTGCTATACTGGAAATAAACACTTTAAAGTGATGTCTCGACCAGGCGGGTACACCTGGAGCAATCTGCCGGGGCGTGGCCCTAGCGAGCGTGTTAATCGCGTGCTATACTTGAAATAAACACGTTAAAGTGATGTCTCGAGCAGGCGGGTACACCTGGCATAATCTGCTGGTGCGTGGCCCTAGCGAGCGTGTTAATCGCGTGCTATACTTGAAATAAACACTTTAAAGTGATGTCTCGAGCAGGCGGGTACACCTGCAGTAATCTGCCGGGGCGTGGCCCTAGCGAGTGTGTTAATCGCGTGCTGTACTTGAAATAAACACGTTAAAGTGATGTCTCGAGCAGGCGGGTACACCTGGCGTAATCTGCTGGTGCGTGGCCCTAGCGAGCGTGTTAATCGCGTGCTATACTTGAAATAAACACTTTAAAGTGATGTCTCGAGCAGGCGGGTACACCTGCAGTAATCTGCCGGGGCGTGGCCCTAGCTAGTGTGTTAATCGCATGCTGTACTTGAAATAAACACTTTAAAGTGATGTCTCGAGCAGGCGGGTACACCTGCAGTAATCTGCCGGGGCGTGGCCCTAGCGAGTGTGTTAATCGCGTGCTGTACTTGAAATAAACACGTTAAAGTGATGTCTCGAGCAGGCGGGTACACCTGGCGTAATCTGCTGGTGCGTGGCCCTAGCGAGCGTGTTAATCGCGTGCTATACTTGAAATAAACACTTTAAAGTGATGTCTCGAGCAGGCGGGTACACCTGCAGTAATCTGCCGGGGCGTGGCCCTAGCGAGTGTGTTAATCGCGTGCTGTACTTGAAATAAACACGTTAAAGTGATGTCTCGAGCAGGCGGGTACACCTGGCGTAATCTGCTGGTGCGTGGCCCTAGCGAGCGTGTTAATCGCGTGCTATACTGGAAATAAACACTTTAAAGTGATGTCTCGAGCAGGCGGGTACACCTGGCGTAATCTGCCGGGGCGTGGCCCTAACGAGCGTGTTAATCGCGTGCTATACTTGAAATAAACACGTTAAAGTGATGTCTCGCGCAGGCGGGTACACCTGGAGTAATCCGCCGGGGCGTGGCCCTAGCGAGCGTGTTAGTCGCGTGCTATACTGGAAATAAACACTTTAAAGTGATGTCTCGACCAGGCGGGTACACCTGTAGCAATCTGCCGGGGCGTGGCCCTAGCGGGCGTGTTAATCGCGTGCTATACTTGAAATAAACACGTTAAAGTGATGTCTCGAGCAGGCGGGTACACCTGGCGTAATCTGCTGGTGCGTGGCCCTAGCGAGCGTGTTAATCGCGTGCTATACTTGAAATAAACACTTTAAAGTGATGTCTCGAGCAGGCGGGTACACCTGCAGTAATCTGCCGGGGCGTGGCCCTAGCGAGTGTGTTAATCGCGTGCTGTACTTGAAATAAACACGTTAAAGTGATGTCTCGAGCAGGCGGGTACACCTGGCGTAATCTGCTGGTGCGTGGCCCTAGCGAGCGTGTTAATCGCGTGCTATACTGGAAATAAACACTTTAAAGTGATGTCTCGAGCAGGCGGGTACACCTGGCGTAATCTGCCGGGGCGTGGCCCTAACGAGCGTGTTAATCGCGTGCTATACTTGAAATAAACACGTTAAAGTGATGTCTCGCGCAGGCGGGTACACCTGGAGTAATCCGCCGGGGCGTGGCCCTAGCGAGCGTGTTAGTCGCGTGCTATACTGGAAATAAACACTTTAAAGTGATGTCTCGACCAGGCGGGTACACCTGGAGCAATCTGCCGGGGCGTGGCCCTAGCGAGCGTGTTAATCGCGTGCTATACTTGAAATAAACACGTTAAAGTGATGTCTCGAGCAGGCGGGTACTCCTGGCGTAATCTGCTGGTGCGTGGCCCTAGCGAGCGTGTTAATCGCGTGCTATACTTGAAATAAACACTTTAAAGTGATGTCTCGAGCAGGCGGGTACACCTGCAGTAATCTGCCGGGGCGTGGCCCTAGCGAGTGTGTTAATCGCGTGCTGTACTTGAAATAAACACGTTAAAGTGATGTCTCGAGCAGGCGGGTACACCTGGCGTAATCTGCTGGTGCGTGGCCCTAGCGAGCGTGTTAATCGCGTGCTATACTGGAAATAAACACTTTAAAGTGATGTCTCGAGCAGGCGGGTACACCTGGCGTAATCTGCCGGGGCGTGGCCCTAACGAGCGTGTTAATCGCGTGCTATACTTGAAATAAACACGTTAAAGTGATGTCTCGCGCAGGCGGGTACACCTGGAGTAATCCGCCGGGGCGTGGCCCTAGCGAGCGTGTTAGTCGCGTGCTATACTGGAAATAAACACTTTAAAGTGATGTCTCGACCAGGCGGGTACACCTGGAGCAATCTGCCGGGGCGTGGCCCTAGCGAGCGTGTTAATCGCGTGCTATACTTGAAATAAACACGTTAAAGTGATGTCTCGAGCAGGCGGGTACACCTGGCGTAATCTGCTGGTGCGTGGCCCTAGCGAGCGTGTTAATCGCGTGCTATACTTGAAATAAACACTTTAAAGTGATGTCTCGAGCAGGCGGGTACACCTGCAGTAATCTGCCGGGGCGTGGCCCTAGCGATTGTGTTAATCGCGTGCTGTACTTGAAATAAACACGTTAAAGTGATGTCTCGAGCAGGCGGGTACACCTGGCGTAATCTGCCGGTGCGTGGCCCTAGCGAGCGCGTTAATCGCGTGCTATACTTGAAATAAACACTTTAAAGTGATGTCTCGAGCAGGCGGGTACACCTGGCGTAATCTGCCGGTGCGTGGCCCTAGCGAGCGTGTTAATCGCGTGCTATACTTGAAATCAACACTTTAAAGTGATGTCTCGAGCAGGCGGGTACACCTGGCGTAATCTGCCGGGGCGTGGCCCTAGCGAGCGAGTTAATCGCGTGCTATACTTGAAATAAACACGTTAAAGGGATGTCTCGAGCAGGCGGGTACACCTGGCGTAATCTGCCGGTGCGTGGCCCCAGCGAGCGTGTTAATCGCGTGCTATACTTGAAATCAACACTTTAAAGTGATGTCTCGAGCAGGCGGGTACACCTGGCGTAATCTGCCGGGGCGTGGCCCTAGCGAGCGAGTTAATCGCGTGCTGTACTTGAAATAAACACGTTAGAGTGATGTCTCGAGCAGGCGGGTACACCTGGCGTAATCTGCTGGTGCGTGGCCCTAGCGAGCGTGTTAATCGCGTGCTATACTTGAAATAAACACTTTAAAGTGATGTCTCGAGCAGGCGGGTACACCTGCAGAAATCTGCCGGGGCGTGGCCCTAGCGAGTGTGTTAATCGCGTGCTGTACTTGAAATAAACACGTTAAAAAGATGTCTCGAGCAGGCGGGTACACCTGGCGTAATCTGCCGGGGCGTGGCCCTAGCGAGCGTGTTAATCGCGTGCTATACTTGAAATAAACACGTTAAATTGATGTCTCGAGCAGGCGGGTACACCTGGCGTAATTGCCGGTGCGTGGCCCCAGCGAGCGTGTTAATCGCGTGCTATACTTGAAATAAACACGTTAAACTGATGTCTCGAGCAGGCGGGTACACCTGGCGTAATATGCTGGTGCGTGGCCCTAGCGAGCGCGTTAATCGCGTGCTATACTTGAAATAAACACGTTAAAGTGATGTCTCGCGCAAGCGGGTACACCTGGCGTAATCTGCCGGGGCGCGGCCCTAGCCAGCGTGTTATTCGCGTGCTATACTTGAAATAAACACGTTAAAGGGATGTCTCGAGCAGGCGGGTACACCTGGCGTAATCTGCCGGTGCGTGGCCCTAGCAAGCGTGTTAATCGCGTGCTATACTTGAAATCAACACTTTAAAGTGATGTCTCGAGCAGGCGGGTACACCTGGCGTAATCTGCCGGGGCGTGGCCCTAGCGAGTGTGTTAATCGCGTGCTGTACTTGAAATAAACACGTTAAAGTGATGTCTCGAGCAGGCGGGTACACCTGGCGTAATCTGCTGGTGCGTGGGCCCTAGCGAGCGTGTTAATCGCGTGCTATACTTGAAATAAACACGTTAAAGGGATATCTCGAGCAGGCGGGTACACCTGGCGTAATCTGCTGGTGCGTGGCCCTAGCGAGCGTGTTAATCGCGTGCTATACTTGAAATAAACACTTTAAAGTGATGTCTCGAGCAGGCGGGTACACCTGGAGTAATCAGCCGGGGCGTGGCCCTAGCGAGCGCGTTAATCGCGTGCTATACTTGAAATAAACACTTTAAAGTGATGTCTCGAGCAGGCGGGTACACCTGGCGTAATCTGCCGGTGCGTGGCCCTAGCGAGCGTGTTAATCGCGTGCTATACTTGAAATCCACACTTTAAAGTGATGCCTCGAGCAGGCGGGTACACCTGGCGTACTCTGCCGGGGCGTGGCCCTAGCGAGCGTGTTAATCGCGTGCTATACTTGAAATAAACACTTTAAAGTGATGTCTTGACCAGGCGGGTACACCTGGAGTAATCTGCCGGGGCGTGGCCCTAGCGAGCGTGTTAATCGCGTGCTATACTTGAAATAAACACGTTAAAGGGATATCTCGAGCAGGCGGGTACACCTGGCGTAATCTGCTGGTGCGTGGCCCTAGCGAGCGTGTTAATCGCGTGCTATACTTGAAATAAACACTTTAAAGTGATGTCTCGAGCAGGCGGGTACACCTGGAGTAATCTGCCGGGGCGTGGCCCTAGCGAGCGTGTTAATCGCGTGCTATACTTGAAATAAACACTTTAAAGTGATGTCTCGAGCAGGCGGGTACACCTGGCGTACTCTGCCGGGGCGTGGCCCTAGCGAGCGTGTTAATCGCGTGCTATACTTGAAATAAACACTTTAAAGTGATGTCTCGAGCAGGCGGGTACACCTGGAGTAATCTGCCGGGGCGTGGCCCTAGCGAGCGTGTTAATCGCGTGCTATACTTGAAATAAACACTTTAAAGTGATGTCTCGAGCAGGCGGGTACACCTGGCGTAATCTGCCGGTGCGCGGCCCTAGCGAGCGCGTTAATCACGTGCTATACTTGAAATAAACACTTTAAAGTGATGTCTCGAGCAGGCGGGTACACCTGGCGTAATCTGCCGGTGCGTGGCCCTAGCGAGCGTGTTAATCGCGTGCTATACTTGAAATAAACACTTTAAAGTGATGTCTCGAGCAGGCGGGTTCACCTGGCGTAATCTGCCGGGGCGTGGCCCTAGCGAGCGTGTTAATCGCGTGCTATACTTGAAATAAACACTTTAAAGTGATGTCTCGAACAGGCGGGTACACCTGGAGTAATCTGCCGGGGCGTGGCCCTAGCGAGCGTGTTAATCGCGTGCTATACTTGAAATCAACACTTTAAAGTGATGCCTCGAGCAGGCGGGTACACCTGGCGTACTCTGCCGGTGCGTGGCCCTAGCGAGCGTGTTAATCGCGTGCTATACTTGAAATAAACATTTTAAAGTGATGTCTCGAGCAGGCGGGTACACCTGGCGTAATCTGCCGGGGCGTGGCCCTAGCGAGCGTGTTAATCGCGTGCTATACTTGAAATAAACACTTTAAAGTGATGTCTCGAGCAGGCGGGTACACCTGGCGTAATCTGCCGGTGCGTGGCCCTAGCGAGCGTGTTAATCGCGTGCTATACTTGAAATAAACACTTTAAAGTGATGTCTCGAGCAGGCGGGTACACCTGGCGTAATCTGCCGGTGTATGGCCCTAGCGAGCGTGTTAATCGCGTGCTATATTTGAAATAAACACGTTAAAGTGATGCCTCGAGCAGGCGGGTACACCTGGCGTAATCTGCCGGTGCGTGGCCCTAGCGAGCGTGTTAATCGCGTGCTATACTTGAAATAAACATTTTAAAGTGATGTCTCGAGCAGGCGGGTACACCTGGCGTAATCTGCCGGGGCGTGGCCCTAACGAGCGTGTTAATCGCGTGCTATACTTGAAATAAACACGTTAAAGTGATGTCTCGCGCAGGCGGGTACACCTGGAGTAATCTGCCGGGGCGTGGCCCTAGCGAGCGTGTTAGTCGCGTGCTATACTTGAAATAAACACTTTAAAGTGATGTCTCGAGCAGGCGGGTACACCTGGCGTAATCTGCCGGTGCGTGGCCCTAGCGAGCGTGTTAATCGCGTGCTATACTTGAAATCAACACTTTAAAGTGATGCCTCGAGCAGGCGGGTACACCTGGCGTACTCTGCCGGGGCGTGGCCCTAGCGAGCGTGTTAATCGCGTGCTATACTTGAAATAAACACTTTAAAGTGATGTCTTGACCAGGCGGGTACACCTGGAGTAATCTGCCGGGGCGTGGCCCTAGCGAGCGTGTTAATCGCGTGCTATACTTGAAATAAACACGTTAGAGGGATATCTCGAGCAGGCGGGTACACCTGGCGTAATCTGCTGGTGCGTGGCCCTAGCGAGCGTGTTAATCGCGTGCTATACTTGAAATAAACACTTTAAAGTGATGTCTCGAGCAGGCGGGTACACCTGCAGTAATCTGCCGGGGCGTGGCCCTAGCGAGCGATTTAATCGCGTGCTATACTTGAAATAAACACTTTAAAGTGATGTCTCGAGCAGGCGGGTACACCTGGAGTAATCTGCCGGGGCGTGGCCCTAGCGAGTGTGTTAATCGCGTGCTGTACTTGAAATAAACACGTTAAAGTGATGTCTCGCGCAGGCGGGTACACCTGGCGTAATCTGCCGGTGCGTGCCCCTAGCGAGCGTGTTAATCGCGTGCTATACTTGAAATAAACACTTTAAAGTGATGTCTCGAGCAGGCGGGTTCACCTGGCGTAATCTGCCCGGGCGTGGCCCTAGCGAGCGTGTTAATCGCGTGCTATATTTGAAATAAACACGTTAAAGTGATGTCTCGAGCAGGCGGGTGCACCTGGCGTAATCTGCCGGGGCGTGGCCCTAGCGAGCGTGTTAATCGCGTGCTATACTTGAAATAAACACTTTAAAGTGATGTCTCGAGCAGGCGGGTACACCTGGAGTAATCTGCCGGGGCGTGGCCCTAGCGAGTGTGTTAATCGCGTGCTGTACTTGAAATAAACACGTTAAAGTGATGTCTCGCGCAGGCGGGTACACCTGGCGTAATCTGCCGTTGCGTGGCCCTAGCGAGCGTGTTAATCGCGTGCTATACTTGAAATATACACTTTAAAGTGATGTCTCGAGCAGGCGGGTACACCTGGCGTAATCTGCCGGTGAATGGCCCTAGCGAGCGTGTTAATCGCGTGCTATACTTGAAATAAACACGTTAAAGTGATGTCTCGCGCAGGCGGGTACACCAAGAGTAATCTGCCGGGGCGTGGCCCTAGCGAGCGTGTTAATCGCGTGCTATACTTGAAACAAACACTTTAAAGTGATGCCTCGAGCAGGCGGGTACACCTGGCGTAATCTGCCGGTGCGTGGCCCTAGCGAGCGTGTTAATCGCGTGCTATACTTGAAATAAACACGTTAAAGTGATGTCTAGCGCAGGCGGGTACACCTGGAGTAATCTGCCGGGGCGTGGCCCTAGCGAGCGTGTTAATCGCGTGCTATATTTGAAATAAACACGTTAAAGTGATGCCTCGAGCAGGCGGGTTCACCTGGCGTAATCTGCCGGTGCGTGGCCCTAGCGAGCGTGTTAATCGCGTGCTATACTTGAAATAAACACTTTAAAGTGATGTCTCGACCAGGCGGGTACACCTGGAGTAATCTGCCGGGGCGTGGCCCTAGCGAGCGTGTTAATCGCGTGCTATACTTGAAATAAACACGTTAAAGGGATGTCTCGAGCAGGCGGGTACACCTGGCGTAATCTGCTGGTGCGTGGCCCTAGCGAGCGTGTTAATCGCGTGCTATACTTGAAATAAACACTTTAAAGTGATGTCTCGAGCAGGCGGGTACACCTGCAGTAATCTGCCGGGGCGTGGCCCTAGCGAGTGTGTTAATCGCGTGCTGTACTTGAAATAAACACGTTAAAGTGATGTCTCGCGCAGGCGGGTACACCTGGCGTAATCTGCCGGTGCGTGGCCCTAGCGAGCGTGTTAATCGCGTGCTATACTTGAAATCGACACTTTAAAGTGATGTCTCGAGCAGGCGGGTGCACCTGGCGTAATCTGCCGGGGCGTGGCCCTAGCGAGCGTGTTAATCGCGTGCTATATTTGAAATAAACACGTTAAAGTGATGTCTCGAGCAGGCGGGTGCACCTGGCGTAATCTGCCGGGGCGTGGCCCTAGCGAGCGTGTTAATCGCGTGCTATATTTGAAATAAACACGTTAAAGTGATGTCTCGAGCAGGCGGGTACACCTGGCGTAATCTGCCGGGGCGTGGCCCTAGCGAGCGTGTTAATCGCGTGCTATACTTGAAATAAACACGTTAAATTGATGTCTCGAGCAGGCGGGTACACCTGGTGTAATCTGCCGGTGCGTGGCCCCAGCGAGCGTGTTAATCGCGTGCTATACTTGAAATAAACACGTTAAACTGATGTCTCGAGCAGGCGGGTACACCTGGCGTAATATGCTGGTGCGTGGCCCTAGCGAGCGTGTTAATCGCGTGCTATACTTGAAATAAACACGTTAAAGTGATGTCTCGCGCAAGCGGGTACACCTCGCGTAATCTGCCGGGGCGCGGCCCTAGCCAGCGTGTTATTCGCGTGCTATACTTGAAATAAACACTTTAAAGTGATGCCTCGAGCAGGCGGGTTCACCTGGCGTAATCTGCCGGTGCGTGGCCCTAGCGAGCGTGTTAATCGCGTGCTATACTTGAAATAAACACTTTAAAGTGATGTCTCGAGCAGGCGGGTTCACCTGGCGTAATCTGCCGGGGCGTGGCCCTAGCGAGCGATTTAATCGCGTGCTATACTTGAAATAAACACTTTAAAGTGATGTCTCGAGCAGGCGGGTACACCTGGAGGAATCTGCCGGGGCGTGGCCCTAGCGAGTGTGTTAATCGCGTGCTGTACTTGAAATAAAGTCGTTAAAGTGATGTCTCGCGCAGGCGGGTACACCTGGCGTAATCTGCCGGTGCGTGGCCCTAGCGAGCGTGTTAATCGCGTGCTATACTTGAAATAAACACTTTAAAGTGATGTCTCGAGCAGGCGGGTACACCTGACGTAATCTGCCGGTGCGTGCCCCTAGCGAGCGTGTTAATCGCGTGCTATACTTGAAATAAACACTTTAAAGTGATGTCTCGAGCAGGCGGGTTCACCTGGCGTAATCTGCCGGGGCGTGGCCCTAGCGAGCGTGTTAATCGCGTGCTATATTTGAAATAAACACGTTAAAGTGATGCCTCGAGCAGGCGGGTACACCTGGAGTAATCTGCCGGGGCGTGGCCCTAGCGAGCGTGTTAGTCGCGTGCTATACTTGAAATAAACACTTTAAAGTGATGTCTCGAGCAGGCGGGTACACCTGGCGTAATCTGCCGGTGCGTGGCCCTAGCGAGCGTGTTAATCGCGTGCTATACTTGAAATAAACACTTTAAAGTGATGTCTCGAGCAGGCGGGTACACCTGGCGTAATCTGCCGGTGCGCGGCCCTAGCGAGCGCGTTAATCGCGTGCTATACTTGAAATAAACACTTTAAAGTGATGTCTCGAGCAGGCGGGTACACCTGGCGTAATCTGCCGGTGCGTGGCCCTAGCGAGCGTGTTAATCGCGTGCTATACTTGAAATCAACACTTTAAAGTGATGCCTCGAGCAGGCGGGTACACCTGGCGTACTCTGCCGGGGCGTGGCCCTAGCGAGCGTGTTAATCGCGTGCTATACTTGAAATAAACACTTTAAAGTGATGTCTTGACCAGGCGGGTACACCTGGAGTAATCTGCCGGGGCGTGGCCCTAGCGAGCGTGTTAATCGCGTGCTATACTTGAAATAAACACGTTAAAGGGATATCTCGAGCAGGCGGGTACACCTGGCGTAATCTGCTGGTGCGTGGCCCTAGCGAGCGTGTTAATCGCGTGCTATACTTGAAATAAACACTTTAAAGTGATGTCTCGAGCAGGCGGGTACACCTGGAGTAATCAGCCGGGGCGTGGCCCTAGCGAGCGCGTTAATCGCGTGCTATACTTGAAATAAACACTTTAAAGTGATGTCTCGAGCAGGCGGGTACACCTGGCGTAATCTGCCGGTGCGTGGCCCTAGCGAGCGTGTTAATCGCGTGCTATACTTGAAATCCACACTTTAAAGTGATGCCTCGAGCAGGCGGGTACACCTGGCGTACTCTGCCGGGGCGTGGCCCTAGCGAGCGTGTTAATCGCGTGCTATACTTGAAATAAACACTTTAAAGTGATGTCTTGACCAGGCGGGTACACCTGGAGTAATCTGCCGGGGCGTGGCCCTAGCGAGCGTGTTAATCGCGTGCTATACTTGAAATAAACACGTTAAAGGGATATCTCGAGCAGGCGGGTACACCTGGCGTAATCTGCTGGTGCGTGGCCCTAGCGAGCGTGTTAATCGCGTGCTATACTTGAAATAAACACTTTAAAGTGATGTCTCGAGCAGGCGGGTACACCTGGAGTAATCTGCCGGGGCGTGGCCCTAGCGAGCGTGTTAATCGCGTGCTATACTTGAAATAAACACTTTAAAGTGATGTCTCGAGCAGGCGGGTACACCTGGCGTAATCTGCCGGTGCGTGGCCCTAGCGAGCGTGTTAATCGCGTGCTATACTTGAAATCAACACTTTAAAGTGATGCCTCGAGCAGGCGGGTACACCTGGCGTACTCTGCCGGGGCGTGGCCCTAGCGAGCGTGTTAATCGCGTGCTATACTTGAAATAAACACTTTAAAGTGATGTCTCGAGCAGGCGGGTACACCTGGAGTAATCTGCCGGGGCGTGGCCCTAGCGAGCGTGTTAATCGCGTGCTATACTTGAAATAAACACTTTAAAGTGATGTCTCGAGCAGGCGGGTACACCTGGCGTAATCTGCCGGTGCGCGGCCCTAGCGAGCGCGTTAATCACGTGCTATACTTGAAATAAACACTTTAAAGTGATGTCTCGAGCAGGCGGGTACACCTGGCGTAATCTGCCGGTGCGTGGCCCTAGCGAGCGTGTTAATCGCGTGCTATACTTGAAATAAACACTTTAAAGTGATGTCTCGAGCAGGCGGGTTCACCTGGCGTAATCTGCCGGGGCGTGGCCCTAGCGAGCGTGTTAATCGCGTGCTATACTTGAAATAAACACTTTAAAGTGATGTCTCGAACAGGCGGGTACACCTGGAGTAATCTGCCGGGGCGTGGCCCTAGCGAGCGTGTTAATCGCGTGCTATACTTGAAATAAACACTTTAAAGTGATGTCTCGAGCAGGCGGGTACACCTGGCGTAATCTGCCGGTGCGCAGCCCTAGCGAGCGCGTTAATCGCGTGCTATACTTGAAATAAACACTTTAAAGTGATGTCTCGAGCAGGCGGGTACACCTGGCATATTCTGCCGGTGCGTGGCCCTAGCGAGCGTGTTAATCGCGTGCTATACTTGAAATCAACACTTTAAAGTGATGCCTCGAGCAGGCGGGTACACCTGGCGTACTCTGCCGGTGCGTGGCCCTAGCGAGCGTGTTAATCGCGTGCTATACTTGAAATAAACATTTTAAAGTGATGTCTCGAGCAGGCGGGTACACCTGGCGTAATCTGCCGGGGCGTGGCCCTAGCGAGCGTGTTAATCGCGTGCTATACTTGAAATAAACACTTTAAAGTGATGTCTCGAGCAGGCGGGTACACCTGGCGTAATCTGCCGGTGCGTGGCCCTAGCGAGCGTGTTAATCGCGTGCTATACTTGAAATAAACACTTTAAAGTGATGTCTCGAGCAGGCGGGTACACCTGGCGTAATCTGCCGGTGTATGGCCCTAGCGAGCGTGTTAATCGCGTGCTATATTTGAAATAAACACGTTAAAGTGATGCCTCGAGCAGGCGGGTACACCTGGCGTAATCTGCCGGTGCGTGGCCCTAGCGAGCGTGTTAATCGCGTGCTATACTTGAAATAAACATTTTAAAGTGATGTCTCGAGCAGGCGGGTACACCTGGCGTAATCTGTCGGGGCGTGGCCCTAACGAGCGTGTTAATCGCGTGCTATACTTGAAATAAACACGTTAAAGTGATGTCTCGCGCAGGCGGGTACACCTGGAGTAATCTGCCGGGGCGTGGCCCTAGCGAGCGTGTTAGTCGCGTGCTATACTTGAAATAAACACTTTAAAGTGATGTCTCGAGCAGGCGGGTACACCTGGCGTAATCTGCCGGTGCGTGGCCCTAGCGAGCGTGTTAATCGCGTGCTATACTTGAAATCAACACTTTAAAGTGATGCCTCGAGCAGGCGGGTACACCTGGCGTACTCTGCCGGGGCGTGGCCCTAGCGAGCGTGTTAATCGCGTGCTATACTTGAAATAAACACTTTAAAGTGATGTCTTGACCAGGCGGGTACACCTGGAGTAATCTGCCGGGGCGTGGCCCTAGCGAGCGTGTTAATCGCGTGCTATACTTGAAATAAACACGTTAGAGGGATATCTCGAGCAGGCGGGTACACCTGGCGTAATCTGCTGGTGCGTGGCCCTAGCGAGCGTGTTAATCGCGTGCTATACTTGAAATAAACACTTTAAAGTGATGTCTCGAGCAGGCGGGTACACCTGCAGTAATCTGCCGGGGCGTGGCCCTAGCGAGCGATTTAATCGCGTGCTATACTTGAAATAAACACTTTAAAGTGATGTCTCGAGCAGGCGGGTACACCTGGAGTAATCTGCCGGGGCGTGGCCCTAGCGAGTGTGTTAATCGCGTGCTGTACTTGAAATAAACACGTTAAAGTGATGTCTCGCGCAGGCGGGTACACCTGGCGTAATCTGCCGGTGCGTGCCCCTAGCGAGCGTGTTAATCGCGTGCTATACTTGAAATAAACACTTTAAAATGATGTCTCGAGCAGGCGGGTTCACCTGGCGTAATCTGCCCGGGCGTGGCCCTAGCGAGCGTGTTAATCGCGTGCTATACTTGAAATAAACACTTTAAAGTGATGTCTCGAGCAGGCGGGTACACCTGGAGTAATCTGCCGGGGCGTGGCCCTAGCGAGTGTGTTAATCGCGTGCTGTACTTGAAATAAACACGTTAAAGTGATGTCTCGCGCAGGCGGGTACACCTGGCGTAATCTGCCGTTGCGTGGCCCTAGCGAGCGTGTTAATCGCGTGCTATACTTGAAATATACACTTTAAAGTGATGTCTCGAGCAGGCGGGTACACCTGGCGTAATCTGCCGGTGAATGGCCCTAGCGAGCGTGTTAATCGCGTGCTATACTTGAAATAAACACGTTAAAGTGATGTCTCGCGCAGGCGGGTACACCAAGAGTAATCTGCCGGGGCGTGGCCCTAGCGAGCGTGTTAATCGCGTGCTATACTTGAAACAAACACTTTAAAGTGATGCCTCGAGCAGGCGGGTACACCTGGCGTAATCTGCCGGTGCGTGGCCCTAGCGAGCGTGTTAATCGCGTGCTATACTTGAAATAAACACGTTAAAGTGATGTCTCGCGCAGGCGGGTACACCTGGAGTAATCTGCCGGGGCGTGGCCCTAGCGAGCGTGTTAATCGCGTGCTATATTTGAAATAAACACGTTAAAGTGATGCCTCGAGCAGGCGGGTTCACCTGGCGTAATCTGCCGGTGCGTGGCCCTAGCGAGCGTGTTAATCGCGTGCTATACTTGAAATAAACACTTTAAAGTGATGTCTCGAGCAGGCGGGTACACCTGGCGTAATCTGCCGCGGCGTGGCCCTAGCGAGCGTGTTAATCGCGTGCTATACTTGAAATAAACACTTTAAAGTGATGTCTCGACCAGGCGGGTACACCTGGAGTAATCTGCCGGGGCGTGGCCCTAGCGAGCGTGTTAATCGCGTGCTATACTTGAAATAAACACGTTAAAGGGATGTCTCGAGCAGGCGGGTACACCTGGCGTAATCTGCTGGTGCGTGGCCCTAGCGAGCGTGTTAATCGCGTGCTATACTTGAAATAAACACTTTAAAGTGATGTCTCGAGCAGGCGGGTACACCTGCAGTAATCTGCCGGGGCGTGGCCCTAGCGAGTGTGTTAATCGCGTGCTGTACTTGAAATAAACACGTTAAAGTGATGTCTCGCGCAGGCGGGTACACCTGGCGTAATCTGCCGGTGCGTGGCCCTAGCGAGCGTGTTAATCGCGTGCTATACTTGAAATCGACACTTTAAAGTGATGTCTCGAGCAGGCGGGTGCACCTGGCGTAATCTGCCGGGGCGTGGCCCTAGCGAGCGTGTTAATCGCGTGCTATATTTGAAATAAACACGTTAAAGTGATGTCTCGAGCAGGCGGGTGCACCTGGCGTAATCTGCCGGGGCGTGGCCCTAGCGAGCGTGTTAATCGCGTGCTATATTTGAAATAAACACGTTAAAGTGATGTCTCGCGCAAGCGGGTACACCTCGCGTAATCTGCCGGGGCGCGGCCCTAGCCAGCGTGTTATTCGCGTGCTATACTTGAAATAAACACTTTAAAGTGATGCCTCGAGCAGGCGGGTTCACCTGGCGTAATCTGCCGGTGCGTGGCCCTAGCGAGCGTGTTAATCGCGTGCTATACTTGAAATAAACACTTTAAAGTGATGTCTCGAGCAGGCGGGTTCACCTGGCGTAATCTGCCGGGGCGTGGCCCTAGCGAGCGATTTAATCGCGTGCTATACTTGAAATAAACACTTTAAAGTGATGTCTCGAGCAGGCGGGTACACCTGGAGGAATCTGCCGGGGCGTGGCCCTAGCGAGCGTGTTAATCGCGTGCTATATTTGAAATAAACACGTTAAAGTGATGTCTCGAGCAGGCGGGTGCACCTGGCGTAATCTGCCGGGGCGTGGCCCTAGCGAGCGTGTTAATCGCGTGCTATACTTGAAATAAACACGTTAAAGGGATGTCTCGAGCAGGCGGGTACACCTGGCGTAATCTGCTGGTGCGTGGCCCTAGCGAGCGTGTTAATCGCGTGCTATACTTGAAATAAACACTTTAAAGTGATGTCTCGAGCAGGCGGGTACACCTGCAGCAATCTGCCGGGGCGTGGCCCTAGCGAGTGTGTTAATCGCGTGCTGTACTTGAAATAAACACGTTAAAGTGATGTCTCGAGCAGGCGGGTACACCTGGCGTAATCTGCCGGGGCGTGGCCCTAGCGAGCGTGTTAATCGCGTGCTATACTTGAAATAAACACGTTAAATTGATGTCTCGAGCAGGCGGGTACACCTGGCGTAATCTGCCGGTGCGTGGCCCCAGCGAGCGTGTTAATCGCGTGCTATACTTGAAATAAACACGTTAAACTGATGTCTCGAGCAGGCGGGTACACCTGGCGTAATATGCTGGTGCGTGGCCCTAGCGAGCGCGTTAATCGCGTGCTATACTTGAAATAAACACGTTAAAGTGATGTCTCGCGCAAGCGGGTACACCTCGCGTAATCTGCCGGGGCGCGGCCCTAGCCAGCGTGTTATTCGCGTGCTATACTTGAAATAAACACTTTAAAGTGATGCCTCGAGCAGGCGGGTTCACCTGGCGTAATCTGCCGGTGCGTGGCCCTAGCGAGCGTGTTAATCGCGTGCTATACTTGAAATCGACCCTTTAAAGTGATGTCTCGAGCAGGCGGGTGCACCTGGCGTAATCTGCCGGGGCGTGGCCCTAGCGAGCGTGTTAATCGCGTGCTATATTTGAAATAAACACGTTAAAGTGATGTCTCGAGCAGGCGGGTGCACCTGGCGTAATCTGCCGGGGCGTGGCCCTAGCGAGCGTGTTAATCGCGTGCTATACTTGAAATAAACACGTTAAAGGGATGTCTCGAGCAGGCGGGTACACCTGGCGTAATCTGCTGGTGCGTGGCCCTAGCGAGCGTGTTAATCGCGTGCTATACTTGAAATAAACACTTTAAAGTGATGTCTCGAGCAGGCGGGTACACCTGCAGCAATCTGCCGGGGCGTGGCCCTAGCGAGTGTGTTAATCGCGTGCTGTACTTGAAATAAACACGTTAAAGTGATGTCTCGAGCAGGCGGGTACACCTGGCGTAATCTGCCGGGGCGTGGCCCTAGCGAGCGTGTTAATCGCGTGCTATACTTGAAATAAACACGTTAAATTGATGTCTCGAGCAGGCGGGTACACCTGGCGTAATCTGCCGGTGCGTGGCCCCAGCGAGCGTGTTAATCGCGTGCTATACTTGAAATAAACACGTTAAACTGATGTCTCGAGCAGGCGGGTACACCTGGCGTAATATGCTGGTGCGTGGCCCTAGCGAGCGTGTTAATCGCGTGCTATACTTGAAATAAACACGTTAAAGTGATGTCTCGCGCAAGCGGGTACACCTCGCGTAATCTGCCGGGGCGCGGCCCTAGCCAGCGTGTTATTCGCGTGCTATACTTGAAATAAACACTTTAAAGTGATGCCTCGAGCAGGCGGGTTCACCTGGCGTAATCTGCCGGTGCGTGGCCCTAGCGAGCGTGTTAATCGCGTGCTATACTTGAAATAAACACTTTAAAGTGATGTCTCGAGCAGGCGGGTTCACCTGGCGTAATCTGCCGGGGCGTGGCCCTAGCGAGCGATTTAATCGCGTGCTATACTTGAAATAAACACTTTAAAGTGATGTCTCGAGCAGGCGGGTACACCTGGAGGAATCTGCCGGGGCGTGGCCCTAGCGAGTGTGTTAATCGCGTGCTGTACTTGAAATAAAGTCGTTAAAGTGATGTCTCGCGCAGGCGGGTACACCTGGCGTAATCTGCCGGTGCGTGGCCCTAGCGAGCGTGTTAATCGCGTGCTATACTTGAAATAAACACTTTAAAGTGATGTCTCGAGCAGGCGGGTACACCTGACGTAATCTGCCGGTGCGTGCCCCTAGCGAGCGTGTTAATCGCGTGCTATACTTGAAATAAACACTTTAAAGTGATGTCTCGAGCAGGCGGGTTCACCTGGCGTAATCTGCCGGGGCGTGGCCCTAGCGAGCGTGTTAATCGCGTGCTATATTTGAAATAAACACGTTAAAGTGATGCCTCGAGCAGGCGGGTACACCTGGAGTAATCTGCCGGGGCGTGGCCCTAGCGAGCGTGTTAGTCGCGTGCTATACTTGAAATAAACACTTTAAAGTGATGTCTCGAGCAGGCGGGTACACCTGGCGTAATCTGCCGGTGCGTGGCCCTAGCGAGCGTGTTAATCGCGTGCTATACTTGAAATAAACACTTTAAAGTGATGTCTCGAGCAGGCGGGTACACCTGGCGTAATCTGCCGGTGCGCGGCCCTAGCGAGCGCGTTAATCGCGTGCTATACTTGAAATAAACACTTTAAAGTGATGTCTCGAGCAGGCGGGTACACCTGGCGTAATCTGCCGGTGCGTGGCCCTAGCGAGCGTGTTAATCGCGTGCTATACTTGAAATCAACACTTTAAAGTGATGCCTCGAGCAGGCGGGTACACCTGGCGTACTCTGCCGGGGCGTGGCCCTAGCGAGCGTGTTAATCGCGTGCTATACTTGAAATAAACACTTTAAAGTGATGTCTTGACCAGGCGGGTACACCTGGAGTAATCTGCCGGGGCGTGGCCCTAGCGAGCGTGTTAATCGCGTGCTATACTTGAAATAAACACGCTAAAGGGATATCTCGAGCAGGCGGGTACACGTGGCGTAATCTGCTGGTGCGTGGCCCTAGCGAGCGTGTTAATCGCGTGCTATACTTGAAATAAACACTTTAAAGTGATGTCTCGAGCAGGCGGGTACACCTGGAGGAATCAGCCGGGGCGTGGCCCTAGCGAGCGCGTTAATCGCGTGCTATACTTGAAATAAACACTTTAAAGTGATGTCTCGAGCAGGCGGGTACACCTGGCGTAATCTGCCGGTGCGTGGCCCTAGCGAGCGTGTTAATCGCGTGCTATACTTGAAATCCACACTTTAAAGTGATGCCTCGAGCAGGCGGGTACACCTGGCGTACTCTGCCGGGGCGTGGCCCTAGCGAGCGTGTTAATCGCGTGCTATACTTGAAATAAACACTTTAAAGTGATGTCTTGACCAGGCGGGTACACCTGGAGTAATCTGCCGGGGCGTGGCCCTAGCGAGCGTGTTAATCGCGTGCTATACTTGAAATAAACACGTTAAAGGGATATCTCGAGCAGGCGGGTACACCTGGCGTAATCTGCTGGTGCGTGGCCCTAGCGAGCGTGTTAATCGCGTGCTATACTTGAAATAAACACTTTAAAGTGATGTCTCGAGCAGGCGGGTACACCTGGAGTAATCTGCCGGGGCGTGGCCCTAGCGAGCGTGTTAATCGCGTGCTATACTTGAAATAAACACTTTAAAGTGATGTCTCGAGCAGGCGGGTACACCTGGCGTAATCTGCCGGTGCGTGGCCCTAGCGAGCGTGTTAATCGCGTGCTATACTTGAAATCAACACTTTAAAGTGATGCCTCGAGCAGGCGGGTACACCTGGCGTACTCTGCCGGAGCGTGGCCCTAGCGAGCGTGTTAATCGCGTGCTATACTTGAAATAAACACTTTAAAGTGATGTCTCGAGCAGGCGGGTACACCTGGAGTAATCTGCCGGGGCGTGGCCCTAGCGAGCGTGTTAATCGCGTGCTATACTTGAAATAAACACTTTAAAGTGATGTCTCGAGCAGGCGGGTACACCTGGCGTAATCTGCCGGTGCGCGGCCCTAGCGAGCGCGTTAATCACGTGCTATACTTGAAATAAACACTTTAATGTGATGTCTCGAGCAGGCGGGTACACCTGGCGTAATCTGCCGGTGCGTGGCCCTAGCGAGCGTGTTAATCGCGTGCTATACTTGAAATAAACACTTTAAAGTGATGTCTCGAGCAGGCGGGTTCACCTGGCGTAATCTGCCGGGGCGTGGCCCTAGCGAGCGTGTTAATCGCGTGCTATACTTGAAATAAACACTTTAAAGTGATGTCTCGAACAGGCGGGTACACCTGGAGTAATCTGCCGGGGCGTGGCCCTAGCGAGCGTGTTAATCGCGTGCTATACTTGAAATAAACACTTTAAAGTGATGTCTCGAGCAGGCGGGTACACCTGGCGTAATCTGCCGGTGCGCAGCCCTAGCGAGCGCGTTAATCGCGTGCTATACTTGAAATAAACACTTTAAAGTGATGTCTCGAGCAGGCGGGTACACCTGGCATAATCTGCCGGTGCGTGGCCCTAGCGAGCGTGTTAATCGCGTGCTATACTTGAAATCAACACTTTAAAGTGATGCCTCGAGCAGGCGGGTACACCTGGCGTACTCTGCCGGTGCGTGGCCCTAGCGAGCGTGTTAATCGCGTGCTATACTTGAAATAAACATTTTAAAGTGATGTCTCGAGCAGGCGGGTACACCTGGCGTAATCTGCCGGGGCGTGGCCCTAGCGAGCGTGTTAATCGCGTGCTATACTTGAAATAAACACTTTAAAGTGATGTCTCGAGCAGGCGGGTACACCTGGCGTAATCTGCCGGTGCGTGGCCCTAGCGAGCGTGTTAATCGCGTGCTATACTTGAAATAAACACTTTAAAGTGATGTCTCGAGCAGGCGGGTACACCTGGCGTAATCTGCCGGTGTATGGCCCTAGCGAGCGTGTTAATCGCGTGCTATATTTGAAATAAACACGTTAAAGTGATGCCTCGAGCAGGCGGGTACACCTGGCGTAATCTGCCGGTGCGTGGCCCTAGCGAGCGTGTTAATCGCGTGCTATACTTGAAATAAACATTTTAAAGTGATGTCTCGAGCAGGCGGGTACACCTGGCGTAATCTGCCGGGGCGTGGCCCTAACGAGCGTGTTAATCGCGTGCTATACTTGAAATAAACACGTTAAAGTGATGTCTCGCGCAGGCGGGTACACCTGGAGTAATCTGCCGGGGCGTGGCCCTAGCGAGCGTGTTAGTCGCGTGCTATACTTGAAATAAACACTTTAAAGTGATGTCTCGAGCAGGCGGGTACACCTGGCGTAATCTGCCGGTGCGTGGCCTTAGCGAGCGTGTTAATCGCGTGCTATACTTGAAATCAACACTTTAAAGTGATGCCTCGAGCAGGCGGGTACACCTGGCGTACTCTGCCGGGGCGTGGCCCTAGCGAGCGTGTTAATCGCGTGCTATACTTGAAATAAACACTTTAAAGTGATGTCTTGACCAGGCGGGTACACCTGGAGTAATCTGCCGGGGCGTGGCCCTAGCGAGCGTGTTAATCGCGTGCTATACT
This sequence comes from Amblyomma americanum, assembly GCF_052857255.1. Taxonomy (NCBI): domain Eukaryota; kingdom Metazoa; phylum Arthropoda; class Arachnida; order Ixodida; family Ixodidae; genus Amblyomma; species Amblyomma americanum. The sequence continues at coordinate 427,740 of NW_027526504.1, read as the reverse complement.
TGAAATAAACACGTTAGAGGGATATCTCGAGCAGGCGGGTACACCTGGCGTAATCTGCTGGTGCGTGGCCCTAGCGAGCGTGTTAATCGCGTGCTATACTTGAAATAAACACTTTAAAGTGATGTCTCGAGCAGGCGGGTACACCTGCAGTAATCTGCCGGGGCGTGGCCCTAGCGAGCGATTTAATCGCGTGCTATACTTGAAATAAACACTTTAAAGTGATGTCTCGAGCAGGCGGGTACACCTGGAGTAATCTGCCGGGGCGTGGCCCTAGCGAGTGTGTTAATCGCGTGCTGTACTTGAAATAAACACGTTAAAGTGATGTCTCGCGCAGGCGGGTACACCTGGCGTAATCTGCCGGTGCGTGCCCCTAGCGAGCGTGTTAATCGCGTGCTATACTTGAAATAAACACTTTAAAGTGATGTCTCGAGCAGGCGGGTTCACCTGGCGTAATCTGCCCGGGCGTGGCCCTAGCGAGCGTGTTAATCGCGTGCTATACTTGAAATAAACACTTTAAAGTGATGTCTCGAGCAGGCGGGTACACCTGCAGCAATCTGCCGGGGCGTGGCCCTAGCGAGTGTGTTAATCGCGTGCTGTACTTGAAATAAACACGTTAAAGTGATGTCTCGAGCAGGCGGGTACACCTGGCGTAATCTGCCGGGGCGTGGCCCTAGCGAGCGTGTTAATCGCGTGCTATACTTGAAATAAACACGTTAAATTGATGTCTCGAGCAGGCGGGTACACCTGGCGTAATCTGCCGGTGCGTGGCCCCAGCGAGCGTGTTAATCGCGTGCTATACTTGAAATAAACACGTTAAACTGATGTCTCGAGCAGGCGGGTACACCTGGCGTAATATGCTGGTGCGTGGCCCTAGCGAGCGCGTTAATCGCGTGCTATACTTGAAATAAACACGTTAAAGTGATGTCTCGCGCAAGCGGGTACACCTCGCGTAATCTGCCGGGGCGCGGCCCTAGCCAGCGTGTTATTCGCGTGCTATACTTGAAATAAACACTTTAAAGTGATGCCTCGAGCAGGCGGGTTCACCTGGCGTAATCTGCCGGTGCGTGGCCCTAGCGAGCGTGTTAATCGCGTGCTATACTTGAAATCGACCCTTTAAAGTGATGTCTCGAGCAGGCGGGTGCACCTGGCGTAATCTGCCGGGGCGTGGCCCTAGCGAGCGTGTTAATCGCGTGCTATATTTGAAATAAACACGTTAAAGTGATGTCTCGAGCAGGCGGGTGCACCTGGCGTAATCTGCCGGGGCGTGGCCCTAGCGAGCGTGTTAATCGCGTGCTATACTTGAAATAAACACGTTAAAGGGATGTCTCGAGCAGGCGGGTACACCTGGCGTAATCTGCTGGTGCGTGGCCCTAGCGAGCGTGTTAATCGCGTGCTATACTTGAAATAAACACTTTAAAGTGATGTCTCGAGCAGGCGGGTACACCTGCAGCAATCTGCCGGGGCGTGGCCCTAGCGAGTGTGTTAATCGCGTGCTGTACTTGAAATAAACACGTTAAAGTGATGTCTCGAGCAGGCGGGTACACCTGGCGTAATCTGCCGGGGCGTGGCCCTAGCGAGCGTGTTAATCGCGTGCTATACTTGAAATAAACACGTTAAATTGATGTCTCGAGCAGGCGGGTACACCTGGCGTAATCTGCCGGTGCGTGGCCCCAGCGAGCGTGTTAATCGCGTGCTATACTTGAAATAAACACGTTAAACTGATGTCTCGAGCAGGCGGGTACACCTGGCGTAATATGGTGGTGCGTGGCCCTAGCGAGCGTGTTAATCGCGTGCTATACTTGAAATAAACACGTTAAAGTGATGTCTCGCGCAAGCGGGTACACCTCGCGTAATCTGCCGGGGCGCGGCCCTAGCCAGCGTGTTATTCGCGTGCTATACTTGAAATAAACACTTTAAAGTGATGCCTCGAGCAGGCGGGTTCACCTGGCGTAATCTGCCGGTGCGTGGCCCTAGCGAGCGTGTTAATCGCGTGCTATACTTGAAATAAACACTTTAAAGTGATGTCTCGAGCAGGCGGGTTCACCTGGCGTAATCTGCCGGGGCGTGGCCCTAGCGAGCGATTTAATCGCGTGCTATACTTGAAATAAACACTTTAAAGTGATGTCTCGAGCAGGCGGGTACACCTGGAGGAATCTGCCGGGGCGTGGCCCTAGCGAGTGTGTTAATCGCGTGCTGTACTTGAAATAAAGTCGTTAAAGTGATGTCTCGCGCAGGCGGGTACACCTGGCGTAATCTGCCGGTGCGTGGCCCTAGCGAGCGTGTTAATCGCGTGCTATACTTGAAATAAACACTTTAAAGTGATGTCTCGAGCAGGCGGGTACACCTGACGTAATCTGCCGGTGCGTGCCCCTAGCGAGCGTGTTAATCGCGTGCTATACTTGAAATAAACACTTTAAAGTGATGTCTCGAGCAGGCGGGTTCACCTGGCGTAATCTGCCGGGGCGTGGCCCTAGCGAGCGTGTTAATCGCGTGCTATATTTGAAATAAACACGTTAAAGTGATGCCTCGAGCAGGCGGGTACACCTGGAGTAATCTGCCGGGGCGTGGCCCTAGCGAGCGTGTTAGTCGCGTGCTATACTTGAAATAAACACTTTAAAGTGATGTCTCGAGCAGGCGGGTACACCTGGCGTAATCTGCCGGTGCGTGGCCCTAGCGAGCGTGTTAATCGCGTGCTATACTTGAAATAAACACTTTAAAGTGATGTCTCGAGCAGGCGGGTACACCTGGCGTAATCTGCCGGTGCGCGGCCCTAGCGAGCGCGTTAATCGCGTGCTATACTTGAAATAAACACTTTAAAGTGATGTCTCGAGCAGGCGGGTACACCTGGCGTAATCTGCCGGTGCGTGGCCCTAGCGAGCGTGTTAATCGCGTGCTATACTTGAAATCAACACTTTAAAGTGATGCCTCGAGCAGGCGGGTACACCTGGCGTACTCTGCCGGGGCGTGGCCCTAGCGAGCGTGTTAATCGCGTGCTATACTTGAAATAAACACTTTAAAGTGATGTCTTGACCAGGCGGGTACACCTGGAGTAATCTGCCGGGGCGTGGCCCTAGCGAGCGTGTTAATCGCGTGCTATACTTGAAATAAACACGCTAAAGGGATATCTCGAGCAGGCGGGTACACGTGGCGTAATCTGCTGGTGCGTGGCCCTAGCGAGCGTGTTAATCGCGTGCTATACTTGAAATAAACACTTTAAAGTGATGTCTCGAGCAGGCGGGTACACCTGGAGGAATCAGCCGGGGCGTGGCCCTAGCGAGCGCGTTAATCGCGTGCTATACTTGAAATAAACACTTTAAAGTGATGTCTCGAGCAGGCGGGTACACCTGGCGTAATCTGCCGGTGCGTGGCCCTAGCGAGCGTGTTAATCGCGTGCTATACTTGAAATCCACACTTTAAAGTGATGCCTCGAGCAGGCGGGTACACCTGGCGTACTCTGCCGGGGCGTGGCCCTAGCGAGCGTGTTAATCGCGTGCTATACTTGAAATAAACACTTTAAAGTGATGTCTTGACCAGGCGGGTACACCTGGAGTAATCTGCCGGGGCGTGGCCCTAGCGAGCGTGTTAATCGCGTGCTATACTTGAAATAAACACGTTAAAGGGATATCTCGAGCAGGCGGGTACACCTGGCGTAATCTGCTGGTGCGTGGCCCTAGCGAGCGTGTTAATCGCGTGCTATACTTGAAATAAACACTTTAAAGTGATGTCTCGAGCAGGCGGGTACACCTGGAGTAATCTGCCGGGGCGTGGCCCTAGCGAGCGTGTTAATCGCGTGCTATACTTGAAATAAACACTTTAAAGTGATGTCTCGAGCAGGCGGGTACACCTGGCGTAATCTGCCGGTGCGTGGCCCTAGCGAGCGTGTTAATCGCGTGCTATACTTGAAATCAACACTTTAAAGTGATGCCTCGAGCAGGCGGGTACACCTGGCGTACTCTGCCGGAGCGTGGCCCTAGCGAGCGTGTTAATCGCGTGCTATACTTGAAATAAACACTTTAAAGTGATGTCTCGAGCAGGCGGGTACACCTGGAGTAATCTGCCGGGGCGTGGCCCTAGCGAGCGTGTTAATCGCGTGCTATACTTGAAATAAACACTTTAAAGTGATGTCTCGAGCAGGCGGGTACACCTGGCGTAATCTGCCGGTGCGCGGCCCTAGCGAGCGCGTTAATCACGTGCTATACTTGAAATAAACACTTTAATGTGATGTCTCGAGCAGGCGGGTACACCTGGCGTAATCTGCCGGTGCGTGGCCCTAGCGAGCGTGTTAATCGCGTGCTATACTTGAAATAAACACTTTAAAGTGATGTCTCGAGCAGGCGGGTTCACCTGGCGTAATCTGCCGGGGCGTGGCCCTAGCGAGCGTGTTAATCGCGTGCTATACTTGAAATAAACACTTTAAAGTGATGTCTCGAACAGGCGGGTACACCTGGAGTAATCTGCCGGGGCGTGGCCCTAGCGAGCGTGTTAATCGCGTGCTATACTTGAAATAAACACTTTAAAGTGATGTCTCGAGCAGGCGGGTACACCTGGCGTAATCTGCCGGTGCGCAGCCCTAGCGAGCGCGTTAATCGCGTGCTATACTTGAAATAAACACTTTAAAGTGATGTCTCGAGCAGGCGGGTACACCTGGCATAATCTGCCGGTGCGTGGCCCTAGCGAGCGTGTTAATCGCGTGCTATACTTGAAATCAACACTTTAAAGTGATGCCTCGAGCAGGCGGGTACACCTGGCGTACTCTGCCGGTGCGTGGCCCTAGCGAGCGTGTTAATCGCGTGCTATACTTGAAATAAACATTTTAAAGTGATGTCTCGAGCAGGCGGGTACACCTGGCGTAATCTGCCGGGGCGTGGCCCTAGCGAGCGTGTTAATCGCGTGCTATACTTGAAATAAACACTTTAAAGTGATGTCTCGAGCAGGCGGGTACACCTGGCGTAATCTGCCGGTGCGTGGCCCTAGCGAGCGTGTTAATCGCGTGCTATACTTGAAATAAACACTTTAAAGTGATGTCTCGAGCAGGCGGGTACACCTGGCGTAATCTGCCGGTGTATGGCCCTAGCGAGCGTGTTAATCGCGTGCTATATTTGAAATAAACACGTTAAAGTGATGCCTCGAGCAGGCGGGTACACCTGGCGTAATCTGCCGGTGCGTGGCCCTAGCGAGCGTGTTAATCGCGTGCTATACTTGAAATAAACATTTTAAAGTGATGTCTCGAGCAGGCGGGTACACCTGGCGTAATCTGCCGGGGCGTGGCCCTAACGAGCGTGTTAATCGCGTGCTATACTTGAAATAAACACGTTAAAGTGATGTCTCGCGCAGGCGGGTACACCTGGAGTAATCTGCCGGGGCGTGGCCCTAGCGAGCGTGTTAGTCGCGTGCTATACTTGAAATAAACACTTTAAAGTGATGTCTCGAGCAGGCGGGTACACCTGGCGTAATCTGCCGGTGCGTGGCCTTAGCGAGCGTGTTAATCGCGTGCTATACTTGAAATCAACACTTTAAAGTGATGCCTCGAGCAGGCGGGTACACCTGGCGTACTCTGCCGGGGCGTGGCCCTAGCGAGCGTGTTAATCGCGTGCTATACTTGAAATAAACACTTTAAAGTGATGTCTTGACCAGGCGGGTACACCTGGAGTAATCTGCCGGGGCGTGGCCCTAGCGAGCGTGTTAATCGCGTGCTATACTTGAAATAAACACGTTAGAGGGATATCTCGAGCAGGCGGGTACACCTGGCGTAATCTGCTGGTGCGTGGCCCTAGCGAGCGTGTTAATCGCGTGCTATACTTGAAATAAACACTTTAAAGTGATGTCTCGAGCAGGCGGGTACACCTGCAGTAATCTGCCGGGGCGTGGCCCTAGCGAGCGATTTAATCGCGTGCTATACTTGAAATAAACACTTTAAAGTGATGTCTCGAGCAGGCGGGTACACCTGGAGTAATCTGCCGGGGCGTGGCCCTAGCGAGTGTGTTAATCGCGTGCTGTACTTGAAATAAACACGTTAAAGTGATGTCTCGCGCAGGCGGGTACACCTGGCGTAATCTGCCGGTGCGTGCCCCTAGCGAGCGTGTTAATCGCGTGCTATACTTGAAATAAACACTTTAAAGTGATGTCTCGAGCAGGCGGGTTCACCTGGCGTAATCTGCCCGGGCGTGGCCCTAGCGAGCGTGTTAATCGCGTGCTATACTTGAAATAAACACTTTAAAGTGATGTCTCGAGCAGGCGGGTACACCTGGAGTAATCTGCCGGGGCGTGGCCCTAGCGAGTGTGTTAATCGCGTGCTGTACTTGAAATAAACACGTTAAAGTGATGTCTCGCGCAGGCGGGTACACCTGGCGTAATCTGCCGTTGCGTGGCCCTAGCGAGCGTGTTAATCGCGTGCTATACTTGAAATATACACTTTAAAGTGATGTCTCGAGCAGGCGGGTACACCTGGCGTAATCTGCCGGTGAATGGCCCTAGCGAGCGTGTTAATCGCGTGCTATACTTGAAATAAACACGTTAAAGTGATGTCTCGCGCAGGCGGGTACACCAAGAGTAATCTGCCGGGGCGTGGCCCTAGCGAGCGTGTTAATCGCGTGGTATACTTGAAATAAACACGTTAAATTGATGTCTCGAGCAGGCGGGTACACCTGGCGTAATCTGCCGGTGCGTGGCCCCAGCGAGCGTGTTAATCGCGTGCTATACTTGAAATAAACACGTTAAACTGATGTCTCGATCAGGCGGGTACACCTGGCGTAATATGCTGGTGCGTGGCCCTAGAGAGCGCGTTAATCGCGTGCTATACTTGAAATAAACACGTTGAAGTGATGTCTCGCGCAAGCGGGTACACCTGGCGTAATCTGCCGGGGCGCGGCCCTAGCCAGCATGTTAATCGCATGCTATACTTGAAATAAACACTTTAAAGTGATGCCTCGAGCAGGCGGGTACACCTGGCGTAATATGCTGGTGCGTGGCCCTAGCGAGCGCGTTAATCGCGTGCTATACTTGAAATAAACACGTTAAACTGATGTCTCGCGCAAGCGGGTACACCTGGCGTAATCTGCCGGTGCGTGGCTCTAGCGAGCGTGTTAATCGCGTGCTATACTTGAAATAAACACGTTAAACTGATGTCTCGAGCAGGCGGGTACACCTGGCGTAATATGCTGGTGCGTGGCCCTAGCGAGCGCGTTAATCGCGTGCTATACTTGAAATAAACACGTTAAAGTGATGTCTCGCGCAAGCAGGTACACCTGGCGTAATCTGCCGGTGCGTGGCCCTAGCGAGCGTGTTAATCGCGTGCTATACTTGAAATAAACACTTTAAAGTGAGGTCTCAAGCATCCGGGTTCACCTGGCGTAATCTGCCGGGGCGTGGCCCTAGCGAGCGATTTAATCGCGTGCTATACTTGAAATAAACACTTTAGAGTGATGTCTCGAGCAGGCGGGTACACCTGGAGTAATCTGCCGGGGCGTGGCCCTAGCGAGTGTGTTAATCGCGTGCTGTACTTGAAATAAACACGTTAAAGTGATGTCTCGCGCAGGCGGGTACACCTGGCGTAATCTGCCGGGGCGTGGCCCTAGCGAGCGTGTTAATCGCGTGCTATACTTGAAATAAACACTTTAAAGTGATGTCTCGAGCAGGCGGGTACACCTGGTGTAATCTGCCGGTGCGTGGCCCTAGCGAGCGTGTTAATCGCGTGTTATACTTGAAATAAACACTTTAAAGTGATGTCTCGAGCAGGCGGGTACACCTGGCGTAATCTGCCGGTGCGTGGCCCTAGCGAGCGTGTTAATCGCGTGCTATACTTGAAATCAACACTTTAAAGTGATGTCTCGAGCAGGCGGGTACACCTGGCGTAATCTGCCGGGGCGTGGCCCTAGCGAGCGAGTTAATCGCGTGCTATACTTGAAATAAACACTTTAAAGTGATGTCTCGACCAGGCGGGTACACCTGGAGTAATCTGCCGGGGCGTGGCCCTAGCGAGCGTGTTAATCGCGTGCTATACTTGAAATAAACACGTTAAAGGGATGTCTCGAGCAGGCGGGTACACCTGGCGTAATCTGCTGGTGCGTGGCCCTAGCGAGCGTGTTAATCGCGTGCTATACTTGAAATAAACACTTTAAAGTGATGTCTCGAGCAGGCGGGTACACCTGCAGTAATCTGCCGGGGCGTGGCCCTAGCGAGTGTGTTAATCGCGTGCTGTACTTGAAATAAACACGTTAAAGTGATGTCTCGAGCAGGCGGGTACACCTGGCGTAATCTGCCGGGGCGTGGCCCTAGCGAGCGTGTTAATCGCGTGCTATACTTGAAATAAACACGTTAAATTGATGTCTCGAGCAGGCGGGTACACCTGGCGTAATCTGCCGGTGCGTGGCCCCAGCGAGCGTGTTAATCGCGTGCTATACTTGAAATAAACACGTTAAACTGATGTCTCGAGCAGGCGGGTACACCTGGCGTAATATGCTGGTGCGTGGCCCTAGCGAGCGCGTTAATCGCGTGCTATACTTGAAATAAACACGTTAAAGTGATGTCTCGCGCAAGCGGGTACACCTGGCGTAATCTGCCGGGGCGCGGCCCTAGCCAGCGTGTTATTCGCGTGCTATACTTGAAATAAACACTTTAAAGTGATGCCTCGAGCAGGCGGGTTCACCTGGCGTAATCTGCCGGTGCGTGGCCCTAGCGAGCGTGTTAATCGCGTGCTATACTTGAAATAAACACTTTAAAGTGATGTCTCGAGCAGGCGGGTACACCTGGCGTAATCTGCCGGTGCGTGGCCCTAGCGAGCATGTTAATCGCGTGCTATACTTGAAATAAACACTTTAAAGTGATGTCTCGAGCAGGCGAGTTCACCTGGCGTAATCTGCCGGAGCGTGGCCCTAGCGAGCGATTTAATCGCGTGCTATACTTGAAATAAACACTTTAAAGTGATGTCTCGAGCAGGCGGGTACACCTGGAGGAATCTGCCGGGGCGTGGCCCTAGCGAGCGTGTTAATCGCGAGCTATATTTGAAATAAACACGTTAAACTGATGTCTCGAGCAGGCGGGTACACCTGGCGTAATCTGCTGGTGCGTGGCCCAAGCGAGCGTGTTAATCGCGTGCTATACTTGAAATAAACACTTTAAAGTGATGTCTCGACCAGGCGGGTACACCTGGAGTAATCTGTCGGGGCGTGTCCCTAGCGAGCGTGTTAATCGCGTGCTATACTTGAAATAAACACGTTAAAGTGATGTCTCGAGCAGGCGGGTACACCTGGCGTAATCTGCTGGTGCGTGGCCCAAGCGAGCGTGTTAATCGCGTGCTATACTTGAAATAAACACGTTAAAGTGATGTCTCGAGCAGGCGGGTACACCTGGCGTAATCTGCCGGTGCGTGGCCCTAGCGAGCGTGTTAATCGCGTGCTATACTTGAAATAAACACTTTAAAGTGATGTCTCGAGCAGGCGGGTACACCTGACGTAATCTGCCGGGGCGTGGCCCTAGCGAGCGTGTTAATCGCGTGCTATACTTGAAATAAACACTTTAAAGTGATGTCTCGAGCAGGCGAGTACACCTGGCTTAATCTTCCGGTGCGTGGCCCTAGCGAGCGCGTTAATCGCGTGCTATACTTGAAATAAACACTTTAAAGTGATGTCTCGAGCAGGCGGGTACACCTGGCGTAATCTCCCGGTGCGTGGCCCTAGCGAGCGTGTTAATCGCGTGCTATACTTGAAATCAACACTTTAAAGTGATGTCTCGACAAGGCGGGTACCCCTGAAGTAATCTGCCGGGGCGTGGCCCTAGCGAGCGTGTTAATCGCGTGCTATACTTGAAATAAACACGTTAAAGTGATGTCTCGAGCAGGCGGGTACACCTGGCGTAATCTGCTGGTGCGTGGCCCTAGCGAGCGTGTTAATCGCGTGCTATAATTGAAATAAACACGTTAAAGTGATGTCTCGAGCAGGCGGGTACACCTGGCGTAATCTGCCGGTGCGTGGCCCTAGGGAGCGTGTTAATCGCGTGCTATACTTGAAATAAACACTTTAAAGTGATGTCTCGAGCAGGCGGGTACACCTGGAGTAATCTGCCGGGGCGTGGCCCTAGCGAGCGTGTTAATCGCGTGCTATATTTGAAATAAACACGTTAAAGTGATGCCTCGCGCAGGCGGGTACACCTGGCGTAATCTGCCGGTGCATGGCCCTCGCGAGCGTGTTAATCGCGTGCAATACCTGAAATAAACACGTTAAAGTGATGTCTCGCGCAGGCGGGTACACCTGGCGTAATCTGCCGGGGCGTGGCCCTAGCGAGCGTGTTAATCGCGTGCTATACTTGAAATAAACACTTTAAAGTGATGTCTCGAGCAGGCGGGTACACCTGGCGTAATCTGCCGGTGCGTGGCCCAGCGAGCGCGTTAATCGCGTGCTATACTTGAAATAAACACTTTAAAGTGATGTCTCGAGCAGGCGGGTACACCTGGCGTAATCTGCCGGTGCGTGGCCCTAGCGAGCGTGTTAATCGCGTGCTATACTTGAAATCAGCACTTTAAAGTGATGTCTCGAGCAGGCGGGTACACCTGGCGTAATCTGCCGGGGCGTGGCCCTAGTGAGCGTGTTAATCGCGTGCTATACTTGAAATAAACACTTTAAAGTGATGTCTCGACCAGGCGGGTACACCTGGAGTAATCTGCCGGGGCGTGGCCCTAGCGAGCGTGTTAATCGCGTGCTATTCTTGAAATAAACACGTTAAAGTGATGTCTCGAGAAGGCGGGTACACCTGGCGTAATCTGCTGGTGCGTGGCCCTAGCGAGCGTGTTAATCGCGTGCTATACTTGAAATAAACACGTTAAAGTGATGTCTCGAGCAGGCGGGTACACCTGGCGTAATCTGCCGGTGCGTGGCCCTAGCAAGCGTGTTAATCGCGTGCTATACTTGAAATAAACACTGTAAAGTGATGTCTCGAGCAGGCGGGTACCCCTGGCTTAAGCTGCCGGGGCGTGGCCCTAGCGAGCGTGTTAATCGCGTGCTATACTTGAAATAAACACTTGAAAGTGATGTCTCGAGCAGGCGGGTACACCTGGCGTAATCTTCCGGTGCGTGGCCCTAGCAAGCGCGTTAATGGCGTGCTATACTTTAAATAAACACTTTAAAGTGATGTCTCGAGCAGGCGGGTACACCTGGCGTTATCTGCCGGTGCGTGGCCCTAGCGAGCGTGTTAATCGCGTGCTATACTTGAAATCAACACTTTAAAGTGATGTCTCGAGCAGGCGGGTACACCTGGCGTAATCTGCCGGGGCGTGGCCCTAGCGAGCGTGTTAATCGCGTGCTATACTTGAAATAAACACTTTAAAGTGATGTCTCGACAAGGCGGGTACACCTGGAGTAATCTGCCGGGGCGTGGCCCTAGCGAGCGTGTTAATCGCGTGCTATACTTGAAATAAACACGTTAAAGTGATGTCTCGCGCAGGCGGGTATATCTGGCGTAATCTGCAGGTGCATGGCCCTCGCGAGCGTGTTAATCGCGTGCAATACTTGAAATAAACACGTTAAAGTGATGTCTCGCGCAGGCGGGTACACCTGGAATAATCTGCCGGTGCGTGGCCCTAGCGAGCGTGTTAATCGCGTGCTATACTTGAAATAAACACTTTAAAGTGATGTCTCGTGCAGGCGGGTACACCTGGCGTAATCTGCCGGCGCGCGGCCCTAGCGAGCCTGGTAATCGCCTGCTATACTTGAAATAAACACGATAAAGTGATGTCTCGAGCAGGCGGGTACACCTGGCGTTATCTGCCGGTGCGTGGCCCTAGCGAGCGTGTTAATCGCGAGCTATATTTGAAATAAACACGTTAAACTGATGTCTCGAGCAGGCGGGTACACCTGGCGTAATCTGCTGGTGCGTGGCCCAAGCGAGCGTGTTAATCGCGTGCTATACTTGAAATAAACACTTTAAAGTGATGTCTCGACCAGGCGGGTACACCTGCAGTAATCTCTCGGGGCGTGTCCCTAGCGAGCGTGTTAATCGCGTGCTATACTTGAAATAAACACGTTAAAGTGATGTCTCGAGCAGGCGGGTACACCTGGCGTAATCTGCTGGTGCGTGGCCCAAGCGAGCGTGTTAATCGCGTGCTATACTTGAAATAAACACGTTAAAGTGATGTCTCGAGCAGGCGGGTACACCTGGCGTAATCTGCCGGTGCGTGGCCCTAGCGAGCGTGTTAATCGCGTGCTATACTTGAAATAAACACTTTAAAGTGATGTCTCGAGCAGGCGGGTACACCTGACGTAATCTGCCGGGGCGTGGCCCTAGCGAGCGTGTTAATCGCGTGCTATACTTGAAATAAACACTTTAAAGTGATGTCTCGAGCAGGCGAGTACACCTGGCGTAATCTTCCGGTGCGTGGCCCTAGCAAGCGCGTTAATCGCGTGCTATACTTGAAATAAACACTTTAAAGTGATGTCTCGAGCAGGCGGGTACACCTGGCGTAATCTCCCGGTGCGTGGCCCTAGCGAGCGTGTTAATCGCGTGCTATACTTGAAATCAACACTTTAAAGTGATGTCTCGACAAGGCGGGTACCCCTGAAGTAATCTGCCGGGGCGTGGCCCTAGCGAGCGTGTTAATCGCGTGCTATACTTGAAATAAACACGTTAAAGTGATGTCTCGAGCAGGCGGGTACACCTGGCGTAATCTGCTGGTGCGTGGCCCTAGCGAGCGTGTTAATCGCGTGCTATACTTGAAATAAACACGTTAAAGTGATGTCTCGAGCAGGCGGGTACACCTGGCGTAATCTGCCGGTGCGTGGCCCTAGGGAGCGTGTTAATCGCGTGCTATACTTGAAATAAACACTTTAAAGTGATGTCTCGAGCAGGCGGGTACACCTGGAGTAATCTGCCGGGGCGTGGCCCTAGCGAGCGTGTTAATCGCGTGCTATATTTGAAATAAACACGCTAAAGTGATGTCTCGCGCAGGCGGGTACACCTGGCGTAATCTGCCGGTGCATGGCCCTCGCGAGCGTGTTAATCGCGTGCAATACCTGAAATAAACACGTTAAAGTGATGTCTCGCGCAGGCGGGTACACCTGGCGTAATCTGCCGGTGCATGGCCCTAGCGAGCGTGTTAATCGCGTGCTATACTTGAAATAAACACGTTAAAGTGATGTCTCGCGCAGGCGGGTACACCTGGAGTAATCTGCCGGGGCGTGGCCCTAGCGAGCGTGTTAATCGCGTGCTATACTTGAAATAAACACGTTAAAGTGATGTCTCGCGCAGGCGGGTACACTTGGCGTAATCTGCCGGTGCATGGCCCTCGCGAGCGTGTTAATCGCGTGCAATACTTGAAATAAACACGTTAAAGTGATGTCTCGCGCAGGCGGGTACACCTGGCGTAATCTGCCGGTGCGTGGCCCTAGCGAGCGTGTTAATCGCGTGTTATACTTGAAATAAACACTTTAAAGTAATTTCTCGAGCAGGCGGGTATACACCTGGCGTAATCTGCCGGTGCGTGGCCCTAGCGAGCGTGTTAATCGCGTGCTATACTTGAAATAAACACTTTAAAGTGAAGTCTCGAGCAGCCGGGTACACCTGGCGTAATCTGCCAGGGCGTGGCCCTAGCGAGCGTGTTAATCGCGTGCTATACTTGAAATAAACACTTTAAAGTGATGTCTCGAGCAGGTGGGTACACCTGGCGTAATCTGCCGGTGCGTGGCCCTAGCGAGCGTTTTAATCGCGTGCTATACTTGAAATAAACACTTTAAAGTGATGTCTCGAGCAAGCGGGTACAGCTGTCGTAATCTGCCGGTGCGTGGCCCTAGCGAGCGTGTTAATCGCGTGCTATACTTGAAATAAACACTTTAAAATGATGTCTCGAGCAGGCGGGTACACCTGGCGTAATCTGCCGGGGCGTGGCCCTAGCGAGCGTGTTAATCGCGTGCTATACTTGAAATAAACACTTTAAAGTGATGTCTCGAGCAGGCGGGTACACCTGGAGTAATCTGCCGGGGCGTGGCCGTAGCGAGTGTGTTAATCGCGTGCTGTACTTGAAATAAACACGTTAAAGTGATGTCTCGCGCAGGCGGGTACACCTGGCGTAATCTGCCGGGGCGCGGCCCTAGCGAGCGTGTTAATCGCGTGCTATACTTGAAATAAACACTTTAAAGTGATGTCTCGAGCAGGTGGGTACACCTGGCGTAATCTGCCGGTGCGTGGCCCTAGCGAGCGTTTTAATCGCGTGCTATACTTGAAATAAACACTTTAAAGTGATGTCTCGAGCAAGCGGGTACAGCTGTCGTAATCTCCCGGTGCGTGGCCCTAGCGAGCGTGTTAATCGCGTGCTATACTTGAAATAAACACTTTAAAATGATGTCTCGAGCAGGCGGGTACACCTGGCGTAATCTGCCGGGGCGTGGCCCTAGCGAGCGTGTTAATCGCGTGCTATACTTGAAATAAACACTTTAAAGTGATGTCTCGAGCAGGCGGGTACACCTGGAGTAATCTGCCGGGGCGTGGCCCTAGCGAGTGTGTTAATCGCGTGCTGTACTTGAAATAAACACGTTAAAGTGATGTCTCGCGCAGGCGGGTACACCTGGCGTAATCTGCCGGTGCGTGGCCCTAGCGAGCGTGTTAATCGCGTGCTATACTTGAAATAAACACTTTAAAGTGATGTCTCGAGCAGGCGGGTACACCTGGCGTAATCTGCCGGTGCATGGCCCAAGCGAGCGTGTTAATCGCGTGCTATACTTGAAATAAACACGTTAAAGTGATGTCTCGCGCAGGCGGGTACACCTGGAGTAATCTGCCAGGGCGTGGCCCTAGCGAGCGTGTTAATCGCGTGCTATACTTGAAATAAACACGTTAAAGTGATGTCTCGAGCAGGCGGGTACACCTGGCGTAATCTGCTGGTGCGTGGCCCTAGCGAGCGTGTTAATCGCGTGCTATACTTGAAATAAACACGTTAAACTGATGTCTCGAGCAGGCGGGTACACCTGGCGTAATCTGCCGGGGCGTGGCCCTAGCGAGCGTGTTAATCGCGTGCTATACTTGAAATAAACACTTTAAAGTGATGTCTCGAGCAGGTGGGTACACCTGGCGTAATCTGCCGGTGCGTGGCCCTAGCGAGCGCGTTAATCGCGTGCTATACTTGAAATAAACACGTAAAAGTGATGTCTCGCGCAGTCGGGTACACCTGGCGTAATCTACCGGGGCGCGGCCCTAGCGAGCGTGTTAATCGCGTGCTATACTTGAAATAAACACTTTAAAGTGATGTCTCGAGCAGGTGGGTACACCTGGCGTAATCTGCCGGTGCGTGGCCCTAGCGAGCGTTTTAATCGCGTGCTATACTTGAAATAAACACTTTAAAGTGATGTCTCGAGCAAGCGGGTACAGCTGTCGTAATCTGCCGGTGCGTGGCCCTAGCGAGCGTGTTAATCGCGTGCTATACTTGAAATAAACACTTTAAAATGATGTCTCGAGCAGGCGGGTACACCTGGCGTAATCTGCCGGGGCGTGGCCCTAGCGAGCGTGTTAATCGCGTGCTATACTTGAAATAAACACTTTAAAGTGATGTCTCGAGCAGGCGGGTACACCTGGAGTAATCTGCCGGGGCGTGGCCCTAGCGAGTGTGTTAATCGCGTGCTGTACTTGAAATAAACACGTTAAAGTGATGTCTCGCGCAGGCCGGTACACCTGGCGTAATCTGCCGGTGCGTGGCCCTAGCGAGCGTGTTAATCGCGTGCTATACTTGAAATAAACACTTTAAAGTGATGTCTCGAGCAGGCGGGTACACCTGGCGTAATCTGCCGGTGCATGGCCCAAGCGAGCGTGTTAATCGCGTGCTATACTTGAAATAAACACGCTAAAGTGATGTCTCGCGCAGGCGGGTACACCTGGAGTAATCTGCCAGGGCGTGGCCCTAGCGAGCGTGTTAATCGCGTGCTATACTTGAAATAAACACGTTAAAGTGATGTCTCGAGCAGGCGGGTACACCTGGCGTAATCTGCAGGTGCGTGGCCCTAGCGAGCGTGTTAATCGCGTGCTATACTTGAAATAAACACGTTAAACTGATGTCTCGAGCAGGCGGGTACACCTGGCGTAATCTGCCGGGGCGTGGCCCTAGCGAGCGTGTTAATCGCGTGCTATACTTGAAATAAACACTTTAAAGTGATGTCTCGAGCAGGTGGGTACACCTGGCGTAATCTGCCGGTGCGTGGCCCTAGCGAGCGCGTTAATCGCGTGCTATAATTGAAATAAACACTTTAAAGTGATGTCTCCAGCAGGCGGGTACACCTGGCGTAATCTGCCGGTGCGTGGCCCTAGCGAGCGTGTTAATCGCGTGCTATACTTGAAATCAACACTTTAAAGTGATGTCTCGAGCAGGCGGGTACACCTGGCGTAATCTGCCGGGGCGTGGCACTAGCGAGCGTGTTAATCGCGTGCTATACTTGAAATAAACACTTTAAAGTGATGTCTCGACCAGGCGGGTACACCTGACGTAATCTGCCGGTGCCTGGCCCTAGCGAGCCTGTTAATCGCGTGCTATACTTGAAATAAACACTTTAAAGTGATGTCTCGAGCAGGCGGGTTCACCTGGCGTAATCTGCCGGGGCGTGGCCCTAGCGAGCGTGTTAATGGCGTGCTATACTTGAAATAAACACTTTAAAGTGATGTCTCGAGCAGGCGGGTACACCTGGAGTAATCTGCCGGGGCGTGGCCCTAGCGAGTGTGTTAATCGCGTGCTGTACTTGAAATAAACACGATAAAGTGATGTCTCGCGCAGGCGGGTACACCTGGCGTAATCTGCCGGTGCGTGGCCCTAGCGAGCGTGTTAATCGCGTGCTATACTTGAAATAAACACTTTAAAGTGATGTCTCGAGCAGGCGGGTACACCTGGCGTAATCTGCCGGTGTATGGCCCTAGCGAGCGTGTTAATCGCGTGCTATACTTGAAATAAACACGTTAAAGTGATGTCTCGCGCAGGCGGGTACACCTGGAGTAATCTGCCGGGGCGTGGCCCTAGCGAGCGTGTTAATCGCGTGCTATACTTGAAATAAACACGTTAAAGTGATGTCTCGAGCAGGCGGGTACACCTGGCGTAATCTGCCGGTGCGTGGCCCTAGCGAGCGTGTTAATCGCGTGCTATACTTGAAATAAACATTTTAAAGTGATGTCTCGAGCAGGCGGGTACACCTGGCGTTATCTGCCGGTGCGTGGCCCTAGCGAGCGTGTTAATCGCGAGCTATATTTGAAATAAACACGTTAAACTGATGTCTCGAGCAGGCGGGTACACCTGGCGTAATCTGCTGGTGCGTGGCCCAAGCGAGCGTGTTAATCGCGTGCTATACTTGAAATAAACACTTTAAAGTGATGTCTCGACCAGGCGGGTACACCTGCAGTAATCTCTCGGGGCGTGTCCCTAGCGAGCGTGTTAATCGCGTGCTATACTTGAAATAAACACGTTAAAGTGATGTCTCGAGCAGGCGGGTACACCTGGCGTAATCTGCTGGTGCGTGGCCCAAGCGAGCGTGTTAATCGCGTGCTATACTTGAAATAAACACGTTAAAGTGATGTCTCGAGCAGGCGGGTACACCTGGCGTAATCTGCCGGTGCGTGGCCCTAGCGAGCGTGTTAATCGCGTGCTATACTTGAAATAAACACTTTAAAGTGATGTCTCGAGCAGGCGGGTACACCTGACGTAATCTGCCGGGGCGTGGCCCTAGCGAGCGTGTTAATCGCGTGCTATACTTGAAATAAACACTTTAAAGTGATGTCTCGAGCAGGCGAGTACACCTGGCGTAATCTTCCGGTGCGTGGCCCTAGCAAGCGCGTTAATCGCGTGCTATACTTGAAATAAACACTTTAAAGTGATGTCTCGAGCAGGCGGGTACACCTGGCGTAATCTCCCGGTGCGTGGCCCTAGCGAGCGTGTTAATCGCGTGCTATACTTGAAATCAACACTTTAAAGTGATGTCTCGACAAGGCGGGTACCCCTGAAGTAATCTGCCGGGGCGTGGCCCTAGCGAGCGTGTTAATCGCGTGCTATACTTGAAATAAACACGTTAAAGTGATGTCTCGAGCAGGCGGGTACACCTGGCGTAATCTGCTGGTGCGTGGCCCTAGCGAGCGTGTTAATCGCGTGCTATACTTGAAATAAACACGTTAAAGTGATGTCTCGAGCAGGCGGGTACACCTGGCGTAATCTGCCGGTGCGTGGCCCTAGGGAGCGTGTTAATCGCGTGCTATACTTGAAATAAACACTTTAAAGTGATGTCTCGAGCAGGCGGGTACACCTGGAGTAATCTGCCGGGGCGTGGCCCTAGCGAGCGTGTTAATCGCGTGCTATATTTGAAATAAACACGTTAAAGTGATGTCTCGCGCAGGCGGGTACACCTGGCGTAATCTGCCGGTGCATGGCCCTCGCGAGCGTGTTAATCGCGTGCAATACCTGAAATAAACACGTTAAAGTGATGTCTCGCGCAGGCGGGTACACCTGGCGTAATCTGCCGGTGCATGGCCCTAGCCAGCGTGTTAATCGCGTGCTATACTTGAAATAAACACGTTAAAGTGATGTCTCGCGCAGGCGGGTACACCTGGAGTAATCTGCCGGGGCGTGGCCCTAGCGAGCGTGTTAATCGCGTGCTATACTTGAAATAAACACGTTAAAGTGATGTCTCGCGCAGGCGGGTACACTTGGCGTAATCTGCCGGTGCATGGCCCTCGCGAGCGTGTTAATCGCGTGCAATACTTGAAATAAACACGTTAAAGTGATGTCTCGCGCAGGCGGGTACACCTGGCGTAATCTGCCGGTGCGTGGCCCTAGCGAGCGTGTTAATCGCGTGTTATACTTGAAATAAACACTTTAAAGTAATTTCTCGAGCAGGCGGGTATACACCTGGCGTAAGCTGCCGGTGCGTGGCCCTAGCGAGCGTGTTAATCGCGTGCTATACTTGAAATAAACACTTTAAAGTGAAGTCTCGAGCAGCCGGGTACACCTGGCGTAATCTGCCGGTGCGTGGCCCTAGCGAGAATGTTAATCGCGTGCTATACTTGAAATAAACACGTTAAACTGATGTCTGGAGCAGGCGGGTACACCTGGCGTAATATGCTGGTGCGTGGCCCTATAGCGAGCGCGTTAATCGCGTGCTATACTTGAAATAAACACGTTAAAGTGATGTCTCGCGCAGACGGGTACACCTGGCGTAATCTACCGGGGCGCGGCCCTAGCGAGCGTGTTAACCGCGTGCTATACTTGAAATAAACACTTTAAAGTGATGTCTCGAGCAGGTGGGTACACCTGGCGTAATCTGCCGGTGCGTGGCCCTAGCGAGCGTTTTAATCGCGTGCAATACTTGAAATAAACACTTTAAAGTGATGTCTCGAGCAAGCGGGTACAGCTGTCGTAATCTGCCGGTGCGTGGCCCTAGCGAGCGTGTTAATCGCGTGCTATACTTGAAATAAACACTTTAAAATGATGTCTCGAGCAGGCGGGTACACCTGGCGTAATCTGCCGGGGCGTGGCCCTAGCGAGCGTGTTAATCGCGTGCTATACTTGAAATAAACACTTTAAAGTGATGTCTCGAGCAGGCGGGTACACCTGGAGTAATCTGCCGGGGCGTGGCCCTAGCGAGTGTGTTAATCGCGTGCTGTACTTGAAATAAACACGTTAAAGTGATGTCTCGCGCAGGCGGGTACACCTGGCGTAATCTGCCGGTGCGTGGCCCTAGCGAGCGTGTTAATCGCGTGCTATACTTGAAATAAACACTTTAAAGTGATGTCTCGAGCAGGTGGGTACACCTGGCGTAATCTGCCGGTGCATGGCCCAAGCGAGCGTGTTAATCGCGTGCTATACTTGAAATAAACACGTTAAAGTGATGTCTCGCGCAGGCGGGTACACCTGGAGTAATCTGCCAGGGCGTGGCCCTAGCGAGCGTGTTAATCGCGTGCTATACTTGAAATAAACACGTTAAAGTGATGTCTCGAGCAGGCGGGTACACCTGGCGTAATCTGCTGGTGCGTGGCCCTAGCGAGCGTGTTAATCGCGTGCTATACTTGAAATAAACACGTTAAACTGATGTCTCGAGCAGGCGGGTACACCTGGCGTAATCTGCCGGGGCGTGGCCCTAGCGAGCGTGTTAATCGCGTGCTATACTTGAAATAAACACTTTAAAGTGATGTCTCGAGCAGGTGGGTACACCTGGCGTAATCTGCCGGTGCGTGGCCCTAGCGAGCGCGTTAATCGCGTGCTATAATTGAAATAAACACTTTAAAGTGATGTCTCCAGCAGGCGGGTACACCTGGCGTAATCTGCCGGTGCGTGGCCCTAGCGAGCGTGTTAATCGCGTGCTATACTTGAAATAAACACGTTAAAGTGATGTCTCGAGCAGGCGGGTACACCTGGCGTAATCTGCTGGTGCGTGGCCCTAGCGAGCGTGTTAATCGCGTGCTATACTTGAAATAAACACGTTAAAGTGATGTCTCGAGCAGGCGGGTACACCTGGCGTAATCTGCCGGTGCGTGGCCATAGGGAGCGTGTTAATCGCGTGCTATACTTGAAATAAACACTTTAAAGTGATGTCTCGAGCAGGCGGGTACACCTGGAGTAATCTGCCGGGGCGTGGCCCTAGCGAGCGTGTTAATCGCGTGCTATATTTGAAATAAACACGTTAAAGTGATGTCTCGCGCAGGCGGGTACACCTGGCGTAATCTGCCGGTGCATGGCCCTCGCGAGCGTGTTAATCGCGTGCAATACTTGAAATAAACACGGTAAAGTGATGTCTCGCGCAGGCGGGTACACCTGGCGTAATCTGCCGGTGCGTGGCCCTAGCGAGCGTGTTAATCGCGTGTTATACTTGAAATAAACACTTTAAAGTAATGTCTCGAGCAGGCGGGTATACACCTGGCGTAATCTGCCGGTGCGTGGCCCTAGCGAGCGTGTTAATCGCGTGCTATACTTGAAATAAACACTTTAAAGTGAAGTCTCGAGCAGCCGGGTACACCTGGCGTAATCTGCCGGTGCGTGGCCCTAGCGAGAATGTTAATCGCGTGCTATACTTGAAATAAACACGTTAAACTGATGTCTGGAGCAGGCGGGTACACCTGGCGTAATATGCTGGTGCGTGGCCCTATAGCGAGCGCGTTAATCTCGTGCTATACTTGAAATAAACACGTAAAAGTGATGTCTCGCGCAGACGGGTACACCTGGCGTAATCTACCGGGGCGCGGCCCTAGCGAGCGTGTTAATCGGGGTCTATACTTGAAATAAACACTTTAAAGTGATGTCTCGAGCAGGTGGGTACACCTGGCGTAATCTGCCGGTGCGTGGCCCTAGCGAGCGTTTTAATCGCGTGCTATACTTGAAATAAACACTTTAAAGTGATGTCTCGAGCAAGCGGGTACAGCTGTCGTAATCTGCCGGTGCGTGGCCCTAGCGAGCGTGTTAATCGCGTGCTATACTTGAAATAAACACTTTAAAATGATGTCTCGAGCAGGCGGGTACACCTGGCGTAATCTGCCGGGGCGTGGCCCTAGCGAGCGTGTTAATCGCGTGCTATACTTGAAATAAACACTTTAAAGTGATGTCTCGAGCAGGCGGGTACACCTGGAGTAATCTGCCGGGGCGTGGCCCTAGCGAGTGTGTTAATCGCGTGCTGTACTTGAAATAAACACGTTAAAGTGATGTCTCGCGCAGGCGGGTACACCTGGCGTAATCTGCCGGTGCGTGGCCCTAGCGAGCGTGTTAATCGCGTGCTATACTTGAAATAAACACTTTAAAGTGATGTCTCGAGCAGGCGGGTACACCTGGCGTAATCTGCCGGTGCATGGCCCAAGCGAGCGTGTTAATCGCGTGCTATACTTGAAATAAACACGTTAAAGTGATGTCTCGCGCAGGCGGGTACACCTGGAGTAATCTGCCAGGGCGTGGCCCTAGCGAGCGTGTTAATCGCGTGCTATACTTGAAATAAACACGTTAAAGTGATGTCTCGAGCAGGCGGGTACACCTGGCGTAATCTGCTGGTGCGTGGCCCTAGCGAGCGTGTTAATCGCGTGCTATACTTGAAATAAACACGTTAAACTGATGTCTCGAGCAGGCGGGTACACCTGGCGTAATCTGCCGGGGCGTGGCCCTAGCGAGCGTGTTAATCGCGTGCTATACTTGAAATAAACACTTTAAAGTGATGTCTCGAGCAGGTGGGTACACCTGGCGTAATCTGCCGGTGCGTGGCCCTAGCGAGCGCGTTAATCGCGTGCTATACTTGAAATAAACACGTAAAAGTGATGTCTCGCGCAGACGGGTACACCTGGCGTAATCTACCGGGGCGCGGCCCTAGCGAGCGTGTTAATCGCGTGCTATACTTGAAATAAACACTTTAAAGTGATGTCTCGAGCAGGTGGGTACACCTGGCGTAATCTGCCGGTGCGTGGCCCTAGCGAGCGTTTTAATCGCGTGCTATACTTGAAATAAACACTTTAAAGTGATGTCTCGAGCAAGCGGGTACAGCTGTCGTAATCTGCCGGTGCGTGGCCCTAGCGAGCGTGTTAATCGCGTGCTATACTTGAAATAAACACTTTAAAATGATGTCTCGAGCAGGCGGGTACACCTGGCGTAATCTGCCGGGGCGTGGCCCTAGCGAGCGTGTTAATCGCGTGCTATACTTGAAATAAACACTTTAAAGTGATGTCTCGAGCAGGCGGGTACACCTGGAGTAATCTGCCGGGGCGTGGCCCTAGCGAGTGTGTTAATCGCGTGCTGTACTTGAAATAAACACGTTAAAGTGATGTCTCGCGCAGGCGGGTACACCTGGCGTAATCTGCCGGTGCGTGGCCCTAGCGAGCGTGTTAATCGCGTGCTATACTTGAAATAAACACTTTAAAGTGATGTCTCGAGCAGGTGGGTACACCTGGCGTAATCTGCCGGTGCGTGGCCCTAGCGAGCGCGTTAATCGCGTGCTATAATTGAAATAAACACTTTAAAGTGATGTCTCCAGCAGGCGGGTACACCTGGCGTAATCTGCCGGTGCGTGGCCCTAGCGAGCGTGTTAATCGCGTGCTATACTTGAAATCAACACTTTAAAGTGATGTCTCGAGCAGGCGGGTACACCTGGCGTAATCTGCCGGGGCGTGGCACTAGCGAGCGTGTTAATCGCGTGCTATACTTGAAATAAACACTTTAAAGTGATGTCTCGACCAGGCGGGTACACCTGACGTAATCTGCCGGTGCCTGGCCCTAGCGAGCCTGTTAATCGCGTGCTATACTTGAAATAAACACTTTAAAGTGATGTCTCGAGCAGGCGGGTTCAACTGGCGTAATCTGCCGGGGCGTGGCCCTAGCGAGCGTGTTAATGGCGTGCTATACTTGAAATAAACACTTTAAAGTGATGTCTCGAGCAGGCGGGTACACCTGGAGTAATCTGCCAGGGCGTGGCCCTAGCGAGTGTGTTAATCGCGTTCTGTACTTGAAATAAACACGATAAAGTGATGTCTCGCGCAGGCGGGTACACCTGGCGTAATCTGCCGGTGCGTGGCCCTAGCGAGCGTGTTAATCGCGTGCTATACTTGAAATAAACACTTTAAAGTGATGTCTCGAGCAGGCGGGTACACCTGGCGTAATCTGCCGGTGTATGGCCCTAGCGAGCGTGTTAATCGCGTGCTATACTTGAAATAAACACGTTAAAGTGATGTCTCGCGCAGGCGGGTACACCTGGAGTAATCTGCCGGGGCGTGGCCCTAGCGAGCGTGTTAATCGCGTGCTATACTTGAAATAAACACGTTAAAGTGATGTCTCGAGCAGGCGGGTACACCTGGCGTAATCTGCCGGTGCGTGGCCCTAGCGAGCGTGTTAATCGCGTGCTATACTTGAAATAAACATTTTAAAGTGATGTCTCGAGCAGGCGGGTACACCTGGCGTAATCTGCCGGGGCGTGGCCCTAACGAGCGTTTTAATCGCGTGCTATACTTGAAATAAACACGTTAAAGTGATGTCTCGCGCAGGCGGGTACACCTGGAGTAATCTGCCGGGGCGTCGCCCTAGCGAGCGTGTTAGTCGCGTGCTATACTTGAATTAAACACTTTAAAGTGATGTCTCGAGCAGGCGGGTACATTTGGAGTAATCTGCCGGTGCGTGGCCCTAGCGAGCGTGTTAATCGCGTGCTATATTTGAAATAAACACGTTAAAGTGATGTCTCGAGCAGGCGGGTACACCTGGCGTAATCTGCCGGTGCGTGGCCCTAGCGAGCGTGTTAATCGCGTGCTATACTTGAAATAAACATTTTAAAGTGATGTCTCGAGCAGGCGGGTACACCTGGCGTAATCTGCCGGGGCGTGGCCCTAACGAGCGTGTTAATCGCGTGCTATACTTGAAATAAACACGTTAAAGTGATGTCTCACGCAGGCGGGTACACCTGGAGTAATTTGTCGGGGCGTGGCCCTAGCGAGCGTGTTAGTCGCGTGCTATACTTGAATTAAACACTTTAAAGTGATGTCTCGAGCAGGCGGGTACACCTGGCGTAATCTGCCGGTGCCTGGCCCTAGCGAGCGTGTTAATCGCGTGTTATACTTGAAATAAACACTTTAAAGTGATGTCTCGAGCAGGCGGGTACACCTGGCGTAATCTGCCGGTGCGTGGCCCTAGCGAGCGTGTTAATCGCGTGCTATACTTGAAATAAACACTTTAAAGTGATGTCTCGAGCAGGCGGGTACACCTGGCGTAATCTGCCGGGGCGTGGCCCTAGCGAGCGTGTTAATCGCGTGCTATACTTGAAATAAACACTTTAAAGTGATGTCTCGAGCAGGCGGGTACACCTGGCGTAATCTGCCGGTGCGTGGCCCAGCGAGCGCGTTAATCGCGTGCTATACTTGAAATAAACACTTTAAAGTGATGTCTCGAGCAGGCGGGTACACCTGGCGTAATCTGCCGGTGCGTGGCCTTAGCGAGCGTGTTAATCGCGTGCTATACTTGAAATCAGCACTTTAAAGTGATGTCTCGAGCAGGCGGGTACACCTGGCGTAATCTGCCGGGGCGTGGCCCTAGTGAGCGTGTTAATCGCGTGCTATACTTGAAATAAACACTTTAAAGTGATGTCTCGACCAGGCGGGTACACCTGGAGTAATCTGCCGGGGCGTGGCCCTAGCGAGCGTGTTAATCGCGTGCTATTCTTGAAATAAACACGTTAAAGTGATGTCTCGAGCAGGCGGGTACACCTGGCGTAATCTGCCGGGGCGTGGCCCTAGTGAGCGTGTTAATCGCGTGCTATACTTGAAATAAACACTTTAAAGTGATGTCTCGAGCAGGCGGGTACACCTGGCGTAATCTGCCGGTGCGTGGCCCTAGCGAGCGTGTTAATCGCGTGCTATACTTGAAATCAGCACTTTAAAGTGATGTCTCGAGCAGGCGGGTACACCTGGCGTAATCTGCCGGGGCGTGGCCCTAGTGAGCGTGTTAATCGCGTGCTATACTTGAAATAAACACTTTAAAGTGATGTCTCGACCAGGCGGGTACACCTGGAGTAATCTGCCGGGGCGTGGCCCTAGCGAGCGTGTTAATCGCGTGCTATTCTTGAAATAAACACGTTAAAGTGATGTCTCGAGAAGGCGGGTACACCTGGCGTAATCTGCTGGTGCGTGGCCCTAGCGAGCGTGTTAATCGCGTGCTATACTTGAAATAAACACGTTAAAGTGATGTCTCGAGCAGGCGGGTACACCTGGCGTAATCTGCCGGTGCGTGGCCCTAGCAAGCGTGTTAATCGCGTGCTATACTTGAAATAAACACTTTAAAGTGATGTCTCGAGCAGGCGGGTACCCCTGGCTTAAGCTGCCGGGGCGTGGCCCTAGCGAGCGTGTTAATCGCGTGCTATACTTGAAAAAACACTTGAAAGAGATGTCTCGAGCAGGCGGGTACACCTGGCGTAATCTTGCGGTGCGTGGCCCTAGCAAGCGCGTTAATGGCGTGCTATACTTGAAATAAACACTTTAAAGTGATGTCTCGAGCAGGCGGGTACACCTGGCGTTATCTGCCGGTGCGTGGCCCTAGCGAGCGTGTTAATCGCGTGCTATACTTGAAATCAACACTTTAATGTGATGTCTCGAGCAGGCGGGTACACCTGGCGTAATCTGCCGGGGCGTGGCCCTAGCGAGCGTGTTAATCGCGTGCTATACTTGAAATAAACACTTTAAAGTGATGTCTCGACAAGGCGGGTACACCTGGAGTAATCTGCCGGGGCGTGGCCCTAGCGAGCGTGTTAATCGCGTGCTATACTTGAAATAAACACGTTAAAGTGATGTCTCGCGCAGGCGGGTATATCTGGCGTAATCTGCTGGTGCATGGCCCTCGCGAGCGTGTTAATCGCGTGCAATACTTGAAATAAACACGTTAAAGTGATGTCTCGCGCAGGCGGGTACACCTGGAATAATCTGCCGGTGCGTGGCCCTAGCGAGCGTGTTAATCGCGTGCTATACTTGAAATAAACACGTTAAAGTGATGTCTCGTGCAGGCGGGTACACCTGGCGTAATCTGCCGGCGCGCGGCCCTAGCGAGCCTGGTAATCGCCTGCTATACTTGAAATAAACACGATAAAGTGATGTCTCGAGCAGGCGGGTACACCTGGCGTTATCTGCCGGTGCGTGGCCCTAGCGAGCGTGTTAATCGCGAGCTATATTTGAAATAAACACGTTAAACTGATGTCTCGAGCAGGCGGGTACACCTGGCGTAATCTGCTGGTGCGTGGCCCAAGCGAGCGTGTTAATCGCGTGCTATACTTGAAATAAACACTTTAATGTGATGTCTCGACCAGGCGGGTACACCTGGAGTAATCTGCCGGGGCGTGTCCCTAGCGAGCGTGTTAATCGCGTGCTATACTTGAAATAAACACGTTAAAGTGATGTCTCGAGAAGGCGGGTACACCTGGCGTAATCTGCTGGTGCGTGGCCCAAGCGAGCGTGTTAATCGCGTGCTATACTTGAAATAAACACGTTAAAGTGATGTCTCGAGCAGGTGGGTACACCTGGCGTAATCTGCCGGTGCGTGGCCCTAGCGAGCGTGTTAATCGCGTGCTATACTTGAAATAAACACTTTAAAGTGATGTCTCGAGCAGGCGGGTACACCTGACGTAATCTGCCGGGGCGTGGCCCTAGCGAGCGTGTTAATCGCGTGCTATACTTGAAATAAACACTTTAAAGTGATGTCTCGAGCAGGCGAGTACACCTGGCGTAATCTTCCGGTGCGTGGCCCTAGCAAGCGCGTTAATCGCGTGCTATACTTGAAATAAACACTTTAAAGTGATGTCTCGAGCAGGCGGGTACACCTGGTGTAATCTCCCGGTGAGAGGCCCTAGCGAGCGTGTTAATCGCGTGCTATACTTGAAATCAACACTTTAAAGTGATGTCTCGACAAGGCGGGTACCCCTGAAGTAATCTGCCGGGGCGTGGCCCTAGCGAGCGTGTTAATCGCGTGCTATACTTGAAATAAACACGTTAAAGTGATGTCTCGAGCAGGCGGGTACACCTGGCGTAATCTGCTGGTGCGTGGCCCTAGCGAGCGTGTTAATCGCGTGCTATACTTGAAATAAACACGTTAAAGTGATGTCTCGAGCAGGCGGGTACACCTGGCGTAATCTGCCGGTGCGTGGCCCTAGGGAGCGTGTTAATCGCGTGCTATACTTGAAATAAACACTTTAAAGTGATGTCTCGAGCAGGCGGGTACACCTGGAGTAATCTGCCGGGGCGTGGCCCTAGCGAGCGTGTTAATCGCGTGCTATATTTGAAATAAACACGTTAAAGTGATGTCTCGCGCAGGCGGGTACACCTGGCGTAATCTGCCGGTGCATGGCCCTCGCGAGCGTGTTAATCGCGTGCTATACTTGAAATAAACATTTTAAAGTGATGTCTCGAGCAGGCGGGTACACCTGGCGTAATCTGCCGGGGCGTGGCCCTAACGAGCGTGTTAATCGCGTGCTATACTTGAAATAAACACGTTAAAGTGATGTTTCACGCAGGCGGGTACACCTGGAGTAATCTGCCGGGGCGTCGCCCTAGCGAGCGTGTTAGTCGCGTGCTATACTTGAATTAAACACTTTAAAGTGATGTCTCGAGCAGGCGGGTACATTTGGAGTAATCTGCCGGTGCGTGGCCCTAGCGAGCGTGTTAATCGCGTGCTATATTTGAAATAAACACGTTAAAGTGATGTCTCGAGCAGGCGGGTACACCTGGCGTAATCTGCCGGTGCGTGGCCCTAGCGAGCGTGTTAATCGCGTGCTATACTTGAAATAAACATTTTAAAGTGATGTCTCGAGCAGGCGGGTACACCTGGCGTAATCTGCCGGGGCGTGGCCCTAACGAGCGTGTTAATCGCGTGCTATACTTGAAATAAACACGTTAAAGTGATGTCTCACGCAGGCGGGTACACCTGGAGTAATTTGTCGGGGCGTGGCCCTAGCGAGCGTGTTAGTCGCGTGCTATACTTGAATTAAACACTTTAAAGTGATGTCTCGAGCAGGCGGGTACACCTGGCGTAATCTGACGGTGCCTGGCCCTAGCGAGCGTGTTAATCGCGTGTTATACTTGAAATAAACACTTTAAAGTGATGTCTCGAGCAGGCGGGTACACCTGGCGTAATCTGCCGGTGCGTGGCCCTAGCGAGCGTGTTAATCGCGTGCTATACTTGAAATAAACACTTTAAAGTGATGTCTCGAGCAGGCGGGTACACCTGGCGTAATCTGCCGGGGCGTGGCCCTAGCGAGCGTGTTAATCGCGTGCTATACTTGAAATAAACACTTTAAAGTGATGTCTCGAGCAGGCGGGTACACCTGGCGTAATCTGCCGGTGCGTGGCCCAGCGAGCGCGTTAATCGCGTGCTATACTTGAAATAAACACTTTAAAGTGATGTCTCGAGCAGGCGGGTACACCTGGCGTAATCTGCCGGTGCGTGGCCCTAGCGAGCGTGTTAATCGCGTGCTATACTTGAAATCAGCACTTTAAAGTGATGTCTCGAGCAGGCGGGTACACCTGGCGTAATCTGCCGGGGCGTGGCCCTAGTGAGCGTGTTAATCGCGTGCTATACTTGAAATAAACACTTTAAAGTGATGTCTCGACCAGGCGGGTACACCTGGAGTAATCTGCCGGGGCGTGGCCCTAGCGAGCGTGTTAATCGCGTGCTATTCTTGAAATAAACACGTTAAAGTGATGTCTCGAGAAGGCGGGTACACCTGGCGTAATCTGCTGGTGCGTGGCCCTAGCGAGCGTGTTAATCGCGTGCTATACTTGAAATAAACACGTTAAAGTGATGTCTCGAGCAGGCGGGTACACCTGGCGTAATCTGCCGGTGCGTGGCCCTAGCAAGCGTGTTAATCGCGTGCTATACTTGAAATAAACACTTTAAAGTGATGTCTCGAGCAGGCGGGTACCCCTGGCTTAAGCTGCCGGGGCGTGGCCCTAGCGAGCGTGTTAATCGCGTGCTATACTTGAAAAAACACTTGAAAGTGATGTCTCGAGCAGGCGGGTACACCTGGCGTAATCTTGCGGTGCGTGGCCCTAGCAAGCGCGTTAATGGCGTGCTATACTTGAAATAAACACTTTAAAGTGATGTCTCGAGCAGGCGGGTACACCTGGCGTTATCTGCCGGTGCGTGGCCCTAGCGAGCGTGTTAATCGCGTGCTATACTTGAAATCAACACTTTAAAGTGATGTCTCGAGCAGGCGGGTACACCTGGCGTAATCTGCCGGGGCGTGGCCCTAGCGAGCGTGTTAATCGCGTGCTATACTTGAAATAAACACTTTAAAGTGATGTCTCGACAAGGCGGGTACACCTGGAGTAATCTGCCGGGGCGTGGCCCTAGCGAGCGTGTTAATCGCGTGCTATACTTGAAATAAACACGTTAAAGTGATGTCTCGCGCAGGCGGGTATATCTGGCGTAATCTGCTGGTGCATGGCCCTCGCGAGCGTGTTAATCGCGTGCAATACTTGAAATAAACACGTTAAAGTGATGTCTCGCGCAGGCGGGTACACCTGGAATAATCTGCCGGTGCGTGGCCCTAGCGAGCGTGTTAATCGCGAGCTATACTTGAAATAAACACGTTAAAGTGATGTCTCGTGCAGGCGGGTACACCTGGCGTAATCTGCCGGCGCGCGGCCCTAGCGAGCCTGGTAATCGCCTGCTATACTTGAAATAAACACGATAAAGTGATGTCTCGAGCAGGCGGGTACACCTGGCGTTATCTGCCGGTGCGTGGCCCTAGCGAGCGTGTTAATCGCGAGCTATATTTGAAATAAACACGTTAAACTGATGTCTCGAGCAGGCGGGTACACCTGGCGTAATCTGCTGGTGCGTGGCCCTAGCAAGCGCGTTAATCGCGTGCTATACTTGAAATAAACACTTTAAAGTGATGTCTCGAGCAGGCGGGTACACCTGGCGTAATCTCCCGGTGCGAGGCCCTAGCGAGCGTGTTAATCGCGTGCTATACTTGAAATCAACACTTTGAA
Source organism: Amblyomma americanum (assembly GCF_052857255.1). Taxonomy (NCBI): domain Eukaryota; kingdom Metazoa; phylum Arthropoda; class Arachnida; order Ixodida; family Ixodidae; genus Amblyomma; species Amblyomma americanum. The sequence continues at coordinate 397,317 of NW_027526504.1, read as the reverse complement.
GTGATGTCTCGACAAGGCGGGTACCCCTGAAGTAATCTGCCGGGGCGTGGCCCTAGCGAGCGTGTTAATCGCGTGCTATACTTGAAATAAACACGTTAAAGTGATGTCTCGAGCAGGCGGGTACACCTGGCGTAATCTGCTGGTGCGTGGCCCTAGCGAGCGTGTTAATCGCGTGCTATACTTGAAATAAACACGTTAAAGTGATGTCTCGCGCAGGCGGGTACACCTGGCGTAATCTGCCGGTGCATGGCCCTCGCGAGCGTGTTAATCGCGTGCAATACCTGAAATAAACACGTTAAAGTGATGTCTCGCGCAGGCGGGTACACCTGGCGTAATCTGCCGGTGCATGGCCCTAGCGAGCGTGTTAATCGCGTGCTATACTTGAAATAAACACGTTAAAGTGATGTCTCGCGCAGGCGGGTACACCTGGAGTAATATGCCGGGGCGTGGCCCTAGCGAGCGTGTTAATCGCGTGCTATACTTGAAATAAACACGTTAAAGTGATGTCTCGCGCAGGTGGGTACACCTGGCGTAATCTGCCGGTGCATGGCCCTCGCGAGCGTGTTAATCGCGTGCAATACTTGAAATAAACACGTTAAAGTGATGTCTCGCGCAGGCGGGTACACCTGGCGTAATCTGCCGGTGCGTGGCCCTAGCGAGCGTGTTAATCGCGTGTTATACTTGAAATAAACACTTTAAAGTAATGTCTCGAGCAGGCGGGTATACACCTGGCGTAATCTGCCGGTGCGTGGCCCTAGCGAGCGTGTTAATCGCGTGCTATACTTGAAATAAACACTTTAAAGTGAAGTCTCGAGCAGCCGGGTACACCTGGCGTAATCTGCCGGTGCGTGGCCCTAGCGAGAATGTTAATCGCGTGCTGACTTGAAATAAACACGTTAAACTGATGTCTCGAGCAGGCGGGTACACCTGGCGTAATATGCTGGTGCGTGGCCCTATAGCGAGCGCGTTAATCGCGTGCTATACTTGAAATAAACACGTTAAAGTGATGTCTCGCGCAGACGGGTACACCTGGCGTAATCTACCGGAGCGCGGCCCTAGCGAGCGTGTTAATCGCGTGCTATACTTGAAATAAACACTTTAAAGTGATGTCTCGAGCAGGTGGGTACACCTGGCGTAATCTGCCGGTGCGTGGCCCTAGCGAGCGTTTTAATCGCGTGCTATACTTGAAATAAACACTTTAAAGTGATGTCTCGAGCAAGCGGGTACAGCTGTCGTAATCTGCCGGTGCGTGGCCCTAGCGAGCGTGTTAATCGCGTGCTATACTTGAAATAAACACTTTAAAGTGATGTCTCGAGCAGGCGGGTACACCTGGCGTAATCTGCCGGGGCGTGGCCCTAGCGAGCGTGTTAATCGCGTGCTATACTTGAAATAAACACTTTAAAGTGATGTCTCGAGCAGGCGAGTACACCTGGCGTAATCTGCCGGTGCGTGGCCCTAGCGAGCGTGTTAATCGCGTGCTATACTTGAAATAAACACTTTAAAGTGATGTCTCGAGCAGGCGGGTACACCTGGCGTAATCTGCCGGGGCGTGGCCCTAGCGAGCGTGTCAATCGCGTGCTATACTTGAAATAAACACTTTAAATCTATGTCTCGAGCAGGCGGGTACACCTGGCGTAATCTGCCGGTGCGTGGCCCTAGCGAGCGCGTTAATCGCGTGCTATACTTGAAATAAACACTTTAAAGTGATGTCTCGAGCAGGCGGGTACACCTGGCGTAATCTGCCGGGGCGTGGCCCTAGCGAGCGTGTTAATCGCGTGCTATACTTGAAATAAACATTTTAAAGTGATGTCTCGAACAGGCGGGTACACCTGGCGTAATCTGCCGGTGCATGGCCCTAGCGAGTGTGTTAATCGCGTGCTATACTTGAAATAAACACGTTAAAGTGATGTCTCGCGCAGGCGGGTACACCTGGAGTAATCTGCCGGGGCGTGGCCCTAGCGAGCGTGTTAATCGCGTGCTATACTTGAAATAAACACTTTAAAGTGATGTCTCGAGCAGGCGGGTACACCTGGCGTAATCTGCCGGTGCGTGGCCCTAGCGAGCGTGTTAATCGCGTGCTATACTTGAAATCAACACTTTAAAGTGATGTCTCGAGCAGGCGGGTACACCTGGCGTAATCTGCCGGGGCGTGGCCCTAGCGAGCGTGTTAATCGCGTGCTATACTTGAAATAAACACTTTAAAGTGATGTCTCGAGCAGGCGGGTACACCTGGCGTAATCTGCCGGCGCGTGGCCCTAGCGAGCCTGGTAATCGCCTGCTTTACTTGAAATAAACACGTTAAAGTGATGTCTCGCGCAGGCGGGTACACCTGGAGTAATCTGCCGGGGCGTGGCCCTAGCGAGCGTGTTAATCGCGTGCTATACTTGAAATAAACACGTTAAAGGGATGTCTCGAGCAGGCGGGTACACCTGGCGTAATCTGCTGGTGCGTGGCCCTAGCGAGCGTGTTAATCGCGTGCTATACTTGAAATAAACACGTTAAAGTGATGTCTCGAGCAGGCGGCTACACCTGGCGTAATCCGCCGGTGCGTGGCCCTAGCGAGCGTGTTAATCGCGTGCTATACTTGAAATAAACACGTTAAAGTGATGTCTCGTGCAGGCGGGTACACCTGGCGTAATCTGCCGGCGCGTGGCCCTAGCGAGCCTGGTAATCGCCTGCTTTACTTGAAATAAACACGTTAAAGTGATGTCTCGAGCAGGCGGGTACACCTGGCGTAATCTGCCGGTGCGTGGCCCTAGCGAGCGTGTTAATCGCGTGCTATACTTGAAATAAACACGTTAAACTGATGTCTCGAGCAGGCGGGTACACCTGGCGTAATATGCCGGGGCGTGGCCCTAACGAGCGTGTTAATCGCGTGCTATACTTGAAATAAACACGTTAAAGTGATGTCTCGCGCAGGCGGGTACACCTGGAGTAATCTGCCGGGGCGTGGCCCTAGCGAGCGTGTTAATCGCGTGCTATACTTGAAATAAACACGTTAAAGGGATGTCTCGAGCAGGCGGGTACACCTGGCGTAATCTGCTGGTGCGTGGCCCTAGCGAGCGTGTTAATCGCGTGCTATACTTGAAATAAACACGTTAAAGTGATGTCTCGAGCAGGCGGCTACACCTGGCGTAATCCGCCGGTGCGTGGCCCTAGCGAGCGTGTTAATCGCGTGCTATACTTGAAATAAACACGTTAAAGTGATGTCTCGTGCAGGCGGGTACACCTGGCGTAATCTGCCGGCGCGTGGCCCTAGCGAGCCTGGTAATCGCCTGCTTTACTTGAAATAAACACGTTAAAGTGATGTCTCGAGCAGGCGGGTACACCTGGCGTAATCTGCCGGTGCGTGGCCCTAGCGAGCGTGTTAATCGCGTGCTATACTTGAAATAAACACGTTAAACTGATGTCTCGAGCAGGCGGGTACACCTGGCGTAATATGCCGGGGCGTGGCCCTAACGAGCGTGTTAATCGCGTGCTATACTTGAAATAAACACGTTAAAGTGATGTCTCGCGCAGGCGGGTACACCTGGAGTAATCTGCCGTTGCGTGGCCCTAGCGAGCGTGTTAGTCGCGTGCTATACTTGAAATAAACACTTAAAATGATGTCTCGAGCAGGCGGGTACACCTGGCGTAATCTGCCGGTGCGTGGCCCTAGCGAGCGTGTTAATCGCGTGTTATACTTGAAATAAACACTTTAAAGTAATGTCTCGAGCAGGCGGGTATACACCTGGCGTAATCTGCCGGTGCGTGGCCCTAGCGAGCGTGTTAATCGCGTGCTATACTTGAAATAAACACTTTAAAGTGAAGTCTCGAGCAGCCGGGTACACCTGGCGTAATCTGCCGGTGCGTGGCCCTAGCGAGAATGTTAATCGCGTGCTATACTTGAAATAAACACGTTAAACTGATGTCTCGAGCAGGCGGGTACACCTGGCGTAATATGCTGGTGCGTGGCCCTATAGCGAGCGCGTTAATCGCGTGCTATACTTGAAATAAACACGTTAAAGTGATGTCTCGCGCAGGTGGGTACACCTGGCGTAATCTGCCGGTGCGTGGCCCTAGCGAGCGTTTTAATCGCGTGCTATACTTGAAATAAACACTTTAAAGTGATGTCTCGAGCAAGCGGGTACAGCTGCCGTAATCTGCCGGTGCGTGGCCCTAGCGAGCGTGTTAATCGCGTGCTATACTTGAAATAAACACTTTAAAGTGATGTCTCGAGCAGGCGGGTACACCTGGCGTAATCTGCCGGGGCGTGGCCCTAGCGAGCGTGGTTATCTCGTGCTATACTTGAAATAAACACTTTAAAGTGATGTCTCGAGCAGGCGAGTACACCTGGCGTAATCTGCCGGTGCGTGGCCCTAGCGAGCGTGTTAATCGCGTGCTATACTTGAAATAAACACTTTAAAGTGATGTCTCGAGCAGGCGGGTACACCTGGCGTAATCTGCCGGTGCGTGGCCCTAGCGAGCGTGTTAATCGCGTGCTATACTTGAAATAAACACTTTAAAGTGATGTCTCGAGCAGGCGGGTACACCTGGCGTAATCTGCCGGGGCGTGGCCCTAGCGAGCGTGTCAATCGCGTGCTATACTTGAAATAAACACTTTAAATCTATGTCTCGAGCAGGCGGGTACACCTGGCGTAATCTGCCGGTGCGTGGCCCTAGCGAGCGCGTTAATCGCGTGCTATACTTGAAATAAACACTTTAAAGTGATGTCTCGAGCAGGCGGGTACACCTGGCGTAATCTGCCGGGGCGTGGCCCTAGCGAGCGTGTTAATCGCGTGCTATACTTGAAATAAACACTTTAAAGTGATGTCTCGAGCAGGCGGGTACACCTGGCGTAATCTGCCGGTGCATGGCCCTAGCGAGCGTGTTAATCGCGTGCTATACTTGAAATAAACACGTTAAAGTGATGCCTCGCGCAGGCGGGTACACCTGGAGTAATCTGCCGGGGCGTGGCCCTAGCGAGCGTGTTAATCGCGTGCTATACTTGAAATAAACACTTTAAAGTGATGTCTCGAGCAGGCGGGTACACCTGGCGTAATCTGCCGGTGCGTGGCCCTAGCGAGCGTGTTAATCGCGTGCTATACTTGAAATAAACACTTTAAAGTGATGTCTCGAGCAGGCGGGTACACCTGGCGTAATCTGCCGGGGCGTGGCCCTAGCGAGCGTGTTAATCGCGTGCTATACTTGAAATAAACACGTTAAAGGGATGTCTCGAGCAGGCGGGTACACCTGGCGTAATCTGCCGGGGCGTGGCCCTAGCGAGCGTGTTAATCGCGTGCTATACTTGAAATAAACACGTTAAACTGATGTCTCGAGCAGGCGGGTACACCTGGCGTAATATGCCGGGGCGTGGCCCTAACGAGCGTGTTAATCGCGTGCTATACTTGAAATAAACACGTTAAAGTGATGTCTCGCGCAGGCGGGTACACCTGGAGTAATCTGCCGTTGCGTGGCCCTAGCGAGCGTGTTAGTCGCGTGCTATACTTGAAATAAACACTTAAAATGATGTCTCGAGCAGGCGGGTACACCTGGCGTAATCTGCCGGTGCGTGGCCCTAGCGAGCGTGTTAATCGCGTGTTATACTTGAAATAAACACTTTAAAGTAATGTCTCGAGCAGGCGGGTATACACCTGGCGTAATCTGCCGGTGCGTGGCCCTAGCGAGCGTGTTAATCGCGTGCTATACTTGAAATAAACACTTTAAAGTGAAGTCTCGAGCAGCCGGGTACACCTGGCGTAATCTGCCGGTGCGTGGCCCTAGCGAGAATGTTAATCGCGTGCTATACTTGAAATAAACACGTTAAACTGATGTCTCGAGCAGGCGGGTACACCTGGCGTAATATGCTGGTGCGTGGCCCTATAGCGAGCGCGTTAATCGCGTGCTATACTTGAAATAAACACGTTAAAGTGATGTCTCGCGCAGGTGGGTACACCTGGCGTAATCTGCCGGTGCGTGGCCCTAGCGAGCGTTTTAATCGCGTGCTATACTTGAAATAAACACTTTAAAGTGATGTCTCGAGCAAGCGGGTACAGCTGCCGTAATCTGCCGGTGCGTGGCCCTAGCGAGCGTGTTAATCGCGTGCTATACTTGAAATAAACACTTTAAAGTGATGTCTCGAGCAGGCGGGTACACCTGGCGTAATCTGCCGGGGCGTGGCCCTAGCGAGCGTGGTTATCGCGTGCTATACTTGAAATAAACACTTTAAAGTGATGTCTCGAGCAGGCGAGTACACCTGGCGTAATCTGCCGGTGCGTGGCCCTAGCGAGCGTGTTAATCGCGTGCTATACTTGAAATAAACACTTTAAAGTGATGTCTCGAGCAGGCGGGTACACCTGGCGTAATCTGCCGGTGCGTGGCCCTAGCGAGCGTGTTAATCGCGTGCTATACTTGAAATAAACACTTTAAAGTGATGTCTCGAGCAGGCGGGTACACCTGGCGTAATCTGCCGGGGCGTGGCCCTAGCGAGCGTGTCAATCGCGTGCTATACTTGAAATAAACACTTTAAATCTATGTCTCGAGCAGGCGGGTACACCTGGCGTAATCTGCCGGTGCGTGGCCCTAGCGAGCGCGTTAATCGCGTGCTATACTTGAAATAAACACTTTAAAGTGATGTCTCGAGCAGGCGGGTACACCTGGCGTAATCTGCCGGGGCGTGGCCCTAGCGAGCGTGTTAATCGCGTGCTATACTTGAAATAAACACTTTAAAGTGATGTCTCGAGCAGGCGGGTACACCTGGCGTAATCTGCCGGTGCATGGCCCTAGCGAGCGTGATAATCGCGTGCTATACTTGAAATAAACACGTTAAAGTGATGCCTCGCGCAGGCGGGTACACCTGGAGTAATCTGCCGGGGCGTGGCCCTAGCGAGCGTGTTAATCGCGTGCTATACTTGAAATAAACACTTTAAAGTGATGTCTCGAGCAGGCGGGTACACCTGGCGTAATCTGCCGGTGCGTGGCCCTAGCGAGCGTGTTAATCGCGTGCTATACTTGAAATAAACACTTTAAAGTGATGTCTCGAGCAGGCGGGTACACCTGGCGTAATCTGCCGGGGCGTGGCCCTAGCGAGCGTGTCAATCGCGTGCTATACTTGAAATAAACACTTTAAATCTATGTCTCGAGCAGGCGGGTACACCTGGCGTAATCTGCCGGTGCGTGGCCCTAGCGAGCGCGTTAATCGCGTGCTATACTTGAAATAAACACTTTAAAGTGATGTCTCGAGCAGGCGGGTACACCTGGCGTAATCTGCCGGGGCGTGGCCCTAGCGAGCGTGTTAATCGCGTGCTATACTTGAAATAAACACTTTAAAGTGATGTCTCGAGCAGGCGGGTACACCTGGCGTAATCTGCCGGTGCATGGCCCTAGCGAGCGTGTTAATCGCGTGCTATACTTGAAATAAACACGTTAAAGTGATGCCTCGCGCAGGCGGGTACACCTGGAGTAATCTGCCGGGGCGTGGCCCTAGCGAGCGTGTTAATCGCGTGCTATACTTGAAATAAACACTTTAAAGTGATGTCTCGAGCAGGCGGGTACACCTGGCGTAATCTGCCGGTGCGTGGCCCTAGCGAGCGTGTTAATCGCGTGCTATACTTGAAATCAACACTTTAAAGTGATGTCTCGAGCAGGCGGGTACACCTGGCGTAATCTGCCGGGGCGTGGCCCTAGCGAGCGTGTTAATCGCGTGCTATACTTGAAATAAACACGTTAAAGGGATGTCTCGAGCAGGCGGGTACACCTGGCGTAATCTGCCGGGGCGTGGCCCTAGCGAGCGTGTTAATCGCGTGCTATACTTGAAATAAACACTTTAAAGTGATGTCTCGAGCAGGCGGGTACACCTGGCGTAATCTGCCGGTGCGTGGCCCTAGCGAGCGCGTTAATCGCGTGCTAAACTTGAAATAAACACTTTAAAGTGATGTCTCGAGCAGGCGGGTACACCTGGCGTAATCTGCCGGGGCGTGGCCCTAGCGAGCGTGTTAATCGCGTGCTATACTTGAAATCAACACTTTAAAGTGATGTCTCGAGCAGGCGGCTACACCTGGCGTAATCTGCCGGGGCGTGGCCCTAGCGAGCGTGTTAATCGCGTGCTATACTTGAAATAAACACTTTAAAGTGATGTCTCGACCAGGCGGGTACACCTGGAGTAATCTGCCGGGGCGTGGCCCTAGCGAGCGTGTTAATCGCGTGCTATACTTGAAATAAACACGTTAAAGGGATGTCTCGAGCAGGCGGGTACACCTGCTGGTGCGTGGCCCTAGCGAGCGTGTTAATCGCGTGCTATACTTGAAATAAACACGTTAAAGTGATGTCTCGAGCAGGCGGCTACACCTGGCGTAATCTGCCGGTGCGTGGCCCTAGCGAGCGTGTTAATCGCGTGCTATACTTGAAATAAACACTTTAAAGTGATGTCTCGAGCAGGCGGGTACACCTGGCGTAATCTGCCGGGGCGTGGCCCTAGCGAGCGTGGTAATCGCGTGCTATACTTGAAATAAACACTTTAAAGTGATGTCTCGAGCAGGCGGGTACACCTGGCGTAATCTTCCGGTGCGTGGCCCTAGCAAGCGCGTTAATCGCGTGCTATACTTGAAATAAACACTTTAAAGTGATGTCTCGAGCAGGCGGGTACACCTGGCGTAATCTGCCGGTGCGTGGCCCTAGCGAGCGTGTTAATCGCGTGCTATACTTGAAATCAACACTTTAAAGTGATGTCTCGAGCAGGCGGGTACACCTGGAGTAATCTGCCGGGGCGTGGCCCTAGCGAGCGTGTTAATCGCGTGCTATATTTGAAATAAACACGTTAAAGTGATGTCTCGCGCAGGCGGGTACACCTGGCGTAATCTGCCGGTGCATGGCCCTCGCGAGCGTGTTAATCGCGTGCTATACTTGAAATAAACATTTTAAAGTGATGTCTCGAGCAGGCGGGTACACCTGGCGTAATCTGCCGGGGCGTGGCCCTAACGAGCGTGTTAATCGCGTGCTATACTTGAAATAAACACGTTAAAGTGATGTCTCACGCAGGCGGGTACACCTGGAGTAATCTGCCGGGGCGTCGCCCTAGCGAGCGTGTTAGTCGCGTGCTATACTTGAATTAAACACTTTAAAGTGATGTCTCGAGCAGGCGGGTACATTTGGAGTAATCTGCCGGTGCGTGGCCCTAGCGAGCGTGTTAATCGCGTGCTATATTTGAAATAAACACGTTAAAGTGATGTCTCGAGCAGGCGGGTACACCTGGCGTAATCTGCCGGTGCGTGGCCCTAGCGAGCGTGTTAATCGCGTGCTATACTTGAAATAAACATTTTAAAGTGATGTCTCGAGCAGGCGGGTACACCTGGCGTAATCTGCCGGGGCGTGGCCCTAACGAGCGTGTTAATCGCATGCTATACTTGAAATAAACACGTTAAAGTGATGTCTCACGCAGGCGGGTACACCTGGAGTAATTTGTCGGGGCGTGGCCCTAGCGAGCGTGTTAGTCGCGTGCTATACTTGAATTAAACACTTTAAAGTGATGTCTCGAGCAGGCGGGTACACCTGGCGTAATCTGCCGGTGCCTGGCCCTAGCGAGCGTGTTAATCGCGTGTTATACTTGAAATAAACACTTTAAAGTGATGTCTCGAGCAGGCGGGTACACCTGGCGTAATCTGCCGGGGCGTGGCCCTAACGAGCGTGTTAATCGCGTGCTATACTTGAAATAAACACGTTAAAGTGATGTCTCACGCAGGCGGGTACACCTGGAGTAATCTGCCGGGGCGTCGCCCTAGCGAGCGTGTTAGTCGCGTGCTATACTTGAATTAAACACTTTAAAGTGATGTCTCGAGCAGGCGGGTACATTTGGAGTAATCTGCCGGTGCGTGGCCCTAGCGAGCGTGTTAATCGCGTGCTATATTTGAAATAAACACGTTAAAATGATGTCTCGAGCAGGCGGGTACACCTGGCGTAATCTGCCGGTGCGTGGCCCTAGCGAGCGCGTTAATCGCGTGCTATACTTGAAATAAACACTTTAAAGTGATGTCTCGAGCAGGCGGGTACACCTGGCGTAATCTGCCGGGGCGTGGCCCTAGCGAGCGTGTTAATCGCGTGCTATACTTGAAATAAACACTTTAAAGTGATGTCTCGAGCAGGCGGGTACACCTGGCGTAATCTGCCGGTGCATGGCCCTAGCGAGCGTGTTAATCGCGTGCTATACTTGAAATAAACACGTTAAAGTGATGCCTCGCGCAGGCGGGTACACCTGGAGTAATCTGCCGGGGCGTGGCCCTAGCGAGCGTGTTAATCGCGTGCTATACTTGAAATAAACACTTTAAAGTGATGTCTCGAGCAGGCGGGTACACCTGGCGTAATCTGCCGGTGCGTGGCCCTAGCGAGCGTGTTAATCGCGTGCTATACTTGAAATCAACACTTTAAAGTGATGTCTCGAGCAGGCGGGTACACCTGGCGTAATCTGCCGGGGCGTGGCCCTAGCGAGCGTGTTAATCGCGTGCTATACTTGAAATAAACACGTTAAAGGGATGTCTCGAGCAGGCGGGTACACCTGGCGTAATCTGCCGGGGCGTGGCCCTAGCGAGCGTGTTAATCGCGTGCTATACTTGAAATAAACACTTTAAAGTGATGTCTCGAGCAGGCGGGTACACCTGGCGTAATCTGCCGGTGCGTGGCCCTAGCGAGCGCGTTAATCGCGTGCTAAACTTGAAATAAACACTTTAAAGTGATGTCTCGAGCAGGCGGGTACACCTGGCGTAATCTGCCGGGGCGTGGCCCTAGCGAGCGTGTTAATCGCGTGCTATACTTGAAATCAACACTTTAAAGTGATGTCTCGAGCAGGCGGCTACACCTGGCGTAATCTGCCGGGGCGTGGCCCTAGCGAGCGTGTTAATCGCGTGCTATACTTGAAATAAACACTTTAAAGTGATGTCTCGACCAGGCGGGTACACCTGGAGTAATCTGCCGGGGCGTGGCCCTAGCGAGCGTGTTAATCGCGTGCTATACTTGAAATAAACACGTTAAAGGGATGTCTCGAGCAGGCGGGTACACCTGCTGGTGCGTGGCCCTAGCGAGCGTGTTAATCGCGTGCTATACTTGAAATAAACACGTTAAAGTGATGTCTCGAGCAGGCGGCTACACCTGGCGTAATCTGCCGGTGCGTGGCCCTAGCGAGCGTGTTAATCGCGTGCTATACTTGAAATAAACACTTTAAAGTGATGTCTCGAGCAGGCGGGTACACCTGGCGTAATCTGCCGGGGCGTGGCCCTAGCGAGCGTGGTAATCGCGTGCTATACTTGAAATAAACACTTTAAAGTGATGTCTCGAGCAGGCGGGTACACCTGGCGTAATCTTCCGGTGCGTGGCCCTAGCAAGCGCGTTAATCGCGTGCTATACTTGAAATAAACACTTTAAAGTGATGTCTCGAGCAGGCGGGTACACCTGGCGTAATCTGCCGGTGCGTGGCCCTAGCGAGCGTGTTAATCGCGTGCTATACTTGAAATCAACACTTTAAAGTGATGTCTCGAGCAGGCGGGTACACCTGGAGTAATCTGCCGGGGCGTGGCCCTAGCGAGCGTGTTAATCACGTGCTATATTTGAAATAAACACGTTAAAGTGATGTCTCGCGCAGGCGGGTACACCTGGCGTAATCTGCCGGTGCATGGCCCTCGCGAGCGTGTTAATCGCGTGCTATACTTGAAATAAACATTTTAAAGTGATGTCTCGAGCAGGCGGGTACACCTGGCGTAATCTGCCGGGGCGTGGCCCTAACGAGCGTGTTAATCGCGTGCTATACTTGAAATAAACACGTTAAAGTGATGTCTCACGCAGGCGGGTACACCTGGAGTAATCTGCCGGGGCGTCGCCCTAGCGAGCGTGTTAGTCGCGTGCTATACTTGAATTAAACACTTTAAAGTGATGTCTCGAGCAGGCGGGTACATTTGGAGTAATCTGCCGGTGCGTGGCCCTAGCGAGCGTGTTAATCGCGTGCTATATTTGAAATAAACACGTTAAAGTGATGTCTCGAGCAGGCGGGTACACCTGGCGTAATCTGCCGGTGCGTGGCCCTAGCGAGCGTGTTAATCGCGTGCTATACTTGAAATAAACATTTTAAAGTGATGTCTCGAGCAGGCGGGTACACCTGGCGTAATCTGCCGGGGCGTGGCCCTAACGAGCGTGTTAATCGCGTGCTATACTTGAAATAAACACGTTAAAGTGATGTCTCACGCAGGCGGGTACACCTGGAGTAATTTGTCGGGGCGTGGCCCTAGCGAGCGCGTTAGTCGCGTGCTATACTTGAATTAAACACTTTAAAGTGATGTCTCGAGCAGGCGGGTACACCTGGCGTAATCTGCCGGTGCCTGGCCCTAGCGAGCGTGTTAATCGCGTGTTATACTTGAAATAAACACTTTAAAGTGATGTCTCGAGCAGGCGGGTACACCTGGCGTAATCTGCCGGTGCGTGGCCCTAGCGAGCGTGTTAATCGCGTGCTATACTTGAAATAAACACTTTAAAGTGATGTCTCGAGCAGGCGGGTACACCTGGCGTAATCTGCCGGGGCGTGGCCCTAGCGAGCGTGTTAATCGCGTGCTATACTTGAAATAAACACTTTAAAGTGATGTCTCGAGCAGGCGGGTACACCTGGCGTAATCTGCCGGTGCGTGGCCCAGCGAGCGCGTTAATCGCGTGCTATACTTGAAATAAACACTTTAAAGTGATGTCTCGAGCAGGCGGGTACACCTGGCGTAATCTGCCGGTGCGTGGCCCTAGCGAGCGTGTTAATCGCGTGCTATACTTGAAATCAGCACTTTAAAGTGATGTCTCGAGCAGGCGGGTACACCTGGCGTAATCTGCCGGGGCGTGGCCCTAGTGAGCGTGTTAATCGCGTGCTATACTTGAAATAAACACTTTAAAGTGATGTCTCGACCAGGCGGGTACACCTGGAGTAATCTGCCGGGGCGTGGCCCTAGCGAGCGTGTTAATCGCGTGCTATTCTTGAAATAAACACGTTAAAGTGATGTCTCGAGAAGGCGGGTACACCTGGCGTAATCTGCTGGTGCGTGGCCCTAGCGAGCGTGTTAATCGCGTGCTATACTTGAAATAAACACGTTAAAGTGATGTCTCGAGCAGGCGGGTACACCTGGCGTAATCTGCCGGTGCGTGGCCCTAGCAAGCGTGTTAATCGCGTGCTATACTTGAAATAAACACTTTAAAGTGATGTCTCGAGCAGGCTGGTACCCCTGGCTTAAGCTGCCGGGGCGTGGCCCTAGCGAGCGTGTTAATCGCGTGCTATACTTGAAAAAACACTTGAAAGTGATGTCTCGAGCAGGCGGGTACACCTGGCGTAATCTTGCGGTGCGTGGCCCTAGCAAGCGCGTTAATGGCGTGCTATACTTGAAATAAACACTTTAAAGTGATGTCTCGAGCAGGCGGGTACACCTGGCGTTATCTGCCGGTGCGTGGCCCTAGCGAGCGTGTTAATCGCGTGCTATACTTGAAATCAACACTTTAAAGTGATGTCTCGAGCAGGCGGGTACACCTGGCGTAATCTGCCGGGGCGTGGCCCTAGCGAGCGTGTTAATCGCGTGCTATACTTGAAATAAACACTTTAAAGTGATGTCTCGACAAGGCGGGTACACCTGGAGTAATCTGCCGGGGCGTGGCCCTAGCGAGCGTGTTAATCGCGTGCTATACTTGAAATAAACACGTTAAAGTGATGTCTCGCGCAGGCGGGTATATCTGGCGTAATCTGCTGGTGCATGGCCCTCGCGAGCGTGTTAATCGCGTGCAATACTTGAAATAAACACGTTAAAGTGATGTCTCGCGCAGGCGGGTACACCTGGAATAATCTGCCGGTGCGTGGCCCTAGCGAGCGTGTTAATCGCGAGCTATACTTGAAATAAACACGTTAAAGTGATGTCTCGTGCAGGCGGGTACACCTGGCGTAATCTGCCGGCGCGCGGCCCTAGCGAGCCTGGTAATCGCCTGCTATACTTGAAATAAACACGATAAAGTGATGTCTCGAGCAGGCGGGTACACCTGGCGTTATCTGCCGGTGCGTGGCCCTAGCGAGCGTGTTAATCGCGAGCTATATTTGAAATAAACACGTTAAACTGATGTCTCGAGCAGGCGGGTACACCTGGCGTAATCTGCTGGTGCGTGGCCCAAGCGAGCGTGTTAATCGCGTGCTATACTTGAAATAAACACTTTAATGTGATGTCTCGACCAGGCGGGTACACCTGGAGTAATCTGCCGGGGCGTGTCCCTAGCGAGCGTGTTAATCGCGTGCTATACTTGAAATAAACACGTTAAAGTGATGTCTCGAGCAGGCGGGTACACCTGGCGTAATCTGCTGGTGCGTGGCCCAAGCGAGCGTGTTAATCGCGTGCTATACTTGAAATAAACACGTTAAAGTGATGTCTCGAGCAGGTGGGTACACCTGGCGTAATCTGCCGGTGCGTGGCCCTAGCGAGCGTGTTAATCGCGTGCTATACTTGAAATAAACACTTTAAAGTGATGTCTCGAGCAGGCGGGTACACCTGACGTAATCTGCCGGGGCGTGGCCCTAGCGAGCGTGTTAATCGCGTGCTATACTTGAAATAAACACTTTAAAGTGATGTCTCGAGCAGGCGAGTACACCTGGCGTAATCTTCCGGTGCGTGGCCCTAGCAAGCGCGTTAATCGCGTGCTATACTTGAAATAAACACTTTAAAGTGATGTCTCGAGCAGGCGGGTACACCTGGCGTAATCTCCCGGTGCGAGGCCCTAGCGAGCGTGTTAATCGCGTGCTATACTTGAAATCAACACTTTAAAGTGATGTCTCGACAAGGCGGGTACCCCTGAAGTAATCTGCCGGGGCGTGGCCCTAGCGAGCGTGTTAATCGCGTGCTATACTTGAAATAAACACGTTAAAGTGATGTCTCGAGCAGGCGGGTACACCTGGCGTAATCTGCTGGTGCGTGGCCCTAGCGAGCGTGTTAATCGCGTGCTATACTTGAAATAAACACGTTAAAGTGATGTCTCGAGCAGGCGGGTACACCTGGCGTAATCTGCCGGTGCGTGGCCCTAGGGAGCGTGTTAATCGCGTGCTATACTTGAAATAAACACTTTAAAGTGATGTCTCGAGCAGGCGGGTACACCTGGAGTAATCTGCCGGGGCGTGGCCCTAGCGAGCGTGTTAATCGCGTGCTATATTTGAAATAAACACGTTAAAGTGATGTCTCGCGCAGGCGGGTACACCTGGCGTAATCTGCCGGTGCATGGCCCTCGCGAGCGTGTTAATCGCGTGCAATACCTGAAATAAACACGTTAAAGTGATGTCTCGCGCAGGCGGGTACACCTGGCGTAATCTGCCGGTGCATGGCCCTAGCGAGCGTATTAATCGCGTGCTATACTTGAAATAAACACGTTAAAGTGATGTCTCGCGCAGGCGGGTACACCTGGAGTAATATGCCGGGGCGTGGCCATAGCGAGCGTGTTAATCGCGTGCTATACTTGAAATAAACACGTTAAAGTGATGTCTCGCGCAGGTGGGTACACCTGGCGTAATCTGCCGGTGCATGGCCCTCGCGAGCGTGTTAATCGCGTGCAATACTTGAAATAAACACGTTAAAGTGATGTCTCGCGCAGGCGGGTACACCTGGCGTAATCTGCCGGTGCGTGGCCCTAGCGAGCGTGTTAATCGCGTGTTATACTTGAAATAAACACTTTAAAGTAATGTCTCCAGCAGGCGGGTATACACCTGGCGTAATCTGCCGGTGCGTGGCCCTAGCGAGCGTGTTAATCGCGTGCTATACTTGAAATAAACACTTTAAAGTGGTCTCGAGCAGCCGGGTACACCTGGCGTAATCTGCCGGTGCGTGGCCCTAGCGAGAATGTTAATCGCGTGCTGACTTGAAATAAACACGTTAAACTGATGTCTCGAGCAGGCGGGTACACCTGGCGTAATATGCTGGTGCGTGGCCCTATAGCGAGCGCGTTAATCGCGTGCTATACTTGAAATAAACACGTTAAAGTGATGTCTCGCGCAGACGGGTACACCTGGCGTAATCTACCGGGGCGCGGCCCTAGCGAGCGTGTTAATCGCGTGCTATACTTGAAATAAACACTTTAAAGTGATGTCTCGAGCAGGTGGGTACACCTGGCGTAATCTGCCGGTGCGTGGCCCTAGCGAGCGTTTAAATCGCGTGCTATACTTGAAATAAACACTTTAAAGTGATGTCTCGAGCAAGCGGGTACAGCTGTCGTAATCTGCCGGTGCGTGGCCCTAGCGAGCGTGTTAATCGCGTGCTATACTTGAAATAAACACTTTAAAGTGATGTCTCGAGCAGGCGGGTACACCTGGCGTAATCTGCCGGGGCGTGGCCCTAGCGAGCGTGTTAATCGCGTGCTATACTTGAAATAAACACTTTAAAGTGATGTCTCGAGCAGGCGAGTACACCTGGCGTAATCTGCCGGTGCGTGGCCCTAGCGAGCGTGTTAATCGCGTGCTATACTTGAAATAAACACTTTAAAGTGATGTCTCGAGCAGGCGGGTACACCTGGCGTAATCTGCCGGGGCGTGGCCCTAGCGAGCGTGTCAATCGCGTGCTATACTTGAAATAAACACTTTAAATCTATGTCTCGAGCAGGCGGGTACACCTGGCGTAATCTGCCGGTGCGTGGCCCTAGCGAGCGCGTTAATCGCGTGCTATACTTGAAATAAACACTTTAAAGTGATGTCTCGAGCAGGCGGGTACACCTGGCGTAATCTGCCGGGGCGTGGCCCTAGCGAGCGTGTTAATCGCGTGCTATACTTGAAATAAACATTTTAAAGTGATGTCTCGAACAGGCGGGTACACCTGGCGTAATCTGCCGGTGCATGGCCCTAGCGAGTGTGTTAATCGCGTGCTATACTTGAAATAAACACGTTAAAGTGATGTCTCGCGCAGGCGGGTACACCTGGAGTAATCTGCCGGGGCGTGGCCCTAGCGAGCGTGTTAATCGCGTGCTATACTTGAAATAAACACTTTAAAGTGATGTCTCGAGCAGGCGGGTACACCTGGCGTAATCTGCCGGTGCGTGGCCCTAGCGAGCGTGTTAATCGCGTGCTATACTTGAAATCAACACTTTAAAGTGATGTCTCGAGCAGGCGGGTACACCTGGCGTAATCTGCCGGGGCGTGGCCCTAGCGAGCGTGTTAATCGCGTGCTATACTTGAAATAAACACTTTAAAGTGATGTCTCGAGCAGGCGGGTACACCTGGCGTAATCTGCCGGCGCGTGGCCCTAGCGAGCCTGGTAATCGCCTGCTTTACTTGAAATAAACACGTTAAAGTGATGTCTCGCGCAGGCGGGTACACCTGGAGTAATCTGCCGGGGCGTGGCCCTAGCGAGCGTGTTAATCGCGTGCTATACTTGAAATAAACACGTTAAAGGGATGTCTCGAGCAGGCGGGTACACCTGGCGTAATCTGCTGGTGCGTGGCCCTAGCGAGCGTGTTAATCGCGTGCTATACTTGAAATAAACACGTTAAAGTGATGTCTCGAGCAGGCGGCTACACCTGGCGTAATCCGCCGGTGCGTGGCCCTAGCGAGCGTGTTAATCGCGTGCTATACTTGAAATAAACACGTTAAAGTGATGTCTCGTGCAGGCGGGTACACCTGGCGTAATCTGCCGGCGCGTGGCCCTAGCGAGCCTGGTAATCGCCTGCTTTACTTGAAATAAACACGTTAAAGTGATGTCTCGAGCAGGCGGGTACACCTGGCGTAATCTGCCGGTGCGTGGCCCTAGCGAGCGTGTTAATCGCGTGCTATACTTGAAATAAACACGTTAAACTGATGTCTCGAGCAGGCGGGTACACCTGGCGTAATATGCCGGGGCGTGGCCCTAACGAGCGTGTTAATCGCGTGCTATACTTGAAATAAACACGTTAAAGTGATGTCTCGCGCAGGCGGGTACACCTGGAGTAATCTGCCGGGGCGTGGCCCTAGCGAGCGTGTTAATCGCGTGCTATACTTGAAATAAACACGTTAAAGGGATGTCTCGAGCAGGCGGGTACACCTGGCGTAATCTGCTGGTGCGTGGCCCTAGCGAGCGTGTTAATCGCGTGCTATACTTGAAATAAACACGTTAAAGTGATGTCTCGAGCAGGCGGCTACACCTGGCGTAATCCGCCGGTGCGTGGCCCTAGCGAGCGTGTTAATCGCGTGCTATACTTGAAATAAACACGTTAAAGTGATGTCTCGTGCAGGCGGGTACACCTGGCGTAATCTGCCGGCGCGTGGCCCTAGCGAGCCTGGTAATCGCCTGCTTTACTTGAAATAAACACGTTAAAGTGATGTCTCGAGCAGGCGGGTACACCTGGCGTAATCTGCCGGTGCGTGGCCCTAGCGAGCGTGTTAATCGCGTGCTATACTTGAAATAAACACGTTAAACTGATGTCTCGAGCAGGCGGGTACACCTGGCGTAATATGCCGGGGCGTGGCCCTAACGAGCGTGTTAATCGCGTGCTATACTTGAAATAAACACGTTAAAGTGATGTCTCGCGCAGGCGGGTACACCTGGAGTAATCTGCCGTTGCGTGGCCCTAGCGAGCGTGTTAGTCGCGTGCTATACTTGAAATAAACACTTAAAATGATGTCTCGAGCAGGCGGGTACACCTGGCGTAATCTGCCGGTGCGTGGCCCTAGCGAGCGTGTTAATCGCGTGTTATACTTGAAATAAACACATTAAAGTAATGTCTCGAGCAGGCGGGTATACACCTGGCGTAATCTGCCGGTGCGTGGCCCTAGCGAGCGTGTTAATCGCGTGCTATACTTGAAATAAACACTTTAAAGTGAAGTCTCGAGCAGCCGGGTACACCTGGCGTAATCTGCCGGTGCGTGGCCCTAGCGAGAATGTTAATCGCGTGCTATACTTGAAATAAACACGTTAAACTGATGTCTCGAGCAGGCGGGTACACCTGGCGTAATATGCTGGTGCGTGGCCCTATAGCGAGCGCGTTAATCGCGTGCTATACTTGAAATAAACACGTTAAAGTGATGTCTCGCGCAGGTGGGTACACCTGGCGTAATCTGCCGGTGCGTGGCCCTAGCGAGCGTTTTAATCGCGTGCTATACTTGAAATAAACACTTTAAAGTGATGTCTCGAGCAAGCGGGTACAGCTGCCGTAATCTGCCGGTGCGTGGCCCTAGCGAGCGTGTTAATCGCGTGCTATACTTGAAATAAACACTTTAAAGTGATGTCTCGAGCAGGCGGGTACACCTGGCGTAATCTGCCGGGGCGTGGCCCTAGCGAGCGTGGTTATCGCGTGCTATACTTGAAATAAACACTTTAAAGTGATGTCTCGAGCAGGCGAGTACACCTGGCGTAATCTGCCGGTGCGTGGCCCTAGCGAGCGTGTTAATCGCGTGCTATACTTGAAATAAACACTTTACAGTGATGTCTCGAGCAGGCGGGTACACCTGGCGTAATCTGCCGGTGCGTGGCCCTAGCGAGCGTGTTAATCGCGTGCTATACTTGAAATAAACACTTTAAAGTGATGTCTCGAGCAGGCGGGTACACCTGGCGTAATCTGCCGGGGCGTGGCCCTAGCGAGCGTGTCAATCGCGTGCTATACTTGAAATAAACACTTTAAATCTATGTCTCGAGCAGGCGGGTACACCTGGCGTAATCTGCCGGTGCGTGGCCCTAGCGAGCGCGTTAATCGCGTGCTATACTTGAAATAAACACTTTAAAGTGATGTCTCGAGCAGGCGGGTACACCTGGCGTAATCTGCCGGGGCGTGGCCCTAGCGAGCGTGTTAATCGCGTGCTATACTTGAAATAAACACTTTAAAGTGATGTCTCGAGCAGGCGGGTACACCTGGCGTAATCTGCCGGTGCATGGCCCTAGCGAGCGTGTTAATCGCGTGCTATACTTGAAATAAACACGTTAAAGTGATGCCTCGCGCAGGCGGGTACACCTGGAGTAATCTGCCGGGGCGTGGCCCTAGCGAGCGTGTTAATCGCGTGCTATACTTGAAATAAACACTTTAAAGTGATGTCTCGAGCAGGCGGGTACACCTGGCGTAATCTGCCGGTGCGTGGCCCTAGCGAGCGTGTTAATCGCGTGCTATACTTGAAATCAACACTTTAAAGTGATGTCTCGAGCAGGCGGGTACACCTGGCGTAATCTGCCGGGGCGTGGCCCTAGCGAGCGTGTTAATCGCGTGCTATACTTGAAATAAACACGTTAAAGGGATGTCTCGAGCAGGCGGGTACACCTGGCGTAATCTGCCGGGGCGTGGCCCTAGCGAGCGTGTTAATCGCGTGCTATACTTGAAATAAACACTTTAAAGTGATGTCTCGAGCAGGCGGGTACACCTGGCGTAATCTGCCGGTGCGTGGCCCTAGCGAGCGCGTTAATCGCGTGCTAAACTTGAAATAAACACTTTAAAGTGATGTCTCGAGCAGGCGGGTACACCTGGCGTAATCTGCCGGGGCGTGGCCCTAGCGAGCGTGTTAATCGCGTGCTATACTTGAAATCAACACTTTAAAGTGATGTCTCGAGCAGGCGGGTACACCTGGCGTAATCTGCCGGGGCGTGGCCCTAGCGAGCGTGTTAATCGCGTGCTATACTTGAAATAAACACTTTAAAGTGATGTCTCGACCAGGCGGGTACACCTGGAGTAATCTGCCGGGGCGTGGCCCTAGCGAGCGTGTTAATCGCGTGCTATACTTGAAATAAACACGTTAAAGGGATGTCTCGAGCAGGCGGGTACACCTGCTGGTGCGTGGCCCTAGCGAGCGTGTTAATCGCGTGCTATACTTGAAATAAACACGTTAAAGTGATGTCTCGAGCAGGCGGCTACACCTGGCGTAATCTGCCGGTGCGTGGCCCTAGCGAGCGTGTTAATCGCGTGCTATACTTGAAATAAACACTTTAAAGTGATGTCTCGAGCAGGCGGGTACACCTGGCGTAATCTGCCGGGGCGTGGCCCTAGCGAGCGTGGTAATCGCGTGCTATACTTGAAATAAACACTTTAAAGTGATGTCTCGAGCAGGCGGGTACACCTGGCGTAATCTTCCGGTGCGTGGCCCTAGCAAGCGCGTTAATCGCGTGCTATACTTGAAATAAACACTTTAAAGTGATGTCTCGAGCAGGCGGGTACACCTGGCGTAATCTGCCGGTGCGTGGCCCTAGCGAGCGTGTTAATCGCGTGCTATACTTGAAATCAACACTTTAAAGTGATGTCTCGAGCAGGCGGGTACACCTGGCGTAATCTGCCGGGGCGTGGCCCTAGCGAGCGTGTTAATCGCGTGCTATACTTGAAATAAACACTTTAAAGTGATGTCTCGACAAGGCGGGTACACCTGTAATAATCTGCCGGGGCGTGGCCCTACCGAGCGTGTTAATCGCGTGCTATACTTAAAATAAACACTTTAAAGTGATGTCTCGAGCAGGCGGGTACACCTGGCGTAATCTGCCGGTGCGTGGCCCTAGCGAGTGGGTTAATCGCGTGCAGTACTTGAAATAAACACGTTAAAGTGATGTCTCGACCAGGCGGGTACACCTGGAGTAATCTGCCGGGGCGTGGCCCTAGCGAGCGTGTTAATCGCGTGCTATACTTGAAATAAACACGTTAAAGGGATGTCTCGAGCAGGCGGGTACACCTGGCGTAATCTGCTGGTGCGTGGCCCTAGCGAGCTTGTTAATCGCGTGCTATACTTGAAATAAACACGTTAAAGTGATGTCTCGAGCAGGCGGCTACACCTGGCGTAATCCGCCGGTGCGTGGCCCTAGCGAGCGTGTTAATCGCGTGCTATACTTGAAATAAACACGTTAAAGTGATGTCTCGTGCAGGCGGGTACACCTGGCGTAATCTGCCGGCGCGTGGCCCTAGCGAGCCTGGTAATCGCCTGCTTTACTTGAAATAAACACGTTAAAGTGATGTCTCGAGCAGGCGGGTACACCTGGCGTAATCTGCCGGTGCGTGGCCCTAGCGAGCGTGTTAATCGCGTGCTATACTTGAAATAAACACGTTAAACTGATGTCTCGAGCAGGCGGGTACACCTGGAGTAATCTGCCGGGGCGTGGCCCTAGCGAGCGTGTTAGTCGCGTGCTATACTTGAAATAAACACTTAAAATGATGTCTCGAGCAGGCGGGTACACCTGGCGTAATCTGCCGGCGCGTGGCCCTAGCGAGCGTGTTAATCGCGTGTTATACTTGAAATAAACACTTTAAAGTAATGTCTCGAGCAGGCGGGTATACACCTGGCGTAATCTGCCGGTGCGTGGCCCTAGCGAGCGTGTTAATCGCGTGCTATACTTGAAATAAACACTTTAAAGTGAAGTCTCGAGCAGCCGGGTACACCTGGCGTAATCTGCCGGTGCGTGGCCCTAGCGAGAATGTTAATCGCGTGCTATACTTGAAATAAACACGTTAAACTGATGTCTCGAGCAGGCGGGTACACCTGGCGTAATATGCTGGTGCGTGGCCCTATAGCGAGCGCGTTAATCGCGTGCTATACTTGAAATAAACACGTTAAAGTGATGTCTCGCGCAGACGGGTACACCTGGCGTAATCTACCGGGGCGCGGCCCTAGCGAGCGTGTTAATCGCGTGCTATACTTGAAATAAACACTTTAAAGTGATGTCTCGAGCAGGTGGGTACACCTGGCGTAATCTGCCGGTGCGTGGCCCTAGCGAGCGTTTTAATCGCGTGCTATACTTGAAATAAACACTTTAAAGTGATGACTCGAGCAAGCGGGTACAGCTGTCGTAATCTGCCGGTGCGTGGCCCTAGCGAGCGTGTTAATCGCGTGCTATACTTGAAATAAACACTTTAAAGTGATGTCTCGAGCAGGCGGGTACACCTGGCGTAATCTGCCGGTGCGTGGCCCTAGCCAGCGTGTTAATCGCGTGCTATAATTGAAATAAACACGTTAAAGTGATGTCTCGCGCAGGCGGGTACTCCTGACGTAATCGGCCGGTGCGTGGCCCTTGCGAGCGTGTTAATCGCGTGCTATACTTGAAATAAACACGTTAAAGTGACGTATCGTGCAGGCGGGTACACCTGGCGTAATCTGCCGGCGCGTGGCCCTCGCGAGCCTGGTAATCGCGTGCTATACTTGAAATAAACACGTTAAACTGATGTCTCGAGCAGGCGGGTACACCTGGCGTAATATGCTGGTGCGTGGCCCTAGCGAGCGCGTTAATCGCGTGCTATACTTGAAATAAACACGTTAAAGTGATGTCTCGCGCAGGCGGGTACACCTGGCGTAATCTGCCGGGGCGCGGCCCTAGCGAGCGTGTTAATCGCGTGCTATACTTGAAATAAACACTTTAAAGTGATGTCTCGAGCAGGCGGGTACACCTGGCGTAATCTGCCGGTGCGTGGCCCTAGCGAGCGTGTTAATCGCGTGCTATACTTGAAATAAACACTTTAAAGTGATGTCTCGAGCAAGCGGGTACAGCTGTCGTAATCTGCCGGTGCGTGGCCCTAGCGAGTGTGTTAATCGCGTGCTGTACTTGAAATAAACACGTTAAAGTGATGTCTCGCGCAGGCGGGTACACCTGGCGTAATCTGCCGGTGCGTGGCCCTAGCGAGCGTGTTAATCGCGTGCTATACTTGAAATAAACACTTTAAAGTGATGTCTCGAGCAGGCGGGTACACCTGGCGTAATCTGCCGGTGCATGGCCCAAGCGAGCGTGTTAATCGCGTGCTATACTTGAAATAAACACGTTAAAGTGATGTCTCGCGCAGGCGGGTACACCTGGAGTAATCTGCCAGGGCGTGGCCCTAGCGAGCGTGTTAATCGCGTGCTATACTTGAAATAAACACGTTAAAGTGATGTCTCGAGCAGGCGGGTACACCTGGCGTAATCTGCTGGTGCGTGGCCCTAGCGAGCGTGTAATCGCGTGCTATACTTGAAATAAACACGTTAAACTGATGTCTCGAGCAGGCGGGTACACCTGGCGTAATCTGCCGGTGCGTGGCCCTAGCGAGCGCGTTAATCGCGTGCTATAATTGAAATAAACACTTTAAAGTGATGTCTCCAGCAGGCGGGTACACCTGGCGTAATCTGCCGGTGCGTGGCCCTAGCGAGCGTGTTAATCGCGTGCTATACTTGAAATCAACACTTTAAAGTGATGTCTCGAGCAGGCGGGTACACCTGGCGTAATCTGCCGGGGCGTGGCACTAGCGAGCGTGTTAATCGCGTGCTATACTTGAAATAAACACTTTAAAGTGATGTCTCGACCAGGCGGGTACACCTGGAGTAATCTGCCGGGGCGTGGCCCTAGCGATCGTGTTAATCGCGTGCTATACTTGAAATAAACACGTTAAAGTGATGTTTTGAGCAGGCGGGTACACCTGGAGTAATCTCCCGGGGCGTGGCCCTAGCGAGTGGGTTAATCGCGTGCAGTACTTGAAATAAACACGTTAAAGTCATGTCTCGCGCAGGCGGGTACACCTGGCGTAATCTGCCGGTGCGTGGCCCTAGCGAGCGTGTTAATCGCGTGCTATACTTGAAATAAACACTTTAAAGTGATGTCTCGAGCAGGCGGGTACACCTGACGTAATCTGCCGGTGCGTGGCCCTAGCGAGCGTGTTAATCGCGTGCTATACTTGAAATAAACACTTTAAAGTGATGTCTCGAGCAGGCGGGTACACCTGGCGTAATCTGCCGGGGCGTGGCCCTAGTGAGCGTGTTAATCGCGTGCTATACTTGAAATAAACACTTTAAAGTGATGTCTCGACCAGGCGGGTACACCTGCAGTAATCTGCCGGGGCGTGGCCCTAGCGAGCGTGTTAATCGCGTGCTATTCTTGAAATAAACACGTTAAAGTGATGTCTCGAGAAGGCGGGTACACCTGGCGTAATCTGCTGGTGCGTGGCCCTAGCGAGCGTGTTAATCGCGTGCTATACTTGAAATAAACACTTTAAAGTGATGTCTCGACCAGGCGGGTACACCTGGAGTAATCTACCGGGGCGTGGCCCTAGCGAGCGTGTTAATCGCGTGCTATTCTTGAAATAAACACGTTAAAGTGATGTCTCGAGAAGGCGGGTACACCTGGCGTAATCTGCTGGTGCGTGGCCCTAGCAAGCGTGTTAATCGCGTGCTATACTTGAAATAAACACTTTAAAGTGATGTCTCGAGCAGGCGGGTACCCCTGGCTTAAGCTGCCGGGGCGTGGCCCTAGCGAGCGTGTTAATCGCGTGCTATACTTGAAATAAACACTTGAAAGTGATGTCTCGAGCAGGCGGGTACACCTGGCGTAATCTTCCGGTGCGTGGCCCTAGCAAGCGCGTTAATGGCGTGCTATACTTGAAATAAACACTTTAAAGTGATGTCTCGAGCAGGCGGGTACACCTGGCGTTATCTGCCGGTGCCTGGCCCTAGCGAGCGTGTTAATCGCGTGCTATACTTGAAATCAACACTTTAAAGGGATGTCTCGAGCAGGCGGGTACACCTGGCGTAATCTGCCGGGGCGTGGCCCTAGCGAGCGTGTTAATCGCGTGCTATACTTGAAATAAACACTTTAAAGTGATGTCTCGACAAGGCGGGTACACCTGGAGTAATCTGCCGGGGCGTGGCCCTAGCGAGCGTGTTAATCGCGTGCTATACTTGAAATAAATA
Organism: Amblyomma americanum; assembly: GCF_052857255.1. Classification (NCBI taxonomy): domain Eukaryota; kingdom Metazoa; phylum Arthropoda; class Arachnida; order Ixodida; family Ixodidae; genus Amblyomma; species Amblyomma americanum. The sequence continues at coordinate 371,741 of NW_027526504.1, read as the reverse complement.
CGTTAAAGTGATGTCTCGAGCAGGCGGGTACGCCTGGCGTAATCTTCCGGTGCGTGGCCCTAGGGAGCGTGTTATTCGCGTGCTATACTTGAAATAAACACGTTAAAGTGATGTCTCGCGCAGGCGGGTACACCTGGAGTAATCTGCCGGGGCGTGGCCCTAGCGAGCGTGTTAATCGCGTGCTATACTTGAAATAAACACGTTAAAGTGATGTCTCGCGCAGGCGGGTATATCTGGCGTAATCTGCCGGTGCATGGCCCTCGCGAGCGTGTTAATCGCGTGCAATACTTGAAATAAACACGTTAAAGTGATGTCTCGCGCAGGCGGGTACACCTGGAATAATCTGCCGGTGCGTGGCCCTAGCGAGCGTGTTAATCGCGTGCTATACTTGAAATAAACACGTTAAAGTGATGTCTCGAGCAGGCGGGTACACCTGGCGTAATCTGCCGGTGCGTGGCCCTAGCAAGCGTGTTAATCGCGTGCTATACTTGAAATAAACACTTTAAAGTGATGTCTCGAGCAGGCGGGTATCCCTGGCTTAAGCTGCCGGGGCGTGGCCCTAGCGAGCGTGTTAATCGCGTGCTATACTTGAAATAAACACTTGAAAGTGATGTCTCGAGCAGGCGGGTACACCTGGCGTAATCTTCCGGTGCGTGGCCCTAGCAAGCGCGTTAATGGCGTGCTATACTTGAAATAAACACTTTAAAGTGATGTCTCGAGCAGGCGGGTACACCTGGCGTTATCTGCCGGTGCGTGGCCCTAGCGAGCGTGTTAATCGCGTGCTATACTTGAAATCAACACTTTAAAGTGATGTCTCGAGCAGGCGGGTACACCTGGCGTAATCTGCCGGGGCGTGGCCCTAGCGAGCGTGTTAATCGCGTGCTATACTTGAAATAAACACTTTAAAGTGATGTCTCGACAAGGCGGGTACACCTGGAGTAATCTGCCGGGGCGTGGCCCTAGCGAGCGTGTTAATCGCGTGCTATACTTGAAATAAATACGTTAAAGTGATGTCTCGAGCAGGCGGGTACGCCTGGCGTAATCTTCCGGTGCGTGGCCCTAGGGAGCGTGTTATTCGCGTGCTATACTTGAAATAAACACGTTAAAGTGATGTCTCGCGCAGGCGGGTACACCTGGAGTAATCTGCCGGGGCGTGGCCCTAGCGAGCGTGTTAATCGCGTGCTATACTTGAAATAAACACGTTAAAGTGATGTCTCGCGCAGGCGGGTACACCTGGAATAATCTGCCGGTGCGTGGCCCTAGCGAGCGTGTTAATCGCGTGCTATACTTGAAATAAACACGTTAAAGTGATGTCTCGAGCAGGCGGGTACACCTGGCGTAATCTTCCGGTGCGTGGCCCTAGCAAGCGCGTTAATGGCGTGCTATACTTGAAATAAACACTTTAAAGTGATGTCTCGAGCAGGCGGGTACACCTGGCGTTATCTGCCGGTGCGTGGCCCTAGCGAGCGTGTTAATCGCGTGCTATACTTGAAATCAACACTTTAAAGTGATGTCTCGAGCAGGCGGGTACACCTGGCGTAATCTGCCGGGGCGTGGCCCTAGCGAGCGTGTTAATCGCGTGCTATACTTGAAATAAACACTTTAAAGTGATGTCTCGACAAGGCGGGTACACCTGGAGTAATCTGCCGGGGCGTGGCCCTAGCGAGCGTGTTAATCGCGTGCTATACTTGAAATAAATACGTTAAAGTGATGTCTCGAGCAGGCGGGTACGCCTGGCGTAATCTTCCGGTGCGTGGCCCTAGGGAGCGTGTTATTCGCGTGCTATACTTGAAATAAACACGTTAAAGTGATGTCTCGCGCAGGCGGGTACACCTGGAGTAATCTGCCGGGGCGTGGCCCTAGCGAGCGTGTTAATCGCGTGCTATACTTGAAATAAACACGTTAAAGTGATGTCTCGCGCAGGCGGGTATATCTGGCGTAATCTGCCGGTGCATGGCCCTCGCGAGCGTGTTAATCGCGTGCAATACTTGAAATAAACACGTTAAAGTGATGTCTCGCGCAGGCGGGTACACCTGGAATAATCTGCCGGTGCGTGGCCCTAGCGAGCGTGTTAATCGCGTGCTATACTTGAAATAAACACGTTAAAGTGATGTCTCGTGCAGGCGGGTACACCTGGCGTAATCTGCCGGCGCGCGGCCCTAGCGAGCCTGGTAATCGCCTGCTATACTTGAAATAAACACGATAAAGTGATGTCTCGAGCAGGCGGGTACACCTGGCGTTATCTGCCGGTGCGTGGCCCTAGCGAGCGTGTTAATCGCGAGCTATATTTGAAATAAACACGTTAAACTGATGTCTCGAGCAGGCGGGTACACCTGGCGTAATCTCAATCAATCAATCAATCAATCATTTTTTTTATTCAAGACAATAATACAAGACTATTGTCTTGGGGGACGTGACAAAAGGCGGAAAAGTGCCTGACGAGGTCACGCCACCCTGTGGCAAGCAGCGGTTTGACACTCATGCAGAGTTTCAACAGAGTTTACATGCAGAGAAATGTCTTAGATGAAACTGTATCCCCAAACCCCCTTATTATATATATATATATTTTTTTTTTTACAGTGCAAGAATATGTACAGGAAACAGAGTACAAGAATAAGTGCAGCAACTTCTGCTAGCAATACATGTTAACAAAACACTTCCAAACATAAAATACATGTAAACTATCGAACTTGAAGCACATGGAACATAAAATTGAAAACAAGAAGAAAAACATGAAAACATAACACACTAGTCTTCCGTTAAGAATAATCCCTTGAGTGTTTTCTTAAACCTGCTTAATGAAAGATTTTCAGTTAATAGGTCGTGAATGACGGGATAGTTGTTTAATAAATCTGCTATCTGACAGCTTAATCTTTGATGTCCATAGTTTGTTCGAGCTCGGGGCTTGACTATGATGCTTTTTCTTAAATCGTACACACTTCTTTTTTCTTGGTATTTTGTTTCAAAGGTAGATTTATCCAACCGGTATTGGCGGTAAACTTCCAGGCTTAGTCTGTATTTGTAGAACTGAGGCATTTGGAGTATTCTATGCGATCTATAGTAGGGCGCACAACTAGAGGACAGCTCTAAGTTACTGATAGCGCGTATTGCTCTTTTTTGTATTGATAGTAAGGAATCTAAATTTGTTTTCGTTGTGGTTTGCCACACAAGAGAACAATAGCTAAAACGTGAATGTATAAGGGAGTAGTACACTAGTCGTTTGATAGAAGCTGGCAGGTAACACCTCAGTCTGTTTAAGATGCCTAAGGCACGAGAGAGATCAGTTCTAAGTGTGTGGATGTGAGCATTCCATAAGAGATTTTCGTGGAATGTCACACCTAGAAATCTGGTAGTAGAAGACTGTTGTATGTCCAGGCCATTAAATTTTAAACACGGAATTGTATACATCTCTGTACCTTTGGAACGAAAGAGTACATACTTTGTTTTGTTTATGTTTAATGCGAGCCGGTTACTTCCCAGCCATGAGGTTAAGCCCAACATCCAATTGTTCGCCTTTCTGAACAGCGCATCTAAATCCCTACCCGAAAAGAACACATTGGTGTCGTCCGCATATAAAACCAAATTCGAGGCACCCGGTATATTTACAATATCATTAATATAGATGAGAAATAAGACTGGCCCTAGGATGGACCCTTGTGGTACACCATACAACAGAGTGTTTGTCTCTGAACATTCACCATTGATGACAGTATACTGCTCACGTGAAGTTAAATAACTCATGAGGAGAGTACCAGCTATACCCCTGACACCGTAATGCTGAAGCTTTTTTATAAGTATATCATGTTGGACACTGTCGAACGCTTTTCTAAAATCGAGGAATATACCCAGAGTTAATGCCTTGTTTTCGATATTGTGCAGAATTTCATCTTTTATTCCAAGTAGTGCTGTTTCTGGAGATTTGTTTTTCTGGAAGCCGAACTGTTGCCTTACGATAATATTTTGCGAGGTTAGAAATCCAACAAGCCTTTTGTTTATAATATGCTCAGCTATTTTCGAAAATACAGAAAGCACAGAGATCGGCCTGTAATTGTTCACGTCATCGAAAGAGCCTCCCTTGTGTATAGCTGTCACACGAGCAAGTTTCATTTTGGCTGGGAAAACTCCCTTTTCCATTATAAGATTGCAGATGTGTGCAATAGGAGTACTAACTATTTGACTCACAGCCTTCAGTGGTTTTGGTCTGATCTCATCAGTGCCAGATGCACAACCGTCTTTTAGAGACATAATTATATCTTGCACCTCGCTGAAATCAGTGGGGGACAAAAATATTGTATTCGGATTACTTGCAGTGACATAATTTTCCCAAGGTGTAGAAGAAGGGACATTTGTTGCGTCGGCTAAAGGAGCACCAGCAGCGAGAAAATGCTCATTAAACAGGTTTGAAACCTCTGCTTCAGACAGATCGGCATTCCGAAATTTCACTTTTTTTGTTTCTGCATTCTTATAGATTAACTCTCTCATGGTTTGCCATACCAGTCGTGTATTACCGTTCACCTGTGTAAATTTATGTGTGTAGTATTTGAGCTTTGCTTTTTTTAAGTCTGAATTTAGCAGATTTCGTACTTTCTTGAATGCATGAAAGTCACTTTCATCTTTTGTTTGCAAGAATGTTTGGAAAAGTCGGTTTTTCTGTTTGATTCTTTGAAACAATTCACGAGAAATCCAGGGCTTTCGTACTTTTTTGTTCTTTTTTCGGGGCTTGAGAGGAAAACATGTGTTATAAGCAGATACAAAGCATGAAAGGAAAGCGTCGTAAGCGGCATCGGGGTTCGAGAACTCCAAAATTATGTTCCAGTCAACATTTGTCAGCATGTCCCTAAACTTGTTAACATTGTACTCGGAGTAATCTCTAATTAATACTTTGTGTTCGGGGGCGACTGTGTGTTTGCAGGGTAACACACAATATATTGGCAAATGATCGCTTAAACTGCAGACCAGGGTGCCTGATTTTACATTCTCACGAGGGAAACTTGTAACGCACAGATCAAGAATACTTTGGGAACTTGGTGTAATTCTTGTCGGTGTGGTGATTACGTTGGAGCAACCATAAGACTCGTATAACTCTTTGAATTGTAAGTAGGCTTGATTGTCAAGGGAAGCATTCAGGTTGAAATCACCCACAAGAACGCTTTCAGACTTCAGCTGAACACTGAGTTCAAGTATCTTTTCAGTAAACTGCATAAAGTCACGGAGAACGCCTGATGGAGGACGGTACATGACAGAGAAAATCATACCACGACACTGTATAACTATGCATTCATAATTATCGCCAATTATCTTGAACTCCGGAAGTACCTTATAATTAAGCTTTGATCGGATGTATACAGCGATACCACCACCACGCCTCCTACAGCGACATGCAGATACAACATCATATCCGGAAAGTGAAAAACACTCGTCATCACATGAGAACCAAGTCTCTGTAAAACAAATGATGTCATAGGAATGATTAGGTTCCGACAAAAAAGAAATTACTTCATCATACTTGTTGCGTAAACTCCTGGCATTAAGATGAAAAACTGAAAGTGTGGGCAGGTTTTTCATTGTGGAAGAAAATTTCAAAGAAAAACAAACTTGCCAAGAATAATCACTGCAGATCATCAAGATCCTGAACCGTGCGAATCACCACAGCATTATCTCCGCTCTTCTTCCGGACTAGCACTTTTCCGTTCGTGTGCCATACGAAAGCGTAGCCTGCGTTCTTCGCCCACTCCTTCGTTTTTGTCAGAAGACTACGGGAAAGCCTTGTCATGTTTTCGCACATAAACATCTCACCAGGTTCATTCCTTAGTGTCTGTCGCTTTGCCAGCCAGGCGTCACGATGTTCATGACTGACGAAGCAAGCAATGATGCCCCGTGTTTTGCCTTGTTTCGCAGGAAGCCGATGTAGTGCGGTGATATCTTGCTTAGTTAGTGGCTGAATATCCAGTCTAGGGGCTAATTCATTTATTTTTTCGAGCAAGTTCTCGTTTTCAGTTTCAGGAATGCCGTGAAATTCAATGTTGTTGCGACGGCTACGCCACTCCAGGTTATCTACATCTTGCATTATCTGTTGCAGTTCACTGGAAGAGTCGGCCTTTTCTATCTGATCCATGCGTTCGGCTAGTTTTTTTGTCGCTTGCTCTTGAATTTGAAGACGATCCTGAAATTCATCGAACTTGTCTGACAGGAACTTCACGCTGGAGTCAAGTGCGTCTACCAGTTTAGGGAGAGCTAGAAGAGTATCGAGTTTGGTCTGAATTGCTAGCAAGTGCGCTGCTAAGTCACTGTCTAAGTTGGGGCTCTCCGAGTCATCGCTGCGTGGCCCAAGCGAGCGTGTTAATCGCGTGCTATACTTGAAATAAACACTTTAAAGTGATGTCTCCACCAGGCGGGTACACCTGGAGTAATCTGCCGGGGCGTGTCCCTAGCGAGCGTGTTAATCGCGTGCTATACTTGAAATAAACACGTTAAAGTGATGTCTCGAGCAGGCGGGTACACCTGGCGTAATCTGCTGGTGCGTGGCCCAAGCGAGCGTGTTAATCGCGTGCTATACTTGAAATAAACACTTTAAAGTGATGTCTCGACCAGGCGGGTACACCTGGAGTAATCTGCCGGGGCGTGTCCCTAGCGAGCGTGTTAATCGCGTGCTATACTTGAAATAAACACGTTAAAGTGATGTATCGAGCAGGCGGGTACACCTGGCGTAATCTGCTGGTGCGTGGCCCTAGCGAGCGTGTTAATCGCGTGCTATACTTGAAATAAACACTTTAAAGTGATGTCTCGAGCAGGCGGGTACACCTGACGTAATCTGCCGGGGCGTGGCCCTAGCGAGCGTGTTAATCGCGTGCTATACTTGAAATAAACACTTTAAAGTGATGTCTCGAGCAGGCGAGTACACCTGGCGTAATCTTCCGGTGCGTGGCCCTAGCAAGCGCGTTAATCGCGTGCTATACTTGAAATAAACACTTTAAAGTGATGTCTCGAGCAGGCGGGTACACCTGGCGTAATCTCCCGGTGCGTGGCCCTAGCGAGCGTGTTAATCGCGTGCTGTACTTGAAATCAACACTTTAAAGTGATGTCTCGACAAGGCGGGTACCCCTGAAGTAATCTGCCGGGGCGTGGCCCTAGCGAGCGTGTTAATCGCGTGCTATACTTGAAATAAACACGTTAAAGTGATGTCTCGAGCAGGCGGGTACACCTGGCGTAATCTGCTGGTGCGTGGCCCTAGCGAGCGTGTTAATCGCGTGCTATACTTGAAATAAACACGTTAAAGTGATGTCTCGAGCAGGCGGGTACACCTGGCGTAATCTGCCGGTGCATGGCCCTAGCGAGCGTGTTAATCGCGTGCTATACTTGAAATAAACACGTTAAAGTGATGTCTCGCGCAGGCGGGTACACCTGGAGTAATCTGCCGGGGCGTGGCCCTAGCGAGCGTGTTAATCGCGTGCTATACTTGAAATAAACACGTTAAAGTGATGTCTCGCGCAGGCGGGTACACCTGGCGTAATCTGCCGGTGCGTGGCCCTAGCGAGCGTGTTAATCGCGTGCTATACTTGAAATAAACACGTTAAAGTGATGTCTCGAGCAGGCGGGTACACGTGGCGTAATCTGCCGGTGCGTGGCCCTAGGGAGCGTGTTAATCGCGTGCTATACTTGAAATAAACACTTTAAAGTGATGTCTCGAGCAGGCGGGTACACCTGGAGTAATCTGCCGGGGCGTGGCCCTAGCGAGCGTGTTAATCGCGTGCTGTACTTGAAATAAACACGTTAAATTGATGTCTCGAGCAGGCGGGTACACCTGGCGTAATCTGCCGGTGCGTGGCCCTAGGGAGCGTGTTAATCGCGTGCTATACTTGAAATAAACACTTTAAAGTGATGTCTCGAGCAGGCGGGTACACCTGGCGTAATCTGCCGGTGCATGGCCCTAGCGAGCGTGTTAATCGCGTGCTATACTTGAAATAAACACGTTAAAGTGATGTCTCGCGCAGGCGGGTACACCTGGCGTAATCTGCCGGTGCATGGCCCTAGCGAGCGTGTTAATCGCGTGCTATACTTGAAATAAACACGTTAAAGTGATGTCTCGAGCAGGCGGGTACACCTGGAGTAATCTGCCGGGGCGTGGCCCTAGCGAGCGTGTTAATCGCGTGCTATACTTGAAATAAACACGTTAAAGTGATGTCTCGAGCAGGCGGGTACACCTGGCGTAATCTGCCGGTGCGTGGCCCTAGGGAGCGTGTTAATCGCGTGCTATACTTGAAATAAACACTTTAAAGTGATGTCTCGAGCAGGCGGGTACACCTGGAGTAATCTGCCGGGGCGTGGCCCTATCGAGCGTGTTAATCGCGTGCTATACTTGAAATAAACACGTTAAAGTGATGTCTCGAGCAGGCGGGTACACCTGGCGTAATCTGCCGGTGCGTGGCACTAGCGAGCGTGTTAATCGCGGGCTATACTTGAAATAAACACGTTAAAGTGATGTCTCGCGCAGGCGGGTACACCTGGCGTAATCTGCCGGTGCGTGGCCCTAGGGAGCGTGTTAATCGCGTGCTATACTTGAAATAAACACTTTAAAGTGATGTCTCGAGCAGGCGGGTACACCTGGAGTAATCTGCCGGGGCGTGGCCCTAGCGAGCGTGTTAATCGCGTGCTATACTTGAAATAAACACGTTAAAGTGATATCTCGAGCAGGCGGGTACACCTGGCGTAATCTGCCGGTGCGTGGCCCTAGGGAGCGTGTTAATCGCGTGCTATACTTGAAATAAACACTTTAAAGTGATGTCTCGAGCAGGCGGGTACACCTGGAGTAATCTGCTGGTGCGTGGCCCTAGCGAGCGTGTTAATCGCGTGCTATACTTGAAATAAACACGTTAAAGTGATGTCTCGAGCAGGCGGGTACACCTGGCGTAATCTGCCGGTGCGTGGCCCTAGGGAGCGTGTTAATCGCGTGCTATACTTGAAATAAACACTTTAAAGTGATGTCTCGAGCAGGCGGGTACACCTGGAGTAATCTGCCGGGGCGTGGCCCTAGCGAGCGTGTTAATCGCGTGCTATATTTGAAATAAACACGTTAAAGTGATGTCTCGCGCAGGCGGGTACACCTGGCGTAATCTGCCGGTGCATGGCCCTCGCGAGCGTGTTAATCGCGTGCAATACTTGAAATTAACACGTTAAAGTGATGTCTCGCGCAGGCGGGTACACCTGGCGTAATCTGCCGGTGCATGGCCCTAGCGAGCGTGATAATCGCGTGCTATACTTGAAATAAACACGTTAAAGTGATGTCTCGCGCAGGCGGGTACACCTGGAGTAATCTGCCGGGGCGTGGCCCTAGCGAGCGTGTTAATCGCGTGCTATACTTGAAATAAACACGTTAAAGTGATGTCTCGCGCAGGCGGGTACACCTGGCGTAATCTGCCGGTGCGTGGCCCTAGCGAGCGTGTTAATCGCGTGCTATACTTGAAATAAACACGTTAAAGTGATGTCTCGAGCAGGCGGGTACACCTGACGTAATCTGCCGGGGCGTGGCCCTAGCGAGCGTGTTAATCGCGTGCTATACTTGAAATAAACACGTTAAAGTGATGTCTCGAGCAGGCGGGTACACCTGGCGTAATCTGCCGGTGCGTGGCCCTAGGGAGCGTGTTAATCGCGTGCTATACTTGAAATAAACACTTTAAAGTTATGTCTCGAGCAGGCGGGTACACCTGGAGTAATCTGCCGGGGCGTGGCCCTAGCGAGCGTGTTAATCGCGTGCTATACTTGAAATAAACACGTTAAACTGATGTCTCGAGCAGGCGGGTACACCTGGAGTAATCTGCCGGGGCGTGGCCCTAGCGAGCGTGTTAATCGCGTGCTATACTTGAAATAAACACGTTAAAGTGATGTCTCGAGCAGGCGGGTACACCTGACGTAATCTGCCGGGGCGTGGCCCTAGCGAGCGTGTTAATCGCGTGCTATACTTGAAATAAACACGTTAAACTGATGTCTCGAGCAGGCGGGTACACCTGGCGTAATCTGCCGGTGCGTGGCCCTAGGGAGCGTGTTAATCGCGTGCTATACTTGAAATAAACACTTTAAAGTTATGTCTCGAGCAGGCGGGTACACCTGGAGTAATCTGCCGGTGCGTGGCCCTAGCGAGCGTGTTAATCGCGTGCTATACTTGAAATAAACACGTTAAACTGATGTCTCGAGCAGGCGGGTACACCTGGAGTAATCTGCCGGGGCGTGGCCCTAGCGAGCGTGTTAACCGCGTGCTATACTTGAAATAAACACGTTAAAGTGATGTCTCGCGCAGGCGGGTACACCTGGCGTAATCTGCCGGTGCATGGCCCTAGCGAGCGTGTTAATCGCGTGCTATACTTGAAATAAACACGTTAAAGTGATGTCTCGCGCAGGCGGGTACACCTGGAGTAATCTGCCGGGGCGTGGCCCTAGCGAGCGTGTTAATCGCGTGCTATACTTGAAATAAACACGTTAAAGTGATGTCTCGCGCAGGCGGGTACACCTGGCGTAATCTGCCGGTGCATGGCCCTAGCGAGCCTGTTAATCGCGTGCTATACTTGAAATAAACACGTTAAAGTGATGTCTCGCGCAGGCGGGTACACCTGGCGTAATCTGCCGGTGCATGGCCCTAGCGAGCGTGTTAATCGCGTGCTATACTTGAAATAAACACGTTAAAGTGATGTCTCGACAAGGCGGGTACCCCTGGCGTAATCTGCCGGTGCGTGGCCCTAGGGAGCGTGTTAATCGCGTGCTATATTTGAAATAAACACGTTAAAGTGATGTCTCGCGCAGGCGGGTACACCTGGCGTAATCTGCCGGTGCATGGCCCTCGCGAGCGTGTTAATCGCGTGCAATACTTGAAATAAACACGTTAAAGTGATGTCTCGCGCAGGCGGGTACACCTGGCGTAATCTGCCGGTGCATGGCCCTAGCGAGCGTGTTAATCGCGTGCTATACTTGAAATAAACACGTTAAAGTGATGTCTCGCGCAGGCGGGTACACCTGGAGTAATCTGCCGGGGCGTGGCCCTAGCGAGCGTGTTAATCGCGTGCTATACTTGAAATAAACACGTTAAAGTGATGTCTCGCGCAGGCGGGTACACCTGGCGTAATCTGCTGGTGCGTGGCCCTAGCGAGCGTGTTAATCGCGTGCTATACTTGAAATAAACACGTTAAAGTGATGTCTCGAGCAGGCGGGTACACCTGGCGTAATCTGCCGGTGCGTGGCCCTAGGGAGCGTGTTAATCGCGTGCTATACTTGAAATAAACAGTTTAAAGTGATGTCTCGAGCAGGCGGGTACACCTGGAGTAATCTGCCGGGGCGTGGCCCTAGCGAGCGTGTTAATCGCGTGCTATATTTGAAATAAACACGTTAAAGTGATGTCTCGCGCAGGCGGGTACACCTGGCGTAATCTGCCGGTGCATGGCCCTCGCGAGCGTGTTAATCGCGTGCTATACTTGAAATAAACACTTTAAAGTGATGTCTCGAGCAGGCGAGTACACCTGGCGTAATCTGCCGGGGCGTGGCCCTAGCGAGCGTGTTAATCGCGTGCTATACTTGAAATAAACACGTTAAAGTGATGTCTCGAGCAGGCGGGTACACCTGGCGTAATCTGCCGGTGCGTGGCCCTAGGGAGCGTGTTAATCGCGTGCTATACTTGAAATAAACACTTTAAAGTGATGTCTCCACCAGGCGGGTACACTGGAGTAATCTGCCGGGGCGTGGCCCTAGCGAGCGTGTTATTCGCGTGCTATACTTGAAATCAACACTTTAAAGTGATGTCTCGACAAGGCGGGTACCCCTGAAGTAATCTGCCGGGGCGTGGCCCTAGCGAGCGTGTTAATCGCGTGCTATACTTGAAATAAACACGTTAAAGTGATGTCTCGAGCAGGCGGGTACACCTGGCGTAATCTGCTGGTGCGTGGCCCTAGCGAGCGTGTTAATCGCGTGCTATACTTGAAATAAACACGTTAAAGTGATGTCTCGAGCAGGCGGGTACACCTGGCGTAATCTGCCGGTGCGTGGCCCTAGGGAGCGTGTTAATCGCGTGCTATACTTGAAATAAACACTTTAAAGTGATGTCTCGAGCAGGCGGGTACACCTGGAGTAATCTGCCGGGGCGTGGCCCTAGCGAGCGTGTTAATCGCGTGCTATATTTGAAATAAACACGTTAAAGTGATGTCTCGCGCAGGCGGGTACACCTGGCGTAATCTGCCGGTGCATGGCCCTCGCGAGCGTGTTAATCGCGTGCAATACTTGAAATAAACACGTTAAAGTGATGTCTCGCGCAGGCGGGTACACCTGGCGTAATCTGCCGGTGCATGGCCCTAGCGAGCGTGTTAATCGCGTTCTATACTTGAAATAAACACGTTAAAGTGATGTCTCGCCCAGGCGGGTACACCTTTAGTAATCTGCCGGGGCGTGGCCCTAGCGAGCGTGTTAATCGCGTGCTATACTTGAAATAAACACGTTAAAGTGATGTCTCGCGCAGGCGGGTACACCTGGCGTAATCTGCCGGTGCGTGGCCCTAGCGAGCGTGTTAATCGCGTGCTATACTTGAAATAAACACGTTAAAGTGATGTCTCGAGCAGGCGGGTACACCTGGCGTAATCTGCCGGTGCGTGGCCCTAGGGAGCGTGTTAATCGCGTGCTATACTTGAAATAAACACTTTAAAGTGATGTCTCGAGCAGGCGGGTACACCTGGAGTAATCTGCTGGTGCGTGGCCCTAGCGAGCGTGTTAATCGCGTGCTATACTTGAAATAAACACGTTAAAGTGATGTCTCGAGCAGGCGGGTACACCTGGCGTAATCTGCCGGTGCGTGGCCCTATGGAGCGTGTTAATCGCGTGCTATACTTGAAATAAACACTTTAAAGTGATGTCTCGAGCAGGCGGGTACACCTGGCGTAATCTGCCGGTGCGTGGCCCTAGCGAGCGTGTTAATCGCGTGCTATACTTGAAATAAACACGTTAAAGTGATGTCTCGCGCAGGCGGGTACACCTGGCGTAATCTGCCGGTGCGTGGCCGTAGCGAGCGTGTTAATCGCGTGCTATACTTGAAATAAACACGTTAAAGTGATGTCTCGCGCAGGCGGGTACACCTGGCGTAATCTGCTGGTGCGTGGCCCTAGCGAGCGTGTTAATCGCGTGCTATACTTGAAATAAACACGTTAAAGTGATGTCTCGAGCAGGCGGGTACACCTGGCGTAATCTGCCGGTGCGTGGCCCTAGGGAGCGTGTTAATCGCGTGCTATACTTGAAATAAACAGTTTAAAGTGATGTCTCGAGCAGGCGGGTACACCTGGAGTAATCTGCCGGGGCGTGGCCCTAGCGAGCGTGTTAATCGCGTGCTATACTTGAAATAAACAGTTTAAAGTGATGTCTCGAGCAGGCGGGTACACCTGGAGTAATCTGCCGGGGCGTGGCCCTAGCGAGCGTGTTAATCGCGTGCTATATTTTAAATAAACACGTTAAAGTGATGTCTCGCGCAGGCGGGTACACCTGGCGTAATCTGCCGGTGCATGGCCCTCGCGAGCGTGTTAATCGCGTGCTATACTTGAAATAAACACTTTAAAGTGATGTCTCGAGCAGGCGAGTACACCTGGCGTAATCTGCCGGGGCGTGGCCCTAGCGAGCGTGTTAATCGCGTGCTATACTTGAAATAAACACGTTAAAGTGATGTCTCGAGCAGGCGGGTACACCTGGCGTAATCTGCCGGTGCGTGGCCCTAGGGAGCGTGTTAATCGCGTGCTATACTTGAAATAAACACTTTAAAGTGATGTCTCGAGCAGGCGGGTACACTGGAGTAATCTGCCGGGGCGTGGCCCTAGCGAGCGTGTTAATCGCGTGCTATACTTGAAATCAACACTTTAAAGTGATGTCTCGACAAGGCGGGTACCCCTGAAGTAATCTGCCGGGGCGTGGCCCTAGCGAGCGTGTTAATCGCGTGCTATACTTGAAATAAACACGTTAAAGTGATGTCTCGAGCAGGCGGGTACACCTGGCGTAATCTGCTGGTGCGTGGCCCTAGCGAGCGTGTTAATCGCGTGCTATACTTGAAATAAACACGTTAAAGTGATGTCTCGAGCAGGCGGGTACACCTGGCGTAATCTGCCGGTGCGTGGCCCTAGGGAGCGTGTTAATCGCGTGCTATACTTGAAATAAACACTTTAAAGTGATGTCTCGAGCAGGCGGGTACACCTGGAGTAATCTGCCGGGGCGTGGCCCTAGCGAGCGTGTTAATCGCGTGCTATATTTGAAATAAACACGTTAAAGTGATGTCTCGCGCAGGCGGGTACACCTGGCGTAATCTGCCGGAGCATGGCCCTCGCGAGCGTGTTAATCGCGTGCAATACTTGAAATAAACACGTTAAAGTGATGTCTCGCGCAGGCGGGTACACCTGGCGTAATCTGCCGGTGCATGGCCCTAGCGAGCGTGTTAATCGCGTTCTATACTTGAAATAAACACGTTAAAGTGATGTCTCGCCCAGGCGGGTACACCTGGAGTAATCTGCCGGGGCGTGGCCCTAGCGAGCGTGTTAATCGCGTGCTATACTTGAAATAAACACGTTAAAGTGATGTCTCGCGCAGGCGGGTACACCTGGCGTAATCTGCCGGTGCGTGGCCCTAGCGAGCGTGTTAATCGCGTGCTATACTTGAAATAAACACGTTAAAGTGATGTCTCGAGCAGGCGGGTACACCTGGCGTAATCTGCCGGTGCGTGGCCCTAGGGAGCGTGTTAATCGCGTGCTATACTTGAAATAAACACTTTAAAGTGATGTCTCGAGCAGGCGGGTACACCTGGAGTAATCTGCTGGTGCGTGGCCCTAGCGAGCGTGTTAATCGCGTGCTATACTTGAAATAAACACGTTAAAGTGATGTCTCGAGCAGGCGGGTACACCTGGCGTAATCTGCCGGTGCGTGGCCCTATGGAGCGTGTTAATCGCGTGCTATACTTGAAATAAACACTTTAAAGTGATGTCTCGAGCAGGCGGGTACACCTGGCGTAATCTGCCGGTGCGTGGCCCTAGCGAGCGTGTTAATCGCGTGCTATACTTGAAATAAACACGTTAAAGTGATGTCTCGCGCAGGCGGGTACACCTGGCGTAATCTGCCGGTGCGTGGCCGTAGCGAGCGTGTTAATCGCGTGCTATACTTGAAATAAACACGTTAAAGTGATGTCTCCCGCAGGCGGGTACACCTGGCGTAATCTGCCGGTGCATGGCCCTAGCGAGCGTGTTAATCGCGTGCTATACTTGAAATAAACACGTTAAAGTGATGTCTCGCGCAGGCGGGTACACCTGAAGTAATCTGCCGGGGCGTGGCCCTAGCGAGCGTGTTAATCGCGTGCTATACTTGAAATAAACACGTTAAAGTGATGTCTCGCGCAGGCGGGTACACCTGGCGTAATCTGCCGGTGCGTGGCCCTAGCGAGCGTGTTAATCGCGTGCTATACTTGAAATAAACACGTTAAAGTGATGTCTCGAGCAGGCGGGTACACCTGGCGTAATCTGCCGGTGCGTGGCCCTAGGGAGCGTGTTAATCGCGTGCTATACTTGAAATAAACACTTTAAAGTGATGTCTCGAGCAGGCGGGTACACCTGGAGTAATCTGCTGGTGCGTGGCCCTAGCGAGCGTGTTAATCGCGTGCTATACTTGAAATAAACACGTTAAAGTGATGTCTCGAGCAGGCGGGTACACCTGGCGTAATCTGCCGGTGCGTGGCCCTAGGGAGCGTGTTAATCGCGTGCTATACTTGAAATAAACACTTTAAAGTGATGTCTCGAGCAGGCGGGTACACCTGGAGTAATCTGCCGGGGCGTGGCCCTAGCGAGCGTGTTAATCGCGTGCTATATTTGAAATAAACACGTTAAAGTGATGTCTCGCGCAGGCGGGTACACCTGGCGTAATCTGCCGGTGCATGGCCCTCGCGAGCGTGTTAATCGCGTGCAATACTTGAAATAAACACGTTAAAGTGATGTCTCGCGCAGGCGGGTACACCTGGCGTAATCTGCCGGTGCATGGCCCTAGCGAGCGTGTTAATCGCGTGCTATACTTGAAATAAACACGTTAAAGTGATGTCTCGCGCAGGCGGGTACACCTGGAGTAATCTGCCGGGGCGTGGCCCTAGCGAGCGTGTTAATCGCGTGCTATACTTGAAATAAACACGTTAAAGTGATGTCTCGCGCAGGCGGGTACACCTGGCGTAATCTGCCGGTGCGTGGCCCTAGCGAGCGTGTTAATCGCGTGCTATACTTGAAATAAACACGTTAAAGTGATGTCTCGAGCAGGCGGGTACACCTGACGTAATCTGCCGGGGCGTGGCCCTAGCGAGCGTGTTAATCGCGTGCTATACTTGAAATAAACACTTTAAAGTGATGTCTCGAGCAGGCGAGTACACCTGGCGTAATCTTCCGGTGCGTGGCCCTAGCAAGCGCGTTAATCGCGTGCTATACTTGAAATAAACACTTTAAAGTGATGTCTCGAGCAGGCGGGTACACCTGGCGTAATCTCCCGGTGCGTGGCCCTAGCGAGCGTGTTAATCGCGTGCTATACTTGAAATCAACACTTTAAAGTGATGTCTCGACAAGGCGGGTACCCCTGAAGTAATCTGCCGGGGCGTGGCCCTAGCGAGCGTGTTAATCGCGTGCTATACTTGAAATAAACACGTTAAAGTGATGTCTCGAGCAGGCGGGTACACCTGGCGTAATCTGCCGGTGCGTGGCCCTAGGGAGCGTGTTAATCGCGTGCTATACTTGAAATAAACACTTTAAAGTGATGTCTCGAGCAGGCGGGTACACCTGGAGTAATCTGCCGGGGCGTGGCCCTAGCGAGCGTGTTAATCGCGTGCTATATTTGAAATAAACACGTTAAAGTGATGTCTCGCGCAGGCGAGACACCTGGCGTAATCTGCCGGTGCATGGCCCTCGCGAGCGTGTTAATCGCGTGCAATACTTGAAATAAACACGTTAAAGTGATGTCTCGCGCAGGCGGGTACACCTGGCGTAATCTGCCGGTGCATGGCCCTAGCGAGCGTGTTAATCGCGTGCTATACTTGAAATAAACACGTTAAAGTGATGTCTCGCGCAGGCGGGTACACCTGGAGTAATCTGCCGGGGCGTGGCCCTAGCGAGCGTGTTAATCGCGTGCTATACTTGAAATAAACACGTTAAAGTGATGTCTCGCGCAGGCGGGTACACCTGGAGTAATCTGCTGGTGCGTGGCCCTAGCGAGCGTGTTAATCGCGTGCTATACTTGAAATAAACACGTTAAAGTGATGTCTCGAGCAGGCGGGTACACCTGGCGTAATCTGCCGGTGCGTGGCCCTAGCGAGCGTGTTAATCGCGTGCTATACTTGAAATAAACACTTTAAAGTGATGTCTCGACAAGGCGGGTACCCCTGAAGTAATCTACCGGGGCGTGGCCCTAGCGAGCGTGTTAATCGCGTGCTATACTTGAAATAAACACGTTAAAGTGATGTCTCGCGCAGGCGGGTACACCTGGAGTAATCTGCTGGTGCGTGGCCCTAGCGAGCGTGTTAATCGCGTGCTATACTTGAAATAAACACTTTAAAGTGATGTCTCGAGCAGGCGGGTACACCTGGAGTAATCTGCCGGGGCGTGGCCCTAGCGAGCGTGTTAATCGCGTGCTATACTTGAAATAAACACGTTAAAGTGATGTCTCGAGCAGGCGGGTACACCTGGCGTAATCTCCCGGTGCGTGGCCCTAGCGAGCGTGTTAATCGCGTGCTATACTTGAAATCAACACTTTAAAGTGATGTCTCGACAAGGCGGGTACCCCTGAAGTAATCTGCCGGGGCGTGGCCCTAGCGAGCGTGTTAATCGCGTGCTATACTTGAAATAAACACGTTAAAGTGATGTCTCGCGCAGGCGGGTACACCTGGAGTAATCTGCTGGTGCGTGGCCCTAGCGAGCGTGTTAATCGCGTGCTATACTTGAAATAAACACTTTAAAGTGATGTCTCGAGCAGGCGGGTACACCTGGAGTAATCTGCCGGGGCGTGGCCCTAGCGAGCGTGTTAATCGCGTGCTATACTTGAAATAAACACGTTAAACTGATGTCTCGAGCAGGCGGGTACACCTGGAGTAATCTGCCGGGGCGTGGCCCTAGCGAGCGTGTTAACCGCGTGCTATACTTGAAATAAACACGTTAAAGTGATGTCTCGCGCAGGCGGGTACACCTGGCGTAATCTGCCGGTGCATGGCCCTAGCGAGCGTGTTAATCGCGTGCTATACTTGAAATAAACACGTTAAAGTGATGTCTCGCGCAGGCGGGTACACCTGGAGTAATCTGCCGGGGCGTGGCCTCGAGCGTGTTAATCGCGTGCTATACTTGAAATAAACACGTAAAGTGATGTCTCGCGCAGGCGGGTACACCTGGCGTAATCTGCCGGTGCATGGCCCTAGCGAGCGTGTTAATCGCGTGCTATACTTGAAATAAACACGTTAAAGTGATGTCTCGCGCAGGCGGGTACACCTGGCGTAATCTGCTGGTGCATGGCCCTAGCGAGCGTGTTAGTCGCGTGCTATACTTGAAATAAACACGTTAAAGTGATGTCTCGCGCAGGCGGGTACACCTGGCGTAATCTGCCGGTGCATGGCCCTCGCGAGCGTGTTAATCGCGTGCAATACTTGAAATAAACACGTTAAAGTGATGTCTCGCGCAGGCGGGTACACCTGGAGTAATCTGCCGGGGCGTGGCCCTAGCGAGCGTGTTAATCGCGTGCAATACTTGAAATAAACACTTTAAAGTGATGCCTCGAGCAGGCGCGTACACCTGGCGTAATCTGCCGGTGCGTGGCCCTAGCCAGCGTGTTAATCGCGTGCTATACTTGAAATAAACACGTTAAAGTGATGTCTCGCGCAGGCGGGTACTCCTGACGTAATCCGCCGGTGCGTGGCCCTAGCGAGCGTATTAATCGCGTGCTATACTTGAAATAAACACGTTAAAGTGATGTCTCGTGCAGGCGGGTACACCTGGCGTAATCTGCCGGCGCGTGGCCCTAGCGAGCCTGGTAATCGCCTGCTATACTTGAAATAAACACGTTAAAGTGATGTCTCGAGCAGGCGGGTACACCTGGCTTAATCTGCCGGTGCGTGGCCCTAGCGAGCGTGTTAACCGCGTGCTATACTTGAAATAAACACGTTAAACTGATGTCTCGAGCAGGCGGGTACACCTGGCGTAATATGCCGGGGCGTGGCCCTAACGAGCGTGTTAATCGCGTGCTATACTTGAAATAAACACGTTAAAGTGATGTCTCGCGCAGGCGGGTATACCTGGAGTAATCTGCCGGGGCGTGGCCCTAGCGAGCGTGTTAGTCGCGTGCTATACTTGAAATAAACACTTTAAAGTGAAGTCTCGAGCAGGCGGGTATACACCTGGCGTAATCTGCCGGTGCGTGGCCCTAGCGAGCGTGTTAATCGCGTGTTATACTTGAAATAAACACTTTAAAGTAATGTCTCGAGCAGGCGGGTATACACCTGGCGTAATCTGCCGGTGCGTGGCCCTAGCGAGCGTGTTAATCGCATGCTATACTTGCAATAAACACTTTAAAGTGAAGTCTCGAGCAGGCGGGTACACCTGGCGTAATCTGCCGGTGCGTGGCCCTAGCGAGCGTGTTAATCGCGTGCTATACTTGAAATAAACATGTTAAACTGATGTCTCGAGCAGGCGGGTACACCTGGCGTAATATGCTGGTGCGTGGCCCTATAGCGAGCGCGTTAATCGCGTGCTATACTTGAAATAAACACGTTAAAGTGATGTCTCGCGCAGGCGGGTACACCTGGCGTAATCTACCGGGGCGCGGCCCTAGCGAGCGTGTTAATCGCGTGCTATACTTGAAATAAATACTTTAAAGTGATGTCTCGAGCAGGTGCGTACACCTGGCGTAATCTGCCGGTGCGTTGCCCTAGCGAGCGTTTTAATCGCGTGCTATACTTGAAATAAACACTTTAAAGTGATGTCTCGAGCAAGCGGGTACAGCTGTCGTAATCTGCCGGTGCGTGGCCCTAGCGAGCGTGTTACGTGTTAATCGCGTGCTATACTTGAAATAAACACTTTAAAGTGATGTCTCGAGCAGGCGGGTACACCTGGCGTAATCTGCCGGGGCGTGGCCCTAGCGAGCGTGTTAATCGCGTGCTATACTTGAAATAAACACGTTAAAGTGATGTCTCGCGCAGGCGGGTACACCTGGCGTAATCTGCCGGTGCATGGCCCTAGCGAGCGTGTTAATCGCGTTCTATACTTGAAATAAACACGTTAAAGTGATGTCTCGCCCAGGCGGGTACACCTGGAGTAATCTGCCGGGGCGTGGCCCTAGCGAGCGTGTTAATCGCGTGCTATACTTGAAATAAACACGTTAAAGTGATGTCTCGCGCAGGCGGGTACACCTGGCGTAATCTGCCGGTGCGTGGCCCTAGCGAGCGTGTTAATCGCGTGCTATACTTGAAATAAACACGTTAAAGTGATGTCTCGAGCAGGCGGGTACACCTGGCGTAATCTGCCGGTGCGTGGCCCTAGGGAGCGTGTTAATCGCGTGCTATACTTGAAATAAACACTTTAAAGTGATGTCTCGAGCAGGCGGGTACACCTGGAGTAATCTGCTGGTGCGTGGCCCTAGCGAGCGTGTTAATCGCGTGCTATACTTGAAATAAACACGTTAAAGTGATGTCTCGAGCAGGCGGGTACACCTGGCGTAATCTGCCGGTGCGTGGCCCTATGGAGCGTGTTAATCGCGTGCTATACTTGAAATAAACACTTTAAAGTGATGTCTCGAGCAGGCGGGTACACCTGGCGTAATCTGCCGGTGCGTGGCCCTAGCGAGCGTGTTAATCGCGTGCTATACTTGAAATAAACACGTTAAAGTGATGTCTCGCGCAGGCGGGTACACCTGGCGTAATCTGCCGGTGCGTGGCCGTAGCGAGCGTGTTAATCGCGTGCTATACTTGAAATAAACACGTTAAAGTGATGTCTCCCGCAGGCGGGTACACCTGGCGTAATCTGCCGGTGCATGGCCCTAGCGAGCGTGTTAATCGCGTGCTATACTTGAAATAAACACGTTAAAGTGATGTCTCGCGCAGGCGGGTACACCTGAAGTAATCTGCCGGGGCGTGGCCCTAGCGAGCGTGTTAATCGCGTGCTATACTTGAAATAAACACGTTAAAGTGATGTCTCGCGCAGGCGGGTACACCTGGCGTAATCTGCCGGTGCGTGGCCCTAGCGAGCGTGTTAATCGCGTGCTATACTTGAAATAAACACGTTAAAGTGATGTCTCGAGCAGGCGGGTACACCTGGCGTAATCTGCCGGTGCGTGGCCCTAGGGAGCGTGTTAATCGCGTGCTATACTTGAAATAAACACTTTAAAGTGATGTCTCGAGCAGGCGGGTACACCTGGAGTAATCTGCTGGTGCGTGGCCCTAGCGAGCGTGTTAATCGCGTGCTATACTTGAAATAAACACGTTAAAGTGATGTCTCGAGCAGGCGGGTACACCTGGCGTAATCTGCCGGTGCGTGGCCCTAGGGAGCGTGTTAATCGCGTGCTATACTTGAAATAAACACTTTAAAGTGATGTCTCGAGCAGGCGGGTACACCTGGAGTAATCTGCCGGGGCGTGGCCCTAGCGAGCGTGTTAATCGCGTGCTATATTTGAAATAAACACGTTAAAGTGATGTCTCGCGCAGGCGGGTACACCTGGCGTAATCTGCCGGTGCATGGCCCTCGCGAGCGTGTTAATCGCGTGCAATACTTGAAATAAACACGTTAAAGTGATGTCTCGCGCAGGCGGGTACACCTGGCGTAATCTGCCGGTGCATGGCCCTAGCGAGCGTGTTAATCGCGTGCTATACTTGAAATAAACACGTTAAAGTGATGTCTCGCGCAGGCGGGTACACCTGGAGTAATCTGCCGGGGCGTGGCCCTAGCGAGCGTGTTAATCGCGTGCTATACTTGAAATAAACACGTTAAAGTGATGTCTCGCGCAGGCGGGTACACCTGGCGTAATCTGCCGGTGCGTGGCCCTAGCGAGCGTGTTAATCGCGTGCTATACTTGAAATAAACACGTTAAAGTGATGTCTCGAGCAGGCGGGTACACCTGACGTAATCTGCCGGGGCGTGGCCCTAGCGAGCGTGTTAATCGCGTGCTATACTTGAAATAAACACTTTAAAGTGATGTCTCGAGCAGGCGAGTACACCTGGCGTAATCTTCCGGTGCGTGGCCCTAGCAAGCGCGTTAATCGCGTGCTATACTTGAAATAAACACTTTAAAGTGATGTCTCGAGCAGGCGGGTACACCTGGCGTAATCTCCCGGTGCGTGGCCCTAGCGAGCGTGTTAATCGCGTGCTATACTTGAAATCAACACTTTAAAGTGATGTCTCGACAAGGCGGGTACCCCTGAAGTAATCTGCCGGGGCGTGGCCCTAGCGAGCGTGTTAATCGCGTGCTATACTTGAAATAAACACGTTAAAGTGATGTCTCGAGCAGGCGGGTACACCTGGCGTAATCTGCCGGTGCGTGGCCCTAGGGAGCGTGTTAATCGCGTGCTATACTTGAAATAAACACTTTAAAGTGATGTCTCGAGCAGGCGGGTACACCTGGAGTAATCTGCCGGGGCGTGGCCCTAGCGAGCGTGTTAATCGCGTGCTATATTTGAAATAAACACGTTAAAGTGATGTCTCGCGCAGGCGAGACACCTGGCGTAATCTGCCGGTGCATGGCCCTCGCGAGCGTGTTAATCGCGTGCAATACTTGAAATAAACACGTTAAAGTGATGTCTCGCGCAGGCGGGTACACCTGGCGTAATCTGCCGGTGCATGGCCCTAGCGAGCGTGTTAATCGCGTGCTATACTTGAAATAAACACGTTAAAGTGATGTCTCGCGCAGGCGGGTACACCTGGAGTAATCTGCCGGGGCGTGGCCCTAGCGAGCGTGTTAATCGCGTGCTATACTTGAAATAAACACGTTAAAGTGATGTCTCGCGCAGGCGGGTACACCTGGAGTAATCTGCTGGTGCGTGGCCCTAGCGAGCGTGTTAATCGCGTGCTATACTTGAAATAAACACGTTAAAGTGATGTCTCGAGCAGGCGGGTACACCTGGCGTAATCTGCCGGTGCGTGGCCCTAGCGAGCGTGTTAATCGCGTGCTATACTTGAAATAAACACTTTAAAGTGATGTCTCGACAAGGCGGGTACCCCTGAAGTAATCTACCGGGGCGTGGCCCTAGCGAGCGTGTTAATCGCGTGCTATACTTGAAATAAACACGTTAAAGTGATGTCTCGCGCAGGCGGGTACACCTGGAGTAATCTGCTGGTGCGTGGCCCTAGCGAGCGTGTTAATCGCGTGCTATACTTGAAATAAACACTTTAAAGTGATGTCTCGAGCAGGCGGGTACACCTGGAGTAATCTGCCGGGGCGTGGCCCTAGCGAGCGTGTTAATCGCGTGCTATACTTGAAATAAACACGTTAAAGTGATGTCTCGAGCAGGCGGGTACACCTGGCGTAATCTCCCGGTGCGTGGCCCTAGCGAGCGTGTTAATCGCGTGCTATACTTGAAATCAACACTTTAAAGTGATGTCTCGACAAGGCGGGTACCCCTGAAGTAATCTGCCGGGGCGTGGCCCTAGCGAGCGTGTTAATCGCGTGCTATACTTGAAATAAACACGTTAAAGTGATGTCTCGCGCAGGCGGGTACACCTGGAGTAATCTGCTGGTGCGTGGCCCTAGCGAGCGTGTTAATCGCGTGCTATACTTGAAATAAACACTTTAAAGTGATGTCTCGAGCAGGCGGGTACACCTGGAGTAATCTGCCGGGGCGTGGCCCTAGCGAGCGTGTTAATCGCGTGCTATACTTGAAATAAACACGTTAAACTGATGTCTCGAGCAGGCGGGTACACCTGGAGTAATCTGCCGGGGCG
Source organism: Amblyomma americanum (assembly GCF_052857255.1). NCBI lineage: Eukaryota > Metazoa > Arthropoda > Arachnida > Ixodida > Ixodidae > Amblyomma > Amblyomma americanum. The sequence continues at coordinate 347,814 of NW_027526504.1, read as the reverse complement.
TGGCCCTAGCGAGCGTGTTAACCGCGTGCTATACTTGAAATAAACACGTTAAAGTGATGTCTCGCGCAGGCGGGTACACCTGGCGTAATCTGCCGGTGCATGGCCCTAGCGAGCGTGTTAATCGCGTGCTATACTTGAAATAAACACGTTAAAGTGATGTCTCGCGCAGGCGGGTACACCTGGAGTAATCTGCCGGGGCGTGGCCTCGAGCGTGTTAATCGCGTGCTATACTTGAAATAAACACGTAAAGTGATGTCTCGCGCAGGCGGGTACACCTGGCGTAATCTGCCGGTGCATGGCCCTAGCGAGCGTGTTAATCGCGTGCTATACTTGAAATAAACACGTTAAAGTGATGTCTCGCGCAGGCGGGTACACCTGGCGTAATCTGCTGGTGCATGGCCCTAGCGAGCGTGTTAGTCGCGTGCTATACTTGAAATAAACACGTTAAAGTGATGTCTCGCGCAGGCGGGTACACCTGGCGTAATCTGCCGGTGCATGGCCCTCGCGAGCGTGTTAATCGCGTGCAATACTTGAAATAAACACGTTAAAGTGATGTCTCGCGCAGGCGGGTACACCTGGAGTAATCTGCCGGGGCGTGGCCCTAGCGAGCGTGTTAATCGCGTGCAATACTTGAAATAAACACTTTAAAGTGATGCCTCGAGCAGGCGCGTACACCTGGCGTAATCTGCCGGTGCGTGGCCCTAGCCAGCGTGTTAATCGCGTGCTATACTTGAAATAAACACGTTAAAGTGATGTCTCGCGCAGGCGGGTACTCCTGACGTAATCCGCCGGTGCGTGGCCCTAGCGAGCGTATTAATCGCGTGCTATACTTGAAATAAACACGTTAAAGTGATGTCTCGTGCAGGCGGGTACACCTGGCGTAATCTGCCGGCGCGTGGCCCTAGCGAGCCTGGTAATCGCCTGCTATACTTGAAATAAACACGTTAAAGTGATGTCTCGAGCAGGCGGGTACACCTGGCTTAATCTGCCGGTGCGTGGCCCTAGCGAGCGTGTTAACCGCGTGCTATACTTGAAATAAACACGTTAAACTGATGTCTCGAGCAGGCGGGTACACCTGGCGTAATATGCCGGGGCGTGGCCCTAACGAGCGTGTTAATCGCGTGCTATACTTGAAATAAACACGTTAAAGTGATGTCTCGCGCAGGCGGGTATACCTGGAGTAATCTGCCGGGGCGTGGCCCTAGCGAGCGTGTTAGTCGCGTGCTATACTTGAAATAAACACTTTAAAGTGAAGTCTCGAGCAGGCGGGTATACACCTGGCGTAATCTGCCGGTGCGTGGCCCTAGCGAGCGTGTTAATCGCGTGTTATACTTGAAATAAACACTTTAAAGTAATGTCTCGAGCAGGCGGGTATACACCTGGCGTAATCTGCCGGTGCGTGGCCCTAGCGAGCGTGTTAATCGCATGCTATACTTGCAATAAACACTTTAAAGTGAAGTCTCGAGCAGGCGGGTACACCTGGCGTAATCTGCCGGTGCGTGGCCCTAGCGAGCGTGTTAATCGCGTGCTATACTTGAAATAAACATGTTAAACTGATGTCTCGAGCAGGCGGGTACACCTGGCGTAATATGCTGGTGCGTGGCCCTATAGCGAGCGCGTTAATCGCGTGCTATACTTGAAATAAACACGTTAAAGTGATGTCTCGCGCAGGCGGGTACACCTGGCGTAATCTACCGGGGCGCGGCCCTAGCGAGCGTGTTAATCGCGTGCTATACTTGAAATAAATACTTTAAAGTGATGTCTCGAGCAGGTGCGTACACCTGGCGTAATCTGCCGGTGCGTTGCCCTAGCGAGCGTTTTAATCGCGTGCTATACTTGAAATAAACACTTTAAAGTGATGTCTCGAGCAAGCGGGTACAGCTGTCGTAATCTGCCGGTGCGTGGCCCTAGCGAGCGTGTTACGTGTTAATCGCGTGCTATACTTGAAATAAACACTTTAAAGTGATGTCTCGAGCAGGCGGGTACACCTGGCGTAATCTGCCGGGGCGTGGCCCTAGCGAGCGTGTTAATCGCGTGCTATACTTGAAATAAACACTTTAAAGTGATGTCTCGAGCATGCGGGTACACCTGGAGTAATCTGCCGGGGCGTGTCCCTAGCGAGTGTGTTAATCGCGTGCTGTACTTGAAATAAACACGTTAAAGTGATGTCTCGCGCAGGCGGGTACACCTGGCGTAATCTGCCGGTGCGTGGCCCTAGCGAGCGTGTTAATCGCGTGCTATACTTGAAATAAACACTTTAAAGTGATGTTCCGAGCAGGCGGGTACACCTGGCGTAATCTGCCGGTGCATGGCCCTAGCGAGCGTGTTAGTCGCGTGCTATACTTGAAATAAACACTTTAAAGTGATGTCTCGAGCAGGCGGGTACACCTGGCGTAATCTGCCGGTGCGTGGCCCTAGCGAGCGTGTTAATCGCGTGTTATACTTAAAATAAACACTTTAAAGTGATGTCTCGAGCAGGCGGGTACACCTGGCTTAATCTGCCGGTGCGTGGCCCTAGCGAGCGTGTTAATCGCGTGCTATACTTGAAATTAGCACTTTAATGTGATGTCTCGAGCAGGCGGGTACACCTGGCGTAATCTGCCGGGGTGTGGCCCTAGCGAGCGTGTCAATCGCGTGCTATACTTGAAATAAACACTTTAAATTGATGTCTCGAGCAGGCGGGTACAACTGGCGTAATCTGCCGGTGCGTGGCCCTAGCGAGCGCGTTAATCGCGTGCTATACTTGAAATAAACACTTTAAAGTGATGTTCCGAGCAGGCGGGTACACCTGGCGTAATCTGCCGGTGCATGGCCCTAGCGAGCACGTTAATCGCGTGCTATACTTGAAATCAACACTTTAAAGTGATGTCTCGAGCAGGCGGGTACACCTGGCGTAATCAGCCGGGGCGTGGCCCTAGCGAGCGTGTTAATCGCGAGCTATACTTGAAATAAACACTTTAAAGTGATGTTTTGACCAGGCGGGTACACCTGGAGTAATCTGCCGGGGCGTGGCCCTAGCGAGCGTGTCAATCGCGTGCTATACTTGAAATAAACACGTTAAAAGTGATGTCTCGAGCAGGCGGGTACACCTGGAGTAATCTGCCGAGGAGTGGCCCTAGCGAGTGTGTTAATCGCGTGCTGTACTTAAAATAAACACGTTAAAGTGATGTCTCGCGCAGGCGGGTACACCTGGCGTAATCTGCCGGTGCGTGGCCCTAGCGAGCGTGTTAATCGCGTGCTATACTTGAAATAAACACTTTAAAGTGATGTCTCGAGCAGGCGGGTTCACCTGGCGTAATCTGCCGGGGCGTGGCCCTAGCGAGCGTGTTAATCGCGTGCTATACTTGAAATAGACACTTTAAAGTGATGTCTCGAGCAGGCGGGTACACCTGGAGTAATCTGCCGGGGCGTGGCCCTAGCGAGTGTGTTAATCGCGTGCTGTACTTGAAATAACTCGTTAAAGTGATGTCTCGCGCAGGCGGGTACACCTGGCGTAATCTGCCGGTGCGTATCCCTAGCGAGCGTGTTAATCGCGTGCTATACTTGAAATAAACACTTTAAAGTGATGTCTCGAGCAAGCGGGTACACCTGGCGTAATATGCCGGTGTATGGCCCTAGCGAGCGTGTTAATCGCGTGCTATACTTGAAATAAACACGTTAAAGTGATGTCTCGCGCAGGCGGGTACACCTGGAGTAATCTGCCGGGGCGTGGCCCTAGCGAGCGTGTTAATCGCGTGCTATACTTGAAATAAACACGTTAAAGTGATGTCTCGAGCAGGCGGGTACACCTGGAGTAATCTGCCGGGGCGTGGCCCTAGCGAGCGTGTTAATCGCGTGCTATATTTGAAATAAACACGTTAAAGTGATGTCTCGAGCAGGCGGGTACACCTGGCGTAATCTGCCGGTGCGTGGCCCTAGCGAGCGTGTTAATCGCGTGCTATACTTGAAATAAACATTTTAAAGTGATGTCTCGAGCAGGCGGGTACACCTGGCGTAATCTGCCGGTGCGTGGCCCTAGCGAGCGTGTTAATCGCGTGCTATACTTGAAATCAACACTTTAAAGTGATGTCTCGAGCAGGCGGGTACACCTGGCGTAATCTGCCGGGGCGTGGCCCTAGCGAGCGTGTTAATCGCGTGCTATACTTGAAATAAACACTTTAAAGTGATGTCTCGACAAGGCGGGTACACCTGGAGTAATCTGCCGGGGCGTGGCCCTAGCGAGCGTGTTAATCGCGTGCTATACTTGAAATAAACACGTTAAAGTGATGTCTCGAGCAGGCGGGTACACCTGGCGTAATCTGCTGGTGCGTGGCCCTAGCGAGCGTGTTAATCGCGTGCTATTCTTGAAATAAACACGTTAAAGTGATGTCTCGAGCAGGCGGGTACACCTGGCGTAATCTGCCGGTGCGTGGCCCTAGGGAGCGTGTTAATCGCGTGCTATACTTGAAATAAACACTTTAAAGTGATGTCTCGAGCAGGCGGGTACACTTGGCGTAATCTGCCGGTGCATGGCCCTAGCGAGCGTGTTAATCGCGTGCTATACTTGAAATAAACACGTTAAAGTGATGTCTCGAGCAGGCGGGTACACTTGGCGTAATATGCCGGGGCGTGGCCCTAACGAGCGTGTTAATCGCGTGCTATACTTGAAATAAACACGTTAAAGTGATGTCTCGCGCAGGCGGGTACACCTGGAGTAATCTGCCGGGGCGTGGCCCTAGCGAGCGTGTTAGTCGCGTGCTATACTTGAAATAAACACTTAAAATGATGTCTCGAGCAGGCGGGTACACCTGGCGTAATCTGCCGGGGCGTGGCCCTAACGAGCGTGTTAATCGCGTGCTATACTTGAAATAAACACGTTAAAGTGATGTCTCGCGCAGGCGGGTACACCTGGAGTAATCTGCCGGGGCGTGGCCCTAGCGAGCGTGTTAGTCGCGTGCTATACTTGAAATAAACACTTAAAATGATGTCTCGAGCAGGCGGGTATACACCTGGCGTAGTCTGCCGGTGCGTGGCCCTAGCGAGCGTGTTAATCGCGTGCTATACTTGAAATAAACACTTTAAAGTGAAGTCTCGAGCAGGCGGGTACACCTGGCGTAATGTGCCGGTGCGTGGCCCTAGCGAGCGTGTTAATCGCGTGCTATACTTGAAATAAACACGTTAAACTGATGTCTCGAGCAGGCGGGTCACCTGGCGTAATATGCTGGTGCGTGGCCCTATAGCGAGCGCGTTAATCGCGTGCTATACCTGAAATAAACACTTTAAAGTGATGTCTCGCGCATGCGGGTACACCTGGCGTAATCTACCGGGGCGCGGCCCTAGCGAGCGTGTTAATCGCGTGCTATACTTGAAATAAACACTTTAAAGTGATGTCTCGAGCAGGTGGGTACACCTGGCGTAATCTGCCGGTGCGTGGCCCTAGCGAGCGTTTTAATCGCGTGCTATACTTGAAATAAACACTTTAAAGTGATGTCTCGAGCAAGCGGGTACAGCTGTCGTAATCTGCCGGTGCGTGGCCATAGCGAGCGTGTTAATCGCGTGCTATACTTGAAATAAACACTTTAAAGTGATGTCTCGAGCAGGCGGGTACACCTGGCGTAATCTGCCGGGGCGTGGCCCTAGCGAGCGTGTTAATCGCGTGCTATACTTGAAATAAACACTTTAAAGTGATGTCTCGAGCAGGCGGGTACACCTGGAGTAATCTGCCGGGGCGTGGCCCTAGCGAGTGTGTTAATCGCGTGCTGTACTTGAAATAAACACGTTAAAGTGATGTCTCGCGCAGGACGGTACACCTGGCGTAATCTGCCGGTGCGTGGCCCTAGCGAGCGTGTTAATCGCGTGCTATACTTGAAATAAACACTTTAAAGTGATGTCTCGAGCAGGCGGGTACACCTGGCGTAATCTGCCGGTGCATGGCCCTAGCGAGCGTGTTAGTCGCGTGCTATACTTGAAATAAACACTTTAAAGTGATGTCTCGAGCAGGCGGGTACACCTGGCGTAATCTGCCGGTGCGTGGCCCTAGCGAGCGTGTTAATCGCGTGTTATACTTGAAATAAACACTTTAAAGCGATGTCTCGAGCAGGCGGGTACACCTGGCTTAATCTGCCGGTGCGTGGCCCTAGCGAGCGTGTTAATCGCGTGCTATACTTGAAATAAACACTTTAAAGTGATGTCTTGAGCAGGCGGGTACACCTGGCGTAATCTGCCGGGGCGTGGCCCTAGCGAGTGTGTCAATCGCGTGCTATACTTGAAATAAACACTTTAAATTGATGTCTCGAGCAGGCGGGTACACCTGGCGTAATCTGCCGGTGCGTGGCCCTAGCGAGCGCGTTAATCGCGTGCTATACTTGAAATAAACACTTTAAAGTGATGTCTCGAGCAGGCGGGTACACCTGGAGTAATCTGCCGGTGCGTGGCCCTAGCGAGCGTTTTAATCGCGTGCTATACTTGAAATCAACACTTTAAAGTGATGTCTCGAGCAGGCGGGTACACCTGGCGTAATCTGCCGGGGCGTGGCCCTAGCGAGCGTGTTAATCGCGTGCTATACTTGAAATAAACACTTTAAAGTGATGTTTTGACCAGGCGGGTACACCTGGAGTAATCTGCCGGGGCGTGGCCCTAGCGAGCGTGTTAATCGCGTGCTATACTTGAAATAAACACGTTAAAGTGATGTCTCGAGCAGGCGGGTACACCTGGAGTAATCTGCCGGGGCGTGGCCTTAGCGAGTGTGTTAATCGCGTGCTGTACTTGAAATAAACACGTTAAAGTGATGTCTCGCGCAGGCGGGTACACCTGGCGTAATCTGCTGGTGCGTGGCCCTAGCGAGCGTGTTAATCGCGTGCTATACTTGAAATAAACACTTTAAAGTGATGTCTCGAGCAGGCGGGTTCACCTGGCGTAATCTGCCGGGGCGTGGCCCTAGCGAGCGTGTTAATCGCGTGCTATACATGAAATAGACACTTTAAAGTGATGTCTCGAGCAGGCGGGTACACCTGGAGTTATCTGCCGGGGCGTGGCCCTAGCGAGTGTGTTAATCGCGTGCTGTACTTGAAATAACACGTTAAAGTGATGTCTCGCGCAGGCGGGTACACCTGGCGTAATCTGCCGGTGCGTGGCCCTAGCGAGCGTGTTAATCGCGTGCTATACTTGAAATAAACACTTTAAAGTGATGTCTCGAGTAGGCGGGTACACCTGGCGTAATCTGCCGGTGCGTGGCCCTAGCGAGCGTGTCAATCGCGTGCTATACTTGAAATAAACACTTTAAATTGATGTCTCGAGCAGGCGGGTACACCTGGCGTAATCTGCCGGTGCGTGGCCCTAGCGAGCGCGTTAATCGCGTGCTATACTTGAAATAAACACGTAAAAAGTGATGTCTCGAGCAGGCGGGTACACCTGGAGTAATCTGCCGGGGCGTGGCCCTAGCGAGTGTGTTAATCGCGTGCTGTACTTGAAATAAACACGTTAAAGTGATGTCTCGCGCAGGCGGGTACACCTGGCGTAATCTGCCGGTGCGTGGCCCTAGCGAGCGTGTCAATCGCGTGCTATACTTGAAATAAACACTTTAAATTGATGTCTTGAGCAGGCGGGTACACCTGGCGTAATCTGCCGGTGCGTGGCCCTAGCGAGCGCGTTAATCGCGTGCTATACTTGAAATAAAGACTTTAAAGTGATGTCTCGAGCAGGCGGGTACACCTGGAGTAATCTGCCGGTGCGTGGCCCTAGCGAGCGTGTTAATCGCGTGCTATACTTGAAATAAACACTTTAAAGTGATGTCTCGAGCAGGCGGGTTCACCTGGCGTAATCTGCCGGGGCGTGGCCCTAGCGAGCGTGTTAATCGCGTGCTATACTTGAAATAGACACTTTAAAGTGATGTCTCGAGCAGGCGGGTACACCTGGAGTAATCTGCCGGGGCGTGGCCCTAGCGAGTGTGTTAATCGCGTGCTGTACTTGAAATAACACGTTAAAGTGATGTCTCGCGCAGGCGGGTACACCTGGCGTAATCTGCCGGTGCGTGGCCCTAGCGAGCGTGTTAATCGCGTGCTATACTTGAAATAAAGACTTTAAAGTGATGGCTCGAGCAGGCGGGTACACCTGGCGTAATCTGCCGGTGTATGGCCCTAGCGAGCGTGTTAATCGCGTGCTATACTTGAAATAAACAAGTTAAAGTGATGTCTCGCGCAGGCGGGTACACCTGGAGTAATCTGCCAGGGCGTGGCCCTAGCGAGCGTGTTAATCGCGTGCTATACTTGAAATAAACACGTTAATGTGATGTCTCGAGCAGGCGGGTACACCTGGAGTAATCTGCCGGGGCGTGGCCCTAGCGAGCGTGTTAATCGCGTGCTATATTTGAAATAAACACGTTAATGTGATGTCTCGAGCAGGCGGGTACACCTGGAGTAATCTGCCGGTGCGTGGCCCTAGCGAGCGTGTTAATCGCGTGCTATACTTGAAATAAACACTGTAAAGTGATGTCTCGAGCAGGCGGGTTCACCTGGCGTAATCTGCCGGGGCGTGGCCCTAGCGAGCGTGTTAATCGCGTGCTATACTTGAAATAGACACTTTAAAGTGATGTCTCGAGCAGGCGGGTACACCTGGAGTAATCTGCCGGGGCGTGGCCCTAGCGAGCGTGTTAATCGCGTGCTATACTTGAAATAAAGACTTTAAAGTGATGGGTCGAGCAGGCGGGTACACCTGGCGTAATCTGCCGGTGTATGGCCCTAGCGAGCGTGTTAATCGCGTGCTATACTTGAAATAAACACGTTAAAGTGATGTCTCGCGCAGGCGGGTACACCTGGAGTAATCTGCCGGGGCGTGGCCCTAGCGAGCGTGTTAATCGCGTGCTATACTTGAAATAAACACGTTAAAGTGATGTCTCGCGCAGGCGGGTACACCTGGAGTAATCTGCCGGGGCGTGGCCCTAGCGAGCGTGTTAATCGCGTGCTATACTTGAAATAAACACGTTAATGTGATGTCTCGAGCAGGCGGGTACACCTGGAGTAATCTGCCGGGGCGTGGCCCTAGCGAGCGTGTTAATCGCGTGCTATATTTGAAATAAACACGTTAATGTGATGTCTCGAGCAGGCGGGTACACCTGGAGTAATCTGCCGGTGCGTGGCCCTAGCGAGCGTGTTAATCGCGTGCTATACTTGAAATAAACACTTTAAAGTGATGTCTCGAGCAGGCGGGTTCACCTGGCGTAATCTGCCGGGGCGTGGCCCTAGCGAGCGTGTTAATCGCGTGCTATACTTGAAATAGACACTTTAAAGTGATGTCTCGAGCAGGCGGGTACACCTGGAGTAATCTGCCGGGGCGTGGCCCTAGCGAGCGTGTTAATCGCGTGCTATACTTGAAATAAAGACTTTAAAGTGATGGCTCGAGCAGGCGGGTACACCTGGCGTAATCTGCCGGTGTATGGCCCTAGCGAGCGTGTTAATCGCGTGCTATACTTGAAATAAACACGTTAAAGTGATGTCTCGCGCAGGCGGGTACACCTGGAGTAATCTGCCGGGGCGTGGCCCTAGCGAGCGTGTTAATCGCGTGCTATACTTGAAATAAACACGTTAAAGTGATGTCTCGCGCAGGCGGGTACACCTGGAGTAATCTGCCGGGGCGTGGCCCTAGCGAGCGTGTTAATCGCGTGCTATACTTGAAATAAACACGTTAATGTGATGTCTCGAGCAGGCGGGTACACCTGGCGTAATCGGCCGGTGCGTGGCCCTAGCGAGCGTGTTAGTCGCGTGCTATACTTGAAATAAACATTTTAAAGTGATGTCTCGAGCAGGCGGGTACACCTGGCGTAATCTGCCGGGGCGTGGCCCTAACGAGCGTGTTAATCGCGTGCCATACTTGAAATAAACACGTTAAAGTGATGTCTCGCGCAGGCGGGTACACCTGGAGTAATCTGCCGGGGCGTGGCCCTAGCGAGCGTGTTAGTCGCGTGCTATACTTGAAATAAACACTTAAAATGATGTCTCGAGCAGGCGGGTACACCTGGCGTAATCTGCCGGTGCGTGGCCCTAGCGAGCGTGTTAATCGCGTGTTATGCTTGAAATAAACACTTTAAAGTAATGTCTCGAGCAGGCGGGTACACCTGGCGTAATCTGCCGGTGCGTGGCCCTAGCGAGCGTGTTAATCGCGTGCTATACTTGAAATAAACACTTTAAAGTGAAGTCTCGAGCAGGCGGGTACACCTGGCGTAATCGGCCGGGGCGTTCCCCTAGCGAGCGTGTTAATCGCGTGCTATACTTGAAATAAACACTTTAAAGTGATGTCTCGAGCAGGCGGGTACACCTGGCGTAATCTGCCGGTGCGTGGCCCTAGCGAGCGCGTTAATCGCATGCTATACTTGAAATAAACACTTTAAAGTGATGTCTCGAGCAGGCGGGTATACCTGGCGTAATCTGCCGGTGCGTGGCCCTAGCGAGCGTGTTAATCGCGTGCTATACTTGAAATCAACACTTTAAAGTGATGTCTCGAGCAGGCGGGTACACCTGGCGTAATCTGCCGGGGCGTGGCCCTAGCGAGCGTGTTAATCGCGTGCTATACTTGAAATAAACACTTTAAAGTGATGTCTCGACCAGCCGGGTACACCTGGAGTATTCTGCCGGGGCGTGCCCCTAGCGAGCGTGTTAATCGCGTGCTATACTTGAAATAAACACGTTAAAGTGATGTCTCGAGCAGGCGGGTACACCTGGCGTAATCTGCTGGTGCGTGACCCTAGCGAGCGTGTTAATCGCGTGCTATACTTGAAATAAACACGTTAAAGTGATGTCTCGAGCAGGCGGGTACACCTGGCGTAATCTGCCGGTGCGTGGCCCTAGCGAGCGTGTTAATCGCGTGCTATACTTGAAATAAACACTTTAAAGTGATGTCTCGAGCAGGCGGGTACACCTGGCGTAATCTGCCGGGCCGTGGCCCTAGCGAGCGTGTTAATCGCGTGCTATACTTGAAATAAACACTTTAAAGTGATGTCTCGAGCAGGCGGGTACACCTGGCGTAATCTTCCGGTGCGTGGCCCTAGCAAGCGCGTTAATCGCGTGCTATACTTGAAATAAACACTTTAAAGTGATGTCTCGAGCAGGCGGGTACACCTGGCGTAATCTGCCGGGGCGTGGCCCTAGCGAGCGTGTTAATCGCGTGCTATACTTGAAATAAACACTTTAAAGTGATGTCTCGACAAGGCGGGTACACCTGGAGTAATCTGCCGGGGCGTGGCCCTAGGGAGCGTTTTAATCGCGTGCTACACTTGAAATAAACACTTTAAAGTCATGTCTCGAGCAGGCGGGTACACCTGGCGTAATCTGCCGGTGCGTGGCCCTAGCGAGCGTGTTAATCGCGTGCTATACTTGAAATAAACATGTTAAAGTGATGTCTCGCGCAGGCGGGTACACCTGGAGTAATCTGCCGGGGCGTGGCCCTAGCGAGCGTGTTAATCGCGAGCTATATTTGAAATAAACACGTTAAAGTGATGTCTGGAGCAGGCGGGTACACCTGGCGTAATCTGCTGGTGCGTGGCCCTAGCGAGCGTGTTAATCGCGTGCTATACTTGAAATAAACACGTTAAAGTGATGTCTCGAGCAGGCGGGTACACCTGGCGTAATCTGCCGGTGCGTGGCCCTAGGGAGCGTTTTAATCGCGTGCTACACTTGAAATAAACACTTTAAAGTCATGTCTCGAGCAGGCGGGTACACCTGGCGTAATCTGCCGGTGCATGGCCCTAGCGAGCGTGTTAATCGCGTGCTATACTTGAAATAAACACGTTAAAGTGATGTCTCGCGCAGGCGGGTACACCTGGAGTAATCTGCCGGGGCGTGGCCCTAGCGAGCGTGTTAATCGCGAGCTATATTTGAAATCAACACGTTAAACCGATGTCTCGAGCAGGCGGGTACACCTGGCGTAATATGCTGGTGCGTGGCCCTAGCGAGCGCGTTAATCGCGTGCTATACTTGAAATAAACACGTTAAAGTGATGTCTCGAGCAGGCGGCTACACCTGGCGTAATCTGCTGGTGCGTGGCCCTAGCGAGCGTGTTAATCGCGTGCTATACTTGAAATAAACACGTTAAAGTGATGTCTGGAGCAGGCGGGTACACCTGGCGTAATCTGCTGGTGCGTGGCCCTAGCGAGCGTGTTAATCGCGTGCTATACTTGAAATAAACACGTTAAAGTGATGTCTCGAGCAGGCGGGTACACCTGGCGTAATCTGCCGGTGCGTGGCCCTAGGGAGCGTTTTAATCGCGTGCTACACTTGAAATAAACACTTTAAAGTCATGTCTCGAGCAGGCGGGTACACCTGGCGTAATCTGCCGGTGCGTGGCCCTAGCGAGCGTGTTAATCGCGTGCTATACTTCAAATAAACACGTTAAAGTGATGTCTCGCGCAGGCGGGTACACCTGGAGTAATCTGCCGGGGCGTGGCCCTAGCGAGCGTGTTAATCGCGAGCTATATTTGAAATAAACACGTTAAAGTGATGTCTGGAGCAGGCGGGTACACCTGGCGTAATCTGCTGGTGCGTGGCCCTAGCGAGCGTGTTAATCGCGTGCTATACTTGAAATAAACACGTTAAAGTGATGTCTCGAGCAGGCGGGTACACCTGGCGTAATCTGCCGGTGCGTGGCCCTAGGGAGCGTTTTAATCGCGTACTACACTTGAAATAAACACTTTAAAGTCATGTCTCGAGCAGGCGGGTACACCTGGCGTAATCTGCCGGTGCATGGCCCTAGCGAGCGTGGTAATCGCGTGCTATACTTGAAATAAACACGTTAAAGTGATGTCTCGCGCAGGCGGGTACACCTGGAGTAATCTGCCGGGGCGTGGCCCTAGCGAGCGTGTTAATCGCGAGCTATATTTGAAATAAACACGTTAAACCGATGTCTCGAGCAGGCGGGTACACCTGGCGTAATATGCTGGTGCGTGGCCCTAGCGAGCGCGTTAATCGCGTGCTATACTTGAAATAAACACGTTAAAGTGATGTCTCGCGCAGGCGGGTACACCTGGAGTAATCTGCCGGGGCGTGGCCCTAGCGAGCGTGTTAATCGCGTGCTATACTTGAAATAAACACGTTAAAGTGATGTCTGGAGCAGGCGGGTACACCTGGCGTAATCTGCTGGTGCGTGGCCCTAGCGAGCGTGTTAATCGCGTGCTATACTTGAAATAAACACGTTAAAGTGATGTCTCGAGCAGGCGGGTACACCTGGCGTAATCTGCCGGTGCGTGGCCCTAGGGAGCGTTTTAATCGCGTGCTACACTTGAAATAAACACTTTAAAGTCATGTCTCGAGCAGGCGGGTACACCTGGCGTAATCTGCCGGTGCATGGCCCTAGCGAGCGTGTTAATCGCGTGCTATACTTGAAATAAACACGTTAAAGTGATGTCTCGCGCAGGCGGGTACACCTGGAGTAATCTGCCGGGGCGTGACCCTAGCGAGCGTGTTAATCGCGAGCTATATTTGAAATAAACACGTTAAACCGATGTCTCGAGCAGGCGGGTACACCTGGCGTAATCTGCCGGGGCGTGGCCCTAGCGAGCGTGTTAATCGCGTGCTATACTTAAAATAAAGAATTTAAAGTGATGTCTCGAGCAGGCGAGTGCACCTGGCGTAATCTTCCGGTGCGTGGCCCTAGCAAGCGCGTTAATCGCGTGCTATACTTGAAATAAACACTTTAAAGTGATGTCTCGAGCAGGCGGGTACACCTGGCGTAATCTGCCGGTGCGTGGCCCTAGCGAGCGTGTTAATCGCGTGCTATACTTGAAATCAACACTTTAAAGTGATGTCTCGAGCAGGCGGGTACACCTGGCGTATTCTGCCGGGGCGTGGCCCTAGCGAGCGTGTTAATCGCGTGCTATACTTGAAATAAAGAATTTAAAGTGATGTCTCGAGCAGGCGAGTACACCTGGCGTAATCTTCCGGTGCGTGGCCCTAGCAAGCGCGTTAATCGTGTGCTATACTTGAAATAAACACTTTAAAGTGATGTCTCGAGCAGGCGGGTACACCTGGCGTAATCTGCCGGTGCGTGGCCCTAGCGAGCGTGTTAATCGCGAGCTATACTTGAAATCAACACTTTAAAGTGATGTCTCGAGCAGGCGGGTACACCTGGCGTAATCTGCCGGGGCGTGGCCCTAGCGAGCGCGTTAATCGCATGCTATACTTGAAATAAACACTTTAAAGTGATGTCTCGAGCAGGCGGGTACACCTGGCGTAATCTGCCGGTGCGTGGCCCTAGCGAGCGTGTTAATCGCGTGCTATACTTGAAATCAACACTTTAAAGTGATGTCTCGAGCAGGCGGGTACACCTGGCGTAATCTGCCGGGGCGTGGCCCTAGCGAGCGTGTTAATCGCGTGCTATACTTGAAATAAACACGTTAAAGTGATGTCTGGAGCAGGCGGGTACACCTGGCGTAATCTGCTGGTGCGTGGCCCTAGCGAGCGTGTTAATCGCGTGCTATACTTGAAATAAACACGTTAAAGTGATGTCTCGAGCAGGCGGGTACACCTGGCGTAATCTGCCGGTGCGTGGCCCTAGGGAGCGTTTTAATCGCGTGCTACACTTGAAATAAACACTTTAAAGTCATGTCTCGAGCAGGCGGGTACACCTGGCGTAATCTGCCGGTGCATGGCCCTAGCGAGCGTGTTAATCGCGTGCTATACTTGAAATAAACACGTTAAAGTGATGTCTCGCGCAGGCGGGTACACCTGGAGTAATCTGCCGGGGCGTGGCCCTAGCGAGCGTGTTAATCGCGAGCTATATTTGAAATAAACACGTTAAACCGATGTCTCGAGCAGGCGGGTACACCTGGCGTAATATGCTGGTGCGTGGCCCTAGCGAGCGCGTTAATCGCGTGCTATACTTGAAATAAACACGTTAAAGTGATGTCTCGAGCAGGCGGCTACACCTGGCGTAATCTGCTGGTGCGTGGCCCTAGCGAGCGTGTTAATCGCGTGCTATACTTGAAATAAACACGTTAAAGTGATGTCTCGAGCAGGCGGGTACACCTGGCGTAATCTGCCGGTGCGTGGCCCTAGCGAGCGTGTTAATCGCGTGCTATACTTGAAATAAACACTTTAAAGTGATGTCTCGAGCAGGCGGGTACACCTGGCGTAATCTGCCGGGGCGTGGCCCTAGCGAGCGTGTTAATCGCGTGCTATACTTGAAATAAAGAATTTAAAGTGATGTCTCGAGCAGGCGAGTGCACCTGGCGTAATCTTCCGGTGCGTGGCCCTAGCAAGCGCGTTAATCGCGTGCTATACTTGAAATAAACACTTTAAAGTGATGTCTCGAGCAGGCGGGTACACCTGGCGTAATCTGCCGGTGCGTGGCCCTAGCGAGCGTGTTAATCGCGTGCTATACTTGAAATCAACACTTTAAAGTGATGTCTCGAGCAGGCGGGTACACCTGGCGTATTCTGCCGGGGCGTGGCCCTAGCGAGCGTGTTAATCGCGTGCTATACTTGAAATAAAGAATTTAAAGTGATGTCTCGAGCAGGCGAGTACACCTGGCGTAATCTTCCGGTGCGTGGCCCTAGCAAGCGCGTTAATCGCGTGCTATACTTGAAATATACACTTTAAAGTGATGTCTCGAGCAGGCGGGTACACCTGGCGTAATCTGCCGGTGCGTGGCCCTAGCGAGCGTGTTAATCGCGAGCTATACTTGAAATCAACACTTTAAAGTGATGTCTCGAGGAGGCGGGTACACCTGGCGTAATCTGCCGGGGCGTGGCCCTAGCGAGCGCGTTAATCGCATGCTATACTTGAAATAAACACTTTAAAGTGATGTCTCGAGCAGGCGGGTACACCTGGCGTAATCTGCCGGTGCGTGGCCCTAGCGAGCGTGTTAATCGCGTGCTATACTTGAAATCAACACTTTAAAGTGATGTCTCGAGCAGGCGGGTACACCTGGCGTAATCTGCCGGGGCGTGGCCCTAGCGAGCGTGTTAATCGCGTGCTATACTTGAAATAAACACTTTAAAGTGATGTCTCGACCAGCCGGGTACACCTGGAGTAATCTGCCGGGGCGTGGCCCTAGCGAGCGTGTTAATCGCGTGCTATACTTGAAATAAACACGTTAAAGTGATGTCTCGAGCAGGCGGGTACACCTGGCGTAATCTGCTGGCGCGTGACCCTAGCGAGCGTGTTAATCGCGTGCTATACTTGAAATAAACACGTTAAAGTGATGTCTCGAGCAGGCGGGTACACCTGGCGTAATCTGCCGGTGCGTGGCCCTAGCGAGCGTGTTAATCGCGTGCTATACTTGAAATAAACACTTTAAAGTGATGTCTCGAGCAGGCGGGTACACCTGGCGTAATCTGCCGGGGCGTGGCCCTAGCGAGCGTGTTAATCGCGTGCTATACTTGAAATAAACACTTTAAAGTGATGTCTCGAGCAGGCGGGTACACCTGGCGTAATCTTCCGGTGCGTGGCCCTAGCAAGCGCGTTAATCGCGTGCTATACTTGAAATAAACACTTTAAAGTGATGTCTCGAGCAGGCGGGTACACCTGGCGTAATCTGCCGGGGCGTGGCCCTAGCGAGCGTGTTAATCGCGTGCTATACTTGAAATAAACACTTTAAAGTGATGTCTCGACAAGGCGGGTACACCTGGAGTAATCTGCCGGGGCGTGGCCCTAGCGAGCGTGTTAATCGCGTGCTATACTTGAAATAGACACTTTAAAGTGATGTCTCGAGCAGGCGGGTACACCTGGAGTAATCTGCCGGGGCGTGGCCCTAGCGAGTGTGTTAATCGCGTGCTGTACTTGAAATAACACGTTAAAGTGATGTCTCGCGCAGGCGGGTACACCTGGCGTAATCTGCCGGTGCGTGGCCCTAGCGAGCGCGTTAATCGCGTGCTATACTTGAAATAAACACTTTAAAGTGATGTCTCGAGCAGGCGGGTACACCTGGCGTAATCTGCCGGTGCGTGGCCCTAGCGAGCGTGTTAATCGCGTGCTATACTTGAAATCAACACTTTAAAGTGATGTCTCGAGCAGGCGGGTACACCTGGCGTAATCTGCCGGGGCGTGGCCCTAGCGAGCGTGTTAATCGCGTGCTATACTTGAAATAAACACTTTAAAGTGATGTCTCGACCAGGCGGGTACACCTGGAGTAATCTGCCGGGGCGTGGCCCTAGCGAGCGTGTTAATCGCGTGCTATACTTGAAATAAACACGTTAAAGTGATGTCTCGAGCAGGCGGGTACACCTGGCGTAATCTGCTGGTGCGTGGCCCTAGCGAGCGTGTTAATCGCGTGCTATACTTGAAATAAACACGTTAAAGTGATGTCTCGAGCAGGCGGGTACACCTGGCGTAATCTGCCGGTGCGTGGCCCTAGCGAGCGTGTTAATCGAGTGCTATACTTGAAATAAACACTTTAAAGTGATGTCTCGAGCAGGCGGGTACACCTGGCGTAATCTGCCGGGGCGTGGCCCTAGCGAGCGTGTTAATCGCGTGCTATACTTGAAATAAACACTTTAAAGTGATGTCTCGAGCAGGCGGGTACACCTGGCGTAATCTTCCGGTGCGTGGCCCTAGCAAGCGCGTTAATCGCGTGCTATACTTGAAATAAACACTTTAAAGTGATGTCTCGAGCAGGCGGGTACACCTGGCGTAATCTGCTGGGGCGTGGCCCTAGCGAGCGTGTTAATCGCGTGCTATACTTGAAATAAACACTTTAAAGTGATGTCTCGACAAGGCGGGTACACCTGGAGTAATCTGCCGGGGCGTGGCCCTAGCGAGCGTGTTAATCGCGTGCTATACTTGAAATAAACACGTTAAAGTGATGTCTCGAGCAGGCGGGTCCACCTGGCGTAATCTGCTGGTGCGTGGCCCTAGCGAGCGTGTTAATCGCGTGCTATACTTGAAATAAACATTTTAAAGTGATGTCTCGAGCAGGCGGGTACACCTGGCGTAATCTGCCGGTGCGTGGCCCTAGCGAGCGTGTTAATCGCGTGCTATACTTGAAATAGACACTTTAAAGTGATGTCTCGAGCAGGCGGGTACACCTGGAGTAATCTGCCGGGGCGTGGCCCTAGCGAGCGTGTTAATCGCGTGCTATAGTTGAAATAAAGACTTTAAAGTGATGGCTCGAGCAGGCGGGTACACCTGGCGTAATCTGCCGGTGTATGCCCCTAGCGAGCGTGTTAATCGCGTGCTATACTTGAAATAAACACGTTAAAGAAATGTCTCGCGCAGGCGGGTACACCTGGAGTAATCTGCCGGGGCGTGGCCCTAGCGAGCGTGTTAATCGCGTGCTATACTTGAAATAAACACGTTAAAGTGATGTCTCGAGCAGGCGGGTACACCTGGCGTAATCTGCCGGTGCGTGGCCCTAGCGAGCGTGTTAATCGCGTGCTATACTTGAAATAAACACTTTAAAGTGATGTCTCGAGCAGGCGGGTACACCTGGCGTAATCTGCCGGGGCGTGGCCCTAGCGAGCGTGTTAATCGCGTGCTATACTTGAAATAAAGAATTTAAAGTGATGTCTCGAGCAGGCGAGTGCACCTGGCGTAATCTTCCGGTGCGTGGCCCTAGCAAGCGCGTTAATCGCGTGCTATACTTGAAATAAACACTTTAAAGTGATGTCTCGAGCAGGCGGGTACACCTGGCGTAATCTGCCGGTGCGTGGCCCTAGCGAGCGTGTTAATCGCGTGCTATACTTGAAATCAACACTTTAAAGTGATGTCTCGAGCAGGCGGGTACACCTGGCGTATTCTGCCGGGGCGTGGCCCTAGCGAGCGTGTTAATCGCGTGCTATACTTGAAATAAAGAATTTAAAGTGATGTCTCGAGCAGGCGAGTACACCTGGCGTAATCTTCCGGTGCGTGGCCCTAGCAAGCGCGTTAATCGCGTGCTATACTTGAAATAAACACTTTAAAGTGATGTCTCGAGCAGGCGGGTACACCTGGCGTAATCTGCCGGTGCGTGGCCCTAGCGAGCGTGTTAATCGCGAGCTATACTTGAAATCAACACTTTAAAGTGATGTCTCGAGGAGGCGGGTACACCTGGCGTAATCTGCCGGGGCGTGGCCCTAGCGAGCGCGTTAATCGCATGCTATACTTGAAATAAACACTTTAAAGTGATGTCTCGAGCAGGCGGGTACACCTGGCGTAATCTGCCGGTGCGTGGCCCTAGCGAGCGTGTTAATCGCGTGCTATACTTGAAATCAACACTTTAAAGTGATGTCTCGAGCAGGCGGGTACACCTGGCGTAATCTGCCGGGGCGTGGCCCTAGCGAGCGTGTTAATCGCGTGCTATACTTGAAATAAACACTTTAAAGTGATGTCTCGACCAGCCGGGTACACCTGGAGTAATCTGCCGGGGCGTGGCCCTAGCGAGCGTGTTAATCGCGTGCTATACTTGAAATAAACACGTTAAAGTGATGTCTCGAGCAGGCGGGTACACCTGGCGTAATCTGCTGGCGCGTGACCCTAGCGAGCGTGTTAATCGCGTGCTATACTTGAAATAAACACGTTAAAGTGATGTCTCGAGCAGGCGGGTACACCTGGCGTAATCTGCCGGTGCGTGGCCCTAGCGAGCGTGTTAATCGCGTGCTATACTTGAAATAAACACTTTAAAGTGATGTCTCGAGCAGGCGGGTACACCTGGCGTAATCTGCCGGGGCGTGGCCCTAGCGAGCGTGTTAATCGCGTGCTATACTTGAAATAAACACTTTAAAGTGATGTCTCGAGCAGGCGGGTACACCTGGCGTAATCTTCCGGTGCGTGGCCCTAGCAAGCGCGTTAATCGCGTGCTATACTTGAAATAAACACTTTAAAGTGATGTCTCGAGCAGGCGGGTACACCTGGCGTAATCTGCCGGGGCGTGGCCCTAGCGAGCGTGTTAATCGCGTGCTATACTTGAAATAAACACTTTAAAGTGATGTCTCGACAAGGCGGGTACACCTGGAGTAATCTGCCGGGGCGTGGCCCTAGCGAGCGTGTTAATCGCGTGCTATACTTGAAATAGACACTTTAAAGTGATGTCTCGAGCAGGCGGGTACACCTGGAGTAATCTGCCGGGGCGTGGCCCTAGCGAGTGTGTTAATCGCGTGCTGTACTTGAAATAACACGTTAAAGTGATGTCTCGCGCAGGCGGGTACACCTGGCGTAATCTGCCGGTGCGTGGCCCTAGCGAGCGCGTTAATCGCGTGCTATACTTGAAATAAACACTTTAAAGTGATGTCTCGAGCAGGCGGGTACACCTGGCGTAATCTGCCGGTGCGTGGCCCTAGCGAGCGTGTTAATCGCGTGCTATACTTGAAATCAACACTTTAAAGTGATGTCTCGAGCAGGCGGGTACACCTGGCGTAATCTGCCGGGGCGTGGCCCTAGCGAGCGTGTTAATCGCGTGCTATACTTGAAATAAACACTTTAAAGTGATGTCTCGACCAGGCGGGTACACCTGGAGTAATCTGCCGGGGCGTGGCCCTAGCGAGCGTGTTAATCGCGTGCTATACTTGAAATAAACACGTTAAAGTGATGTCTCGAGCAGGCGGGTACACCTGGCGTAATCTGCTGGTGCGTGGCCCTAGCGAGCGTGTTAATCGCGTGCTATACTTGAAATAAACACGTTAAAGTGATGTCTCGAGCAGGCGGGTACACCTGGCGTAATCTGCCGGTGCGTGGCCCTAGCGAGCGTGTTAATCGAGTGCTATACTTGAAATAAACACTTTAAAGTGATGTCTCGAGCAGGCGGGTACACCTGGCGTAATCTGCCGGGGCGTGGCCCTAGCGAGCGTGTTAATCGCGTGCTATACTTGAAATAAACACTTTAAAGTGATGTCTCGAGCAGGCGGGTACACCTGGCGTAATCTTCCGGTGCGTGGCCCTAGCAAGCGCGTTAATCGCGTGCTATACTTGAAATAAACACTTTAAAGTGATGTCTCGAGCAGGCGGGTACACCTGGCGTAATCTGCTGGGGCGTGGCCCTAGCGAGCGTGTTAATCGCGTGCTATACTTGAAATAAACACTTTAAAGTGATGTCTCGACAAGGCGGGTACACCTGGAGTAATCTGCCGGGGCGTGGCCCTAGCGAGCGTGTTAATCGCGTGCTATACTTGAAATAAACACGTTAAAGTGATGTCTCGAGCAGGCGGGTCCACCTGGCGTAATCTGCTGGTGCGTGGCCCTAGCGAGCGTGTTAATCGCGTGCTATACTTGAAATAAACATTTTAAAGTGATGTCTCGAGCAGGCGGGTACACCTGGCGTAATCTGCCGGTGCGTGGCCCTAGCGAGCGTGTTAATCGCGTGCTATACTTGAAATAGACACTTTAAAGTGATGTCTCGAGCAGGCGGGTACACCTGGAGTAATCTGCCGGGGCGTGGCCCTAGCGAGCGTGTTAATCGCGTGCTATAGTTGAAATAAAGACTTTAAAGTGATGGCTCGAGCAGGCGGGTACACCTGGCGTAATCTGCCGGTGTATGCCCCTAGCGAGCGTGTTAATCGCGTGCTATACTTGAAATAAACACGTTAAAGAAATGTCTCGCGCAGGCGGGTACACCTGGAGTAATCTGCCGGGGCGTGGCCCTAGCGAGCGTGTTAATCGCGTGCTATACTTGAAATAAACACGTTAATGTGATGTCTCGAGCAGGCGGGTACACCTGGAGTAATCTGCCGGGGCGTGGCCCTAGCGACCGTGTTAATCGCGTGCTATATTTGAAATAAACACGTTAAAGTGATGTCTCGAGCAGGCGGGTACACCTGGCGTAATCTGCCGGTGCGTGGCCCTAGCGAGCGTGTTAATCGCGTGCTATACTTGAAATAAACATTTTAAAGTGATGTCTCGAGCAGGCGGGTACACCTTGCGTAATCTGCCGGGGCGTGGCCCTAACGAGCGTGTTAATCGCGTGCCATACTTGAAATAAACACGTTAAAGTGATGTCTCGCGCAGGCGGGTACACCTGGAGTAATCCGCCGGGGCGTGGCCCTAGCGAGCGTGTTAGTCGCGTGCTATACTTGAAATAAACACTTAAAATGATGTCTCGAGCAGGCGGGTACACCTGGCGTAATCTGCCGGTGCGTGGCCCTAGCGAGCGTGTTAATCGCGTGTTATGCTTGAAATAAACACTTTAAAGTAATGTCTCGAGCAGGCGGGTACACCTGGCGTAATCTGCCGGTGCGTGGCCCTAGCGAGCGTGTTAATCGCGTGCTATACTTGAAATAAACACTTTAAAGTGATGTCTCGACCAGCCGGGTACACCTGGAGTAATCTGCCGGGGCGTGGCCCTAGCGAGCGTGTTAATCGCGTGCTATACTTGAAATAAACACATTAAAGTGATGTCTCGAGCAGGCGGGTACACCTGGCGTAATCGGCTGGTGCGTGACCCTAGCGAGCGTGTTAATCGCGTGCTATACTTGAAATAAACACGTTAAAGTGATGTCTCGAGCAGGCGGGTACACCTGGCGTAATCTGCCGGTGCGTGGGCCTAGCGAGCGCGTTAATCGCGCGCTATACTTGAAATAAACACTTTAAAGTGATGTCTCGAGCAGGCGGGTACACCTGGAGTAATCTGCCGGTGCGTGGCCCTAGCGAGCGTGTTAATCGCGTGCTATACTTGAAATCAACACTTTAAAGTGATGTCTCGAGCAGGCGGGTACACCTGGCTTTAATATGCCGGGGCGTGGCCCTAGCGAGCGTGTTAATCGCGTGCTATACTTGAAATAAACACTTTAAAGTGATGTTTTGACCAGGCGGGTACACCTGGAGTAATCTGTCGGGGCGTGGCCCTAGCGAGCGTGTTAATCGCGTGCTATACTTGAAATAAACACGTTAAAGTGATGTCTCGAGCAGGCGGGTACACCTGGAGTAATCTGCCGGGGTGTGGCCCTAGCGAGTGTGTTAATCGCGTGCTGTACTTGAAATAAACACGTTAAAGTGATGTCTCGCGCAGGCGGGTACACCTGGCGTAATCTGCCGGTGCGTGGCCCTAGCGAGCGTGTTAATCGCGTGCTATACTTGAAATAAAAACTTTAAAGTGATGTCTCGAGCAGGCGGGTACACCTGGCGTAATCTGCCGGTGTATGGCCCTAGCGAGCGTATTAATCGCGTGCTATACTTGAAATAAACACGTTAAAGTGATGTCTCGCGCAGGCGGGTACACCTGGAGTAATCTGCCGGGGCGTGGCCCTAGCGAGCGTGTTAATCGCGTGCTATACTTGAAATAAACACGTTAAAGTGATGTCTCGAGCAGGCGGGTACACCTGGAGTAATCTTCCGGGGCGTGGCCCTGGCGAGCGTGTTAATCGCGTGCTATATTTGAAATAAACACGTTAAAGTGATGTCTCGCGCACGCGGGTACACCTGGAGTAATCTGCCGGGACGTGGCCCTAGCCAGCGTGTTAGTCGCGTGCTATACTTGAAATAAACACTTAAAATGATGTCTCGAGCAGGCGGGTACACCTGGCGTAATCTGCCGGTGCGTGGCCCTAGCGAGCGTGTTAATCGCGTGTTATACTTGAAATAAACACTTTAAAGTAATGTCTCGAGCAGGCGGGTACACCTGGCGTAATCTGCCGGTGCGTGGCCCTAGCGAGCGTGTTAATCGCGTGCTATACTTGAAATAAGCACTTTAAAGTGAAGTCTCGAGCAGGCGGGTACACCTGGCGCAATCGGCCGGGGCGTTCCCCAAGCGAGCGTGTTAATCGCGTGCTATACTTGAAATAAACACTTTAAAGTGATGTCTCGAGCAGGCGGGTACACCTGGCGTAATCTGCCGGTGCGTGGCCCTAGCGAGCGGGTTAATCGCGTGCTATACTTGAAATAAACACTTTAAAGTGATGTCTCGAGCAGGCGGGTACACCTGGCGTAATCTGCCGGTGCGTGGCCCTAGCGAGCGTGTTAATCGCGTGCCATACTTGAAATCAACACTTTAAAGTGATGTCTCGAGCAGGCGGGTACACCTGGCGTAATCTGCTGGGGCGTGGCCCTACCGAGCGTGTTAATCGCGTGCTATACTTGAAATAAACAATTTAAAGTGATGTCTCGACCAGGCGGGTACACCTGGAGTAATCTGCCGTGGCGTGGCCCTAGCGAGCGTGTTAATCGCGTGCTATACTTGAAATAAACACGTTAAAGTGATGTCTCGAGCAGGCGGGTACACCTGGCGTAATCTGCCGGTGCGTGGCCCTAGCGAGCGTGTCAATCGCGTGCTATACTTGAAATAAACACTTTAAATTGATGTCTTGAGCAGGCGGGTACACCTGGCGTAATCTGCCGGTGCGTGGCCCTAGCGAGCGCGTTAATCGCGTGCTATACTTGAAATAAACACTTTAAAGTGATGTCTCGAGCAGGCGGGTACACCTGGAGTAATCTGCCGGTGCGTGGCCCTAGCGAGCGTGTTAATCGCGTGCTATACTTGAAATAAACACATTAAAGTGATGTCTCGAGCAGGCGGGTTCACCTGGAGTAATCTGCCGGGGCGTGGCCCTAGCGAGTGTGTTAATCGCGTGCTGTACTTGAAATAACACGTTAAAGTGATGTCTCGCGCAGGCGGGTACACCTGGCGTAATCTGCCGGTGCGTGGCCCTAGCGAGCGTGTTAATCGCGTGCTATACTTGAAATAAAGACTTTAAAGTGATGGCTCGAGCAGGCGGGTACACCTGGCGTAATCTGCCGGTGTATGGCCCTAGCGAGCGCGTTAATCGCGTGCTATACTTGAAATAAACACTTTAAAGTGATGTCTCGAGCAGGCGGGTACACCTGGCGTAATCTGCCGGTGCGTGGCCCTAGCGAGCGTGTTAATCGCGTGCTATACTTGAAATAAACACATTAAAGTGATGTCTCGAGCAGGCGGGTTCACCTGGCGTAATCTGCCGGGGCGTGGCCCTAGCGAGCGTGTTAATCGCGTGCTATACTTGAAAGAGACACTTTAAAGGGATGTCTCGAGCAGGCGGGTACACCTGGAGTAATCTGCCGGGGCGTGGCCCTAGCGAGCGTGTTAATCGCGTGCTATACTTGAAATAAACACGTTAATGTGATGTCTCGAGCAGGCGGGTACACCTGGAGTAATCTGCCGGGGCGTGGCCCTAGCGAGCGTGTTAATCGCGTGCTATATTTGAAATAGACACGTTAAAGTGATGTCTCGAGCAGGCGGGTACACCTGGCGTAATCTGCCGGTGCGTGGCCCTAGCGAGCGTGTTAATCGCGTGCTATACTTGAAATAAACATTTTAAAGTGATGTCTCGAGCAGGCGGGTACACCTGGCGTAATCTGCCGGGGCGTGGCCCTAACGAGCGTGTTAATCGCGTGCCATACTTGAAATAAAAACGTTAAAGTGATGTCTCGCGCAGGCGGGTACACCTGGAGTAATCTGCCGGGGCGTGGCCCTAGCGAGCGTGTTAGTCGAGTGCTATACTTGAAATAAACACTTAAAATGATGTCTCGAGCAGGCGGGTACACCTGGCGTAATCTGCCGGTGCGTGGCCCTAGCGAGCGTGTTAATCGCGTGTTATGCTTGAAATAAACACTTTAAAGTAATGTCTCGAGCAGGCGGGTACACCTGGCGTAATCTGCCGGTGCGTGGCCCTAGCGAGCGTGTTAATCGCGTGCTATACTTGAAATAAACACTTTAAAGTGAAGTCTCGAGCAGGCGGGTACACCTGGCGTAATCGGCCGGGGCGTTCCCCTAGCGAGCGTGTTAATCGCGTGCTATACTTGAAATAAACACTTTAAAGTGATGTCTCGAGCAGGCGGGTACACCTGGCGTAATCTGCCGGTGCGTGGCCCTAGCGAGCGCGTTAATCGCATGCTATACTTGAAATAAACACTTTAAAGTGATGTCTCGAGCAGGCGGGTACACCTGGCGTAATCTGCCGGTGCGTGGCCCTAGCGAGCGTGTTAATCGCGTGCTATACTTGAAATAAACACTTTAAAGTGATGTCTCGAGCAGGCGGGTACACCTGGCGTAATCTGCCGGGGCGTGGCCCTAGCGAGCGTGTTAATCGCGTGCTATACTTGAAATAAACACTTTAAAGTAATGTCTCGAGCAGGCGGGTACACCTGGCGTAATCTGCCGGTGCGTGGCCCTAGCGAGCGTGTTAATCGCGTGCTATACTTGAAATAAGCACTTTAAAGTGAAGTCTCGAGCAGGCGGGTACACCTGGCGCAATCGGCCGGGGCGTTCCCCAAGCGAGCGTGTTAATCGCGTGCTATACTTGAAATAAACACTTTAAAGTGATGTCTCGAGCAGGCGGGTACACCTGGCGTAATCTGCCGGTGCGTGGCCCTAGCGAGCGCGTTAATCGCGTGCTATACTTGAAATAAACACTTTAAAGTGATGTCTCGAGCAGGCGGGTACACCTGGCGTAATCTGCCGGTGCGTGGCCCTAGCGAGCGTGTTAATCGCGTGCCATACTTGAAATCAACACTTTAAAGTGATGTCTCGAGCAGGCGGGTACACCTGGCGTAATCTGCCGGTGCGTGGCCCTAGCGAGCGTGTTAATCGCGTGTTATACTTGAAATAAACACTTTAAAGTAATGTCTCGAGCAGGCGGGTACACCTGGCGTAATCTGCCGGTGCGTGGCCCTAGCGAGCGTGTTAATCGCGTGCTATACTTGAAATAAGCACTTTAAAGTGAAGTCTCGAGCAGGCGGGTACACCTGGCGCAATCGGCCGGGGCGTTCCCCAAGCGAGCGTGTTAATCGCGTGCTATACTTGAAATAAACACTTTAAAGTGATGTCTCGAGCAGGCGGGTACACCTGGCGTAATCTGCCGGTGCGTGGCCCTAGCGAGCGCGTTAATCGCGTGCTATACTTGAAATAAACACTTTAAAGTGATGTCTCGAGCAGGCGGGTACACCTGGCGTAATCTGCCGGTGCGTGGCCCTAGCGAGCGTGTTAATCGCGTGCCATACTTGAAATCAACACTTTAAAGTTATGTCTCGAGCAGGCGGGTACACCTGGCGTAATCTGCTGGGGCGTGGCCCTACCGAGCGTGTTAATCGCGTGCTATACTTGAAATAAACAATTTAAAGTGATGTCTCGACCAGGCGGGTACACCTGGAGTAATCTGCCGTGGCGTGGCCCTAGCGAGCGTGTTAATCGCGTGCTATACTTGAAATAAACACGTTAAAGTGATGTCTCGAGCAGGCGGGTACACCTGGCGTAATCTGCCGGTGCGTGGCCCTAGCGAGCGTGTCAATCGCGTGCTATACTTGAAATAAACACTTTAAATTGATGTCTTGAGCAGGCGGGTACACCTGGCGTAATCTGCCGGTGCGTGGCCCTAGCGAGCGCGTTAATCGCGTGCTATACTTGAAATAAACACTTTAAAGTGATGTCTCGAGCAGGCGGGTACACCTGGAGTAATCTGCCGGTGCGTGGCCCTAGCGAGCGTGTTAATCGCGTGCTATACTTGAAATAAACACATTAAAGTGATGTCTCGAGCAGGCGGGTTCACCTGGAGTAATCTGCCGGGGCGTGGCCCTAGCGAGTGTGTTAATCGCGTGCTGTACTTGAAATAACACGTTAAAGTGATGTCTCGCGCAGGCGGGTACACCTGGCGTAATCTGCCGGTGCGTGGCCCTAGCGAGCGTGTTAATCGCGTGCTATACTTGAAATAAAGACTTTAAAGTGATGGCTCGAGCAGGCGGGTACACCTGGCGTAATCTGCCGGTGTATGGCCCTAGCGAGCGCGTTAATCGCGTGCTATACTTGAAATAAACACTTTAAAGTGATGTCTCGAGCAGGCGGGTACACCTGGCGTAATCTGCCGGTGCGTGGCCCTAGCGAGCGTGTTAATCGCGTGCTATACTTGAAATAAACACATTAAAGTGATGTCTCGAGCAGGCGGGTTCACCTGGCGTAATCTGCCGGGGCGTGGCCCTAGCGAGCGTGTTAATCGCGTGCTATACTTGAAAGAGACACTTTAAAGGGATGTCTCGAGCAGGCGGGTACACCTGGAGTAATCTGCCGGGGCGTGGCCCTAGCGAGCGTGTTAATCGCGTGCTATACTTGAAATAAACACGTTAATGTGATGTCTCGAGCAGGCGGGTACACCTGGAGTAATCTGCCGGGGCGTGGCCCTAGCGAGCGTGTTAATCGCGTGCTATATTTGAAATAGACACGTTAAAGTGATGTCTCGAGCAGGCGGGTACACCTGGCGTAATCTGCCGGTGCGTGGCCCTAGCGAGCGTGTTAATCGCGTGCTATACTTGAAATAAACATTTTAAAGTGATGTCTCGAGCAGGCGGGTACACCTGGCGTAATCTGCCGGGGCGTGGCCCTAACGAGCGTGTTAATCGCGTGCCATACTTGAAATAAAAACGTTAAAGTGATGTCTCGCGCAGGCGGGTACACCTGGAGTAATCTGCCGGGGCGTGGCCCTAGCGAGCGTGTTAGTCGAGTGCTATACTTGAAATAAACACTTAAAATGATGTCTCGAGCAGGCGGGTACACCTGGCGTAATCTGCCGGTGCGTGGCCCTAGCGAGCGTGTTAATCGCGTGTTATGCTTGAAATAAACACTTTAAAGTAATGTCTCGAGCAGGCGGGTACACCTGGCGTAATCTGCCGGTGCGTGGCCCTAGCGAGCGTGTTAATCGCGTGCTATACTTGAAATAAACACTTTAAAGTGAAGTCTCGAGCAGGCGGGTACACCTGGCGTAATCGGCCGGGGCGTTCCCCTAGCGAGCGTGTTAATCGCGTGCTATACTTGAAATAAACACTTTAAAGTGATGTCTCGAGCAGGCGGGTACACCTGGCGTAATCTGCCGGTGCGTGGCCCTAGCGAGCGCGTTAATCGCATGCTATACTTGAAATAAACACTTTAAAGTGATGTCTCGAGCAGGCGGGTACACCTGGCGTAATCTGCCGGTGCGTGGCCCTAGCGAGCGTGTTAATCGCGTGCTATACTTGAAATCAACACTTTAAAGTGATGTCTCGAGCAGGCGGGTACACCTGGCGTAATCTGCCGGGGCGTGGCCCTAGCGAGCGTGTTAATCGCGTGCTATACTTGAAATAAACACTTTAAAGTGATGTCTCGACCAGCCGGGTACACCTGGAGTAATCTGCCGGGGCGTGGCCCTAGCGAGCGTGTTAATCGCGTGCTATACTTGAAATAAACACGTTAAAGTGATGTCTCGAGCAGGCGGGTACACCTGGCGTAATCTGCTGGTGCGTAACCCTAGCGAGCGTGTTAATCGCGTGCTATACTTGAAATAAACACGTTAAAGTGATGTCTCGAGCAGGCGGGTACACCTGGCGTAATCTGCCGGTGCGTGGCCCTAGCGAGCGTGTTAATCGCGTGCTATACTTGAAATAAACACTTTAAAGTGATGTCTCGAGCAGGCGGGTACACCTGGCGTAATCTGCCGGGGCGTGGCCCTAGCGAGCGTGTTAATCGCGTGCTATACTTGAAATAAACACTTTAAAGTGATGTCTCGAGCAGGCGGGTACACCTGGCGTAATCTTCCGGTGCGTGGCCCTAGCAAGCGCGTTAATCGCGTGCTATACTTGAAATAAACACTTTAAAGTGATGTCTCGAGCAGGCGGGTACACCTGGCGTAATCTGCCGGGGCGTGGCCCTAGCGAGCGTGTTAATCGCGTGCTATACTTGAAATAAACACTTTAAAGTGATGTCTCGACAAGGCGGGTACACCTGGAGTAATCTGCCGGGGCGTGGCCCTAGCGAGCGTGTTAATCGCGTGCTATACTTGAAATAAACACGTTAAAGTGATGTCTGGAGCAGGCGGGTACACCTGGCGTAATCTGCTGGTGCGTGGCCCTAGCGAGCGTGTTAATCGCGTGCTATACTTGAAATAAACACGTTAAAGTGATGTCTCGAGCAGGCGGGTACACCTGGCGTAATCTGCCGGTGCGTGGCCCTAGGGAGCGTTTTAATCGCGTGCTACACTTGAAATAAACACTTTAAAGTCATGTCTCGAGCAGGCGGGTACACCTGGCGTAATCTGCCGGTGCATGGCCCTAGCGAGCGTGTTAATCGCGTGCTATACTTGAAATAAACACGTTAAAGTGATGTCTCGCGCAGGCGGGTACACCTGGAGTAATCTGCCGGGGCGTGGCCCTAGCGAGAGTGTTAATCGCGAGCTATATTTGAAATAAACACGTTAAACCGATGTCTCGAGCAGGCGGGTACACCTGGCGTAATATGCTGGTGCGTGGCCCTAGCGAGCGCGTTAATCGCGTGCTATACTTGAAATAAACACGTTAAAGTGATGTCTCGAGCAGGCGGCTACACCTGGCGTAATCTGCCGGGGCGTGGCCCTAGCGAGCGTGTTAATCGCGTGTTATACTTGAAATAAACACTTTAAAGTAATGTCTCGAGCAGGCGGGTACACCTGGCGTAATCTGCCGGTGCGTGGCCCTAGCGAGCGTGTTAATCGCGTGCTATACTTGAAATAAGCACTTTAAAGTGAAGTCTCGAGCAGGCGGGTACACCTGGCGCAATCGGCCGGGGCGTTCCCCAAGCGAGCGTGTTAATCGCGTGCTATACTTGAAATAAACACTTTAAAGTGATGTCTCGAGCAGGCGGGTACACCTGGCGTAATCTGCCGGTGCGTGGCCCTAGCGAGCGCGTTAATCGCGTGCTATACTTGAAATAAACACTTTAAAGTGATGTCTCGAGCAGGCGGGTACACCTGGCGTAATCTGCCGGTGCGTGGCCCTAGCGAGCGTGTTAATCGCGTGCCATACTTGAAATCAACACTTTAAAGTTATGTCTCGAGCAGGCGGGTACACCTGGCGTAATCTGCTGGGGCGTGGCCCTACCGAGCGTGTTAATCGCGTGCTATACTTGAAATAAACAATTTAAAGTGATGTCTCGACCAGGCGGGTACACCTGGAGTAATCTGCCGTGGCGTGGCCCTAGCGAGCGTGTTAATCGCGTGCTATACTTGAAATAAACACGTTAAAGTGATGTCTCGAGCAGGCGGGTACACCTGGCGTAATCTGCCGGTGCGTGGCCCTAGCGAGCGTGTCAATCGCGTGCTATACTTGAAATAAACACTTTAAATTGATGTCTTGAGCAGGCGGGTACACCTGGCGTAATCTGCCGGTGCGTGGCCCTAGCGAGCGCGTTAATCGCGTGCTATACTTGAAATAAACACTTTAAAGTGATGTCTCGAGCAGGCGGGTACACCTGGAGTAATCTGCCGGTGCGTGGCCCTAGCGAGCGTGTTAATCGCGTGCTATACTTGAAATAAACACATTAAAGTGATGTCTCGAGCAGGCGGGTTCACCTGGAGTAATCTGCCGGGGCGTGGCCCTAGCGAGTGTGTTAATCGCGTGCTGTACTTGAAATAACACGTTAAAGTGATGTCTCGCGCAGGCGGGTACACCTGGCGTAATCTGCCGGTGCGTGGCCCTAGCGAGCGTGTTAATCGCGTGCTATACTTGAAATAAAGACTTTAAAGTGATGGCTCGAGCAGGCGGGTACACCTGGCGTAATCTGCCGGTGTATGGCCCTAGCGAGCGCGTTAATCGCGTGCTATACTTGAAATAAACACTTTAAAGTGATGTCTCGAGCAGGCGGGTACACCTGGCGTAATCTGCCGGTGCGTGGCCCTAGCGAGCGTGTTAATCGCGTGCTATACTTGAAATAAACACATTAAAGTGATGTCTCGAGCAGGCGGGTTCACCTGGCGTAATCTGCCGGGGCGTGGCCCTAGCGAGCGTGTTAATCGCGTGCTATACTTGAAAGAGACACTTTAAAGGGATGTCTCGAGCAGGCGGGTACACCTGGAGTAATCTGCCGGGGCGTGGCCCTAGCGAGCGTGTTAATCGCGTGCTATACTTGAAATAAACACGTTAATGTGATGTCTCGAGCAGGCGGGTACACCTGGAGTAATCTGCCGGGGCGTGGCCCTAGCGAGCGTGTTAATCGCGTGCTATATTTGAAATAGACACGTTAAAGTGATGTCTCGAGCAGGCGGGTACACCTGGCGTAATCTGCCGGTGCGTGGCCCTAGCGAGCGTGTTAATCGCGTGCTATACTTGAAATAAACATTTTAAAGTGATGTCTCGAGCAGGCGGGTACACCTGGCGTAATCTGCCGGGGCGTGGCCCTAACGAGCGTGTTAATCGCGTGCCATACTTGAAATAAAAACGTTAAAGTGATGTCTCGCGCAGGCGGGTACACCTGGAGTAATCTGCCGGGGCGTGGCCCTAGCGAGCGTGTTAGTCGAGTGCTATACTTGAAATAAACACTTAAAATGATGTCTCGAGCAGGCGGGTACACCTGGCGTAATCTGCCGGTGCGTGGCCCTAGCGAGCGTGTTAATCGCGTGTTATGCTTGAAATAAACACTTTAAAGTAATGTCTCGAGCAGGCGGGTACACCTGGCGTAATCTGCCGGTGCGTGGCCCTAGCGAGCGTGTTAATCGCGTGCTATACTTGAAATAAACACTTTAAAGTGAAGTCTCGAGCAGGCGGGTACACCTGGCGTAATCGGCCGGGGCGTTCCCCTAGCGAGCGTGTTAATCGCGTGCTATACTTGAAATAAACACTTTAAAGTGATGTCTCGAGCAGGCGGGTACACCTGGCGTAATCTGCCGGTGCGTGGCCCTAGCGAGCGCGTTAATCGCATGCTATACTTGAAATAAACACTTTAAAGTGATGTCTCGAGCAGGCGGGTACACCTGGCGTAATCTGCCGGTGCGTGGCCCTAGCGAGCGTGTTAATCGCGTGCTATACTTGAAATCAACACTTTAAAGTGATGTCTCGAGCAGGCGGGTACACCTGGCGTAATCTGCCGGGGCGTGGCCCTAGCGAGCGTGTTAATCGCGTGCTATACTTGAAATAAACACTTTAAAGTGATGTCTCGACCAGCCGGGTACACCTGGAGTAATCTGCCGGGGCGTGGCCCTAGCGAGCGTGTTAATCGCGTGCTATACTTGAAATAAACACGTTAAAGTGATGTCTCGAGCAGGCGGGTACACCTGGCGTAATCTGCTGGTGCGTAACCCTAGCGAGCGTGTTAATCGCGTGCTATACTTGAAATAAACACGTTAAAGTGATGTCTCGAGCAGGCGGGTACACCTGGCGTAATCTGCCGGTGCGTGGCCCTAGCGAGCGTGTTAATCGCGTGCTATACTTGAAATAAACACTTTAAAGTGATGTCTCGAGCAGGCGGGTACACCTGGCGTAATCTGCCGGGGCGTGGCCCTAGCGAGCGTGTTAATCGCGTGCTATACTTGAAATAAACACTTTAAAGTGATGTCTCGAGCAGGCGGGTACACCTGGCGTAATCTTCCGGTGCGTGGCCCTAGCAAGCGCGTTAATCGCGTGCTATACTTGAAATAAACACTTTAAAGTGATGTCTCGAGCAGGCGGGTACACCTGGCGTAATCTGCCGGGGCGTGGCCCTAGCGAGCGTGTTAATCGCGTGCTATACTTGAAATAAACACTTTAAAGTGATGTCTCGACAAGGCGGGTACACCTGGAGTAATCTGCCGGGGCGTGGCCCTAGCGAGCGTGTTAATCGCGTGCTATACTTGAAATAAACACGTTAAAGTGATGTCTGGAGCAGGCGGGTACACCTGGCGTAATCTGCTGGTGCGTGGCCCTAGCGAGCGTGTTAATCGCGTGCTATACTTGAAATAAACACGTTAAAGTGATGTCTCGAGCAGGCGGGTACACCTGGCGTAATCTGCCGGTGCGTGGCCCTAGGGAGCGTTTTAATCGCGTGCTACACTTGAAATAAACACTTTAAAGTCATGTCTCGAGCAGGCGGGTACACCTGGCGTAATCTGCCGGTGCATGGCCCTAGCGAGCGTGTTAATCGCGTGCTATACTTGAAATAAACACGTTAAAGTGATGTCTCGCGCAGGCGGGTACACCTGGAGTAATCTGCCGGGGCGTGGCCCTAGCGAGAGTGTTAATCGCGAGCTATATTTGAAATAAACACGTTAAACCGATGTCTCGAGCAGGCGGGTACACCTGGCGTAATATGCTGGTGCGTGGCCCTAGCGAGCGCGTTAATCGCGTGCTATACTTGAAATAAACACGTTAAAGTGATGTCTCGAGCAGGCGGCTACACCTGGCGTAATCTGCCGGGGCGTGGCCCTAGCGAGCGTGTTAGTCGCGTGCTATACTTGAAATAAACACTTAAAATGATGTCTCGAGCAGGCGGGTACACCTGGCGTAATCTGCCGGTGCGTGGCCCTAGCGAGCGTGTTAATCGCGTGTTATGCTTGAAATAAACACTTTAAAGTAATGTCTCGAGCAGGCGGGTACACCTGGCGTAATCTGCCGGTGCGTGGCCCTAGCGAGCGTGTTAATCGCGTGCTATACTTGAAATAAACACTTTAAAGTGAAGTCTCGAGCAGGCGGGTACACCTGGCGTAATCGGCCGGGGCGTTCCCCTAGCGAGCGTGTTAATCGCGTGCTATACTTGAAATAAACACTTTAAAGTGATGTCTCGAGCAGGCGGGTACACCTGGCGTAATCTGCCGGTGCGTGGCCCTAGCGAGCGCGTTAATCGCATGCTATACTTGAAATAAACACTTTAAAGTGATGTCTCGAGAAGGCGGGTACACCTGGCGTAATCTGCCGGTGCGTGGCCCTAGCGAGCGTGTTAATCGCGTGCTATACTTGAAATCAACACTTTAAAGTGATGTCTCGAGCAGGCGGGTACACCTGGCGTAATCTGCCGGGGCGTGGCCCTAGCGAGCGTGTTAATCGCGTGCTATACTTGAAATAAACACTTTAAAGTGATGTCTCGACCAGCCGGGTACACCTGGAGTAATCTGCCGGGGCGTGGCCCTAGCGAGCGTGTTAATCGCGTGCTATACTTGAAATAAACACGTTAAAGTGATGTCTCGAGCAGGCGGGTACACCTGGCGTAATCTGCCGGTGCGTGGCCCTAGCGAGCGTGTTAATCGCGTGCTATACTTGAAATAAACATTTTAAAGTGATGTCTCGAGCAGGCGGGTACACCTGGCGTAATCTGCCGGGGCGTGGCCCTAACGAGCGTGTTAATCGCGTGCCATACTTGAAATAAAAACGTTAAAGTGATGTCTCGCGCAGGCGGGTACACCTGGAGTAATCTGCCGGGGCGTGGCCCTAGCGAGCGTGTTAGTCGAGTGCTATACTTGAAATAAACACTTAAAATGATGTCTCGAGCAGGCGGGTACACCTGGCGTAATCTGCCGGTGCGTGGCCCTAGCGAGCGTGTTAATCGCGTGTTATGCTTGAAATAAACACTTTAAAGTAATGTCTCGAGCAGGCGGGTACACCTGGCGTAATCTGCCGGTGCGTGGCCCTAGCGAGCGTGTTAATCGCGTGCTATACTTGAAATAAACACTTTAAAGTGAAGTCTCGAGCAGGCGGGTACACCTGGCGTAATCGGCCGGGGCGTTCCCCTAGCGAGCGTGTTAATCGCGTGCTATACTTGAAATAAACACTTTAAAGTGATGTCTCGAGCAGGCGGGTACACTTGGCGTAATCTGCCGGTGCGTGGCCCTAGCGAGCGCGTTAATCGCATGCTATACTTGAAATAAACACTTTAAAGTGATGTCTCGAGCAGGCGGGTACACCTGGCGTAATCTGCCGGTGCGTGGCCCTAGCGAGCGTGTTAATCGCGTGCTATACTTGAAATCAACACTTTAAAGTGATGTCTCGAGCAGGCGGGTACACCTGGCGTAATCTGCCGGGGCGTGGCCCTAGCGAGCGTGTTAATCGCGTGCTATACTTGAAATAAACACTTTAAAGTGATGTCTCGACCAGCCGGGTACACCTGGAGTAATCTGCCGGGGCGTGGCCCTAGCGAGCGTGTTAATCGCGTGCTATACTTGAAATAAACACGTTAAAGTGATGTCTCGAGCAGGCGGGTACACCTGGCGTAATCTGCTGGTGCGTAACCCTAGCGAGCGTGTTAATCGCGTGCTATACTTGAAATAAACACGTTAAAGTGATGTCTCGAGCAGGCGGGTACACCTGGCGTAATCTGCCGGTGCGTGGCCCTAGCGAGCGTGTTAATCGCGTGCTATACTTGAAATAAACACTTTAAAGTGATGTCTCGAGCAGGCGGGTACACCTGGCGTAATCTGCCGGGGCGTGGCCCTAGCGAGCGTGTTAATCGCGTGCTATACTTGAAATAAACACTTTAAAGTGATGTCTCGAGCAGGCGGGTACACCTGGCGTAATCTTCCGGTGCGTGGCCCTAGCAAGCGCGTTAATCGCGTGCTATACTTGAAATAAACACTTTAGAGTGATGTCTCGAGCAGGCGGGTACACCTGGCGTAATCTGCCGGGGCGTGGCCCTAGCGAGCGTGTTAATCGCGTGCTATACTTGAAATAAACACTTTAAAGTGATGTCTCGACAAGGCGGGTACACCTGGAGTAATCTGCCGGGGCGTGGCCCTAGCGAGCGTGTTAATCGCGTGCTATACTTGAAATAAACACGTTAAAGTGATGTCTGGAGCAGGCGGGTACACCTGGCGTAATCTGCTGGTGCGTGGCCCTAGCGAGCGTGTTAATCGCGTGCTATACTTGAAATAAACACGTTAAAGTGATGTCTCGAGCAGGCGGGTACACCTGGCGTAATCTGCCGGTGCGTGGCCCTAGGGAGCGTTTTAATCGCGTGCTACACTTGAAATAAACACTTTAAAGTCATGTCTCGAGCAGGCGGGTACACCTGGCGTAATCTGCCGGTGCATGGCCCTAGCGAGCGTGTTAATCGCGTGCTATACTTGAAATAAACACGTTAAAGTGATGTCTCGCGCAGGCGGGTACACCTGGAGTAATCTGCCGGGGCGTGGCCCTAGCGAGAGTGTTAATCGCGAGCTATATTTGAAATAAACACGTTAAACCGATGTCTCGAGCAGGCGGGTACACCTGGCGTAATATGCTGGTGCGTGGCCCTAGCGAGCGCGTTAATCGCGTGCTATACTTGAAATAAACACGTTAAAGTGATGTCTCGAGCAGGCGGCTACACCTGGCGTAATCTGCCGGGGCGTGGCCCTAGCGAGCGTGTTAGTCGCGTGCTATACTTGAAATAAACACTTAAAATGATGTCTCGAGCAGGCGGGTACACCTGGCGTAATCTGCCGGTGCGTGGCCCTAGCGAGCGTGTTAATCGCGTGTTATGCTTGAAATAAACACTTTAAAGTAATGTCTCGAGCAGGCGGGTACACCTGGCGTAATCTGCCGGTGCGTGGCCCTAGCGAGCGTGTTAATCGCGTGCTATACTTGAAATAAACACTTTAAAGTGAAGTCTCGAGCAGGCGGGTACACCTGGCGTAATCGGCCGGGGCGTTCCCCTAGCGAGCGTGTTAATCGCGTGCTATACTTGAAATAAACACTTTAAAGTGATGTCTCGAGCAGGCGGGTACACCTGGCGTAATCTGCCGGTGCGTGGCCCTAGCGAGCGCGTTAATCGCATGCTATACTTGAAATAAACACTTTAAAGTGATGTCTCGAGAAGGCGGGTACACCTGGCGTAATCTGCCGGTGCGTGGCCCTAGCGAGCGTGTTAATCGCGTGCTATACTTGAAATCAACACTTTAAAGTGATGTCTCGAGCAGGCGGGTACACCTGGCGTAATCTGCCGGGGCGTGGCCCTAGCGAGCGTGTTAATCGCGTGCTATACTTGAAATAAACACTTTAAAGTGATGTCTCGACCAGCCGGGTACACCTGGAGTAATCTGCCGGGGCGTGGCCCTAGCGAGCGTGTTAATCGCGTGCTATACTTGAAATAAACACGTTAAAGTGATGTCTCGAGCAGGCGGGTACACCTGGCGTAATCTGCTGGTGCGTGACCCTAGCGAGCGTGTTAACCGCGTGCTATACTTGAAATAAACACGTTAAAGTGATGTCTCGAGCAGGCGGGTACACCTGGCGTAATCTGCCGGTGCGTGGCCCTAGCGAGCGTGTTAATCGCGTGCTATACTTGAAATAAACACTTTAAAGTGATGTCTCGAGCAGGCGGGTACACCTGGCGTAATCTGCCGGGGCGTGGCCCTAGCGAGCGTGTTAATCGCGTGCTATACTTGAAATAAACACTTTAAAGTGATGTCTCGAGCAGGCGGGTACACCTGGCGTAATCTTCCGGTGCGTGGCCCTAGCAAGCGCGTTAATCGCGTGCTATACTTGAAATAAACACTTTAAAGTGATGTCTCGAGCAGGCGGGTACACCTGGCGTAATCTGCCGGGGCGTGGCCCTAGCGAGCGTGTTAATCGCGTGCTATACTTGAAATAAACACTTTAAAGTGATGTCTCGACAAGGCGGGTACACCTGGAGTAATCTGCCGGGGCGTGGCCCTAGCGAGCGTGTTAATCGCGTGCTATACTTGAAATAAACACGTTAAAGTGATGTCTGGAGCAGGCGGGTACACCTGGCGTAATCTGCTGGTGCGTGGCCCTAGCGAGCGTGTTAATCGCGTGCTATACTTGAAATAAACACGTTAAAGTGATGTCTCGAGCAGGCGGGTACACCTGGCGTAATCTGCCGGTGCGTGGCCCTAGGGAGCGTTTTAATCGTGTGCTACACTTGAAATAAACACTTTAAAGTCATGTCTCGAGCAGGCGGGTACACCTGGCGTAATCGGCCGGTGCATAGCCCTAGCGAGCGTGTTAATCGCGTGCTATACTTGAAATAAACACGTTAAAGTGATGTCTCGCGCAGGCGGGTACACCTGGAGTAATCTGCCGGGGCGTGGCCCTAGCGAGCGTGTTAATCGCGAGCTATATTTGAAATAAACACGTTAAACCGATGTCTCGAGCAGGCGGGTACACCTGGCGTAATATGCTGGTGCGTGGCCCTAGCGAGCGCGTTAATCGCGTGCTATACTTGAAATAAACACGTTAAAGTGATGTCTCGAGCAGGCGGCTACACCTGGCGTAATCTGCTGGTGCGTGGCCCTAGCGAGCGTGTTAATCGCGTGCTATACTTGAAATAAACACGTTAAAGTGATGTCTCGAGCAGGCGGGTACACCTGGCGTAATCTGCCGGTGCGTGGCCCTAGCGAGCGTGTTAATCGCGTGCTATACTTGAAATAAACACTTTAAAGTGATGTCTCGAGCAGGCGGGTACACCTGGCGTAATCTGCCGGGGCGTGGCCCTAGCGAGCGTGTTAATCGCGTGCTATACTTGAAATAAAGAATTTAAAGTGATGTCTCGAGCAGGCGAGTGCACCTGGCGTAATCTTCCGGTGCGTGGCCCTAGCAAGCGCGTTAATCGCGTGCTATACTTGAAATAAACACTTTAAAGTGATGTCTCGAGCAGGCGGGTACACCTGGCGTAATCTGCCGGTGCGTGGCCCTAGCGAGCGTGTTAATCGCGCGCTATACTTGAAATCAACACTTTAAAGTGATGTCTCGAGCAGGCGGGTACACCTGGCGTAATCTGCCGGGGCGTGGCCCTAGCGAGCGTGTTAATCGCGTGCTATACTTGAAATAAAGAATTTAAAGTGATGTCTCGAGCAGGCGAGTACACCTGGCGTAATCTTCCGGTGCGTGGCCCTAGCAAGCGCGTTAATCGCGTGCTATACTTGAAATAAACACTTTAATGTGATGTCTCGAGCAGGCGGGTACACCTGGCGTAATCTGCCGGTGCGTGGCCCTAGCGAGCGTGTTAATCGCGAGCTATACTTGAAATCAACACTTTAAAGTGATGTCTCGAGCAGGCGGGTACACCTGGCGTAATCTGCCGGGGCGTGGCCCTAGCGAGCGTGTTAATCGCGTGCTATACTTGAAATAAACACTTTAAAGTGATGTCTCGACAAGGCGGGTACACCTGGCGTAATCTGCCGGTGCGTGGCCCTAGCGAGCGCGTTAATCGCGTGCTATACTTGAAATAAACACTTTAAAGTGATGTCTCGAGCAGGCGGGTACACCTGGCGTAATCTGCCGGTGCGTGGCCCTAGCGAGCGTGTTAATCGCGTGCTATACTTGAAATCAACACTTTAAAGTGATGTCTCGAGCAGGCGGGTACACCTGGCGTAATCTGCTGGGGCGTGGCCCTAGCGAGCGTGTTAATCGCGTGCTATACTTGAAATAAACACTTTAAAGTGATGTCTCGACCAGGCGGGTACACCTGGAGTAATCTGCCGGGGCGTGGCCCTAGCGAGCGTGTTAATCGCATGCTATACTTGAAATAAACACGTTAAAGTGATGTCTCGAGCAGGCGGGTACACCTGGCGTAATCTGCTGGTGCGTGGCCCTAGCGAGCGTGTTAATCGCGTGCTATACTTGAAATAAACACGTTAAAGTGATGTCTCGAGCAGGCGGGTACACCTGGCATAATCTGCCGGTGCGTGGCCCTAGCGAGCGTGTCAATCGCGTGCTATACTTGAAATAAACACTTTAAATTGATGTCTCGAGCAGGCGGGTACACCTGGCTGTAATCTGCCGGTGCGTGGCCCTAGCGAGCGCGTTAATCGCGTGCTATACTTGAAATAAACACTTTAAAGTGATGTCTCGAGCAGGCGGGTACACCTGGAGTAATCTGCCGGTGCGTGGCCCTAGCGAGCGTGTTAATCGCGTGCTATACTTGAAATAAACACTTTAAAGTGATGTCTCGAGCAGGCGGGTACACCTGGAGTAATCTGCCGGTGCGTGGCCCTAGCGAGCGTGTTAATCGCATGCTATACTTGAAATAAACACGTTAAAGTGATGTCTCGAGCAGGCGGGTACACCTGGCGTAATCTGCCGGTGCGTGGCCCTAGGGAGCGTGTTAATCGCGTGCTACACTTGAAATAAACACTTTAAAGTGATGTCTCGAGCAGGCGGGTACACCTGGCGTAATCTGCCGGTGCATGGCCCTAGCGAGCGTGTTAATCGCGTGCTATACTTGAAATAAACACGATAAAGTGATGTCTCGCGCAGGCGGGTACACCTGGAGAAATCTGCCGGGGCGTGGCCCTAGCGAGCGTGTTAATCGCGAGCTATATTTGAAATAAACACGTTAAACTGATGTCTCGAGCAGGCGGGTACACCTGGCGTAATATGCTGGTGCGTGGCCCTAGCGAGCGCGTTAATCGCGTGCTATACTTGAAATAAACACGTTAAAGTGATGTCTCGAGCAGGCTGGTACACCTGGCGTAATCTGCTGGTGCGTGGCCCTAGCGAGCGTGTCAATCGCGTGCTATACTTGAAATAAACACGTTAAAGTGATGTCTCGAGCAGGCGGGTACACTTGGCGTAATCTGCCGGTGCGTGGCCCTAGCGAGCGTGTTAATCGCGTGCTATACTTGAAATAAACACTTTAAAGTGATGTCTCGAGCAGGCGGGTACACCTGGCGTAATCTGCCGGGGCGTGGCCCTAGCGAGCGTGTTAATCGCGTGCTATACTTGAAATAAAGAATTTAAAGTGATGTCTCGAGCAGGCGAGTACACCTGGCGTAATCTTCCGGTGCGTGGCCCTAGCAAGCGCGTTAATCGCGTGCTATATTTGAAATAAACACTTTAAATTGATGTCTCGAGCAGGCGGGTACACCTGGCGTAATCTGCCGGTGCGTGGCCCTAGCGAGCGTGTTAATCGCGTGCTATACTTGAAATCAACACTTTAAAGTGATGTCTCGAGCAGGCGGGTACACCTGGCGTAATCTGCCGGGGCGTGGCCCTAGCGGGCGTGTTAATCGCGTGCTATACTTGAAATAAACACTTTAAAGTGATGTCTCGACAAGGCGGGTACACGTGGAGTAATCGGCCGGGGCGTGGCCCTAGCGAGCGTGTTAATCGCGTGCTATACTTGAAATAAACACGTTAAAGTGATGTCTCGAGCAGGCGGGTACACCTGGCGTAATCTGCTGGAGCGTGGCCCTAGCGAGCGTGTTAATCGCGTGCTATACTTGAAATAAACACGTTAAAGTGATGTCTCGAGCAGGCGGGTGCACCTGGTGTAATCTGCCGGTGCGTGGCCCTAGGGAGCGTGTTAATCGCGTGCTATACTTGAAATAAACACTTTAAAGTGATGTCTCGAGCAGGCGGGTACACCAGGCGTAATCTGCCGGTGCATGGCCCTAGCGAGTGTGTTAATCGCGTGCTATACTTGAAATAAACACGTTAAAGTGATGTCTCGCGCAGGCGGGTACACCTGGCGTAATCTGCCGGGGCGTGGCCCTAGCGAGCGTGTTAATCGCGTGCTAAACTTGAAATGAACACGTTAAAGTGATGTCTCGCGCAGGCGGGTACACCTGGCGTAATCTGCCGGTGCATGGCCCTAGCGAGCGTGTTAATCGCGTGCTATACTTGAAATAAACACGTTAAAGTGATGTCTCGAGCAGGCGGGTACACCTGGCGTAATCTGCCGGGGCGTGGCCCTAGCGAGCGTGTTAATCGCGTGCTATACTTGAAATAAACACGTTAAAGTGATGTCTCGCGCAGGCGGGTACACCTGGCGTAATCTGCCGGTGCATGGCCCTCGCGAGCGTGTTAATCGCGAGCAATACTTGAAATAAACACGTTAAACTGATGTCTCGCGCAGGCGGGTACACCTGGAGTAATCTGCCGGGCAGTGGCCCTAGCGAGCGTGTTAATCGCGTGCTATACTTGAAATCAACACTTTAAAGTGATGTCTCGAGCAGGCGGGTACACCTGGCGTAATATGCCGGGGCGTGGCCCTAGCGAGCGTGTTAATCGCGTGCTAAACTTGAAATAAACACGTTAAAGTGATGTCTCGCGCAGGCGGGTACACCTGGCGTAATCTGCCGGTGCATGGCCCTCGCGAGCGTCTTAATCGGGAGCAATACTTGAAATAAACACGTTAAACTGATGTCTCGCGCAGGCGGGTACACCTGGAGTAATCTGCCGGGCAGTGGCCCTAGCGAGCGTGTTAATCGCGTGCTATACTTGAAATCAACACTTTAAAGTGATGTCTCGAGCAGGCGGGTACACCTGGCGTAATCTGCCGGGGCGTGGCCCTAGCGAGCGTGTTAATCGCGTGCTAAACTTGAAATAAACACGTTAAAGTGATGTCTCGCGCAGGCGGGTACACCTGGCGTAATCTGCCGGTGCATGGCCCTCGCGAGCGTGTTAATCGCGAGCAATACTTGAAATAAACACGTTAAACTGATGTCTCGCGCAGGCGGGTACACCTGGAGTAATCTGCCGGGCAGTGGCCCTAGCGAGCGTGTTAATCGCGTGCTATACTTGAAATAAACACGTTAAAGTGATGTCTCGAGCAGGCGGGTACACCTGGCATAATCTGCCGGTGCGTGGCCCTAGCGAGCGTGTCAATCGCGTGCTATACTTGAAATAAACACTTTAAATTGATGTCTCGAGCAGGCGGG
Source organism: Amblyomma americanum (assembly GCF_052857255.1). NCBI lineage: Eukaryota > Metazoa > Arthropoda > Arachnida > Ixodida > Ixodidae > Amblyomma > Amblyomma americanum. The sequence goes on along the minus strand of NW_027526504.1, from coordinate 304,643 downwards.
TACACCTGGCTGTAATCTGCCGGTGCGTGGCCCTAGCGAGCGCGTTAATCGCGTGCTATACTTGAAATAAACACTTTAAAGTGATGTCTCGAGCAGGCGGGTACACCTGGAGTAATCTGCCGGTGCGTGGCCCTAGCGAGCGTGTTAATCGCGTGCTATACTTGAAATAAACACTTTAAAGTGATGTCTCGAGCAGGCGGGTACACCTGGAGTAATCTGCCGGTGCGTGGCCCTAGCGAGCGTGTTAATCGCATGCTATACTTGAAATAAACACGTTAAAGTGATGTCTCGAGCAGGCGGGTACACCTGGCGTAATCTGCCGGTGCGTGGCCCTAGGGAGCGTGTTAATCGCGTGCTACACTTGAAATAAACACTTTAAAGTGATGTCTCGAGCAGGCGGGTACACCTGGCGTAATCTGCCGGTGCATGGCCCTAGCGAGCGTGTTAATCGCGTGCTATACTTGAAATAAACACGATAAAGTGATGTCTCGCGCAGGCGGGTACACCTGGAGAAATCTGCCGGGGCGTGGCCCTAGCGAGCGTGTTAATCGCGAGCTATATTTGAAATAAACACGTTAAACTGATGTCTCGAGCAGGCGGGTACACCTGGCGTAATATGCTGGTGCGTGGCCCTAGCGAGCGCGTTAATCGCGTGCTATACTTGAAATAAACACGTTAAAGTGATGTCTCGAGCAGGCTGGTACACCTGGCGTAATCTGCTGGTGCGTGGCCCTAGCGAGCGTGTCAATCGCGTGCTATACTTGAAATAAACACGTTAAAGTGATGTCTCGAGCAGGCGGGTACACTTGGCGTAATCTGCCGGTGCGTGGCCCTAGCGAGCGTGTTAATCGCGTGCTATACTTGAAATAAACACTTTAAAGTGATGTCTCGAGCAGGCGGGTACACCTGGCGTAATCTGCCGGGGCGTGGCCCTAGCGAGCGTGTTAATCGCGTGCTATACTTGAAATAAAGAATTTAAAGTGATGTCTCGAGCAGGCGAGTACACCTGGCGTAATCTTCCGGTGCGTGGCCCTAGCAAGCGCGTTAATCGCGTGCTATATTTGAAATAAACACTTTAAATTGATGTCTCGAGCAGGCGGGTACACCTGGCGTAATCTGCCGGTGCGTGGCCCTAGCGAGCGTGTTAATCGCGTGCTATACTTGAAATCAACACTTTAAAGTGATGTCTCGAGCAGGCGGGTACACCTGGCGTAATCTGCCGGGGCGTGGCCCTAGCGGGCGTGTTAATCGCGTGCTATACTTGAAATAAACACTTTAAAGTGATGTCTCGACAAGGCGGGTACACGTGGAGTAATCGGCCGGGGCGTGGCCCTAGCGAGCGTGTTAATCGCGTGCTATACTTGAAATAAACACGTTAAAGTGATGTCTCGAGCAGGCGGGTACACCTGGCGTAATCTGCTGGTGCGTGGCCCTAGCGAGCGTGTTAATCGCGTGCTATACTTGAAATAAACACGTTAAAGTGATGTCTCGAGCAGGCGGGTGCACCTGGTGTAATCTGCCGGTGCGTGGCCCTAGGGAGCGTGTTAATCGCGTGCTATACTTGAAATAAACACTTTAAAGTGATGTCTCGAGCAGGCGGGTACACCAGGCGTAATCTGCCGGTGCATGGCCCTAGCGAGTGTGTTAATCGCGTGCTATACTTGAAATAAACACGTTAAAGTGATGTCTCGCGCAGGCGGGTACACCTGGCGTAATCTGCCGGGGCGTGGCCCTAGCGAGCGTGTTAATCGCGTGCTAAACTTGAAATGAACACGTTAAAGTGATGTCTCGCGCAGGCGGGTACACCTGGCGTAATCTGCCGGTGCATGGCCCTAGCGAGCGTGTTAATCGCGTGCTATACTTGAAATAAACACGTTAAAGTGATGTCTCGAGCAGGCGGGTACACCTGGCGTAATCTGCCGGGGCGTGGCCCTAGCGAGCGTGTTAATCGCGTGCTATACTTGAAATAAACACGTTAAAGTGATGTCTCGCGCAGGCGGGTACACCTGGCGTAATCTGCCGGTGCATGGCCCTCGCGAGCGTGTTAATCGCGAGCAATACTTGAAATAAACACGTTAAACTGATGTCTCGCGCAGGCGGGTACACCTGGAGTAATCTGCCGGGCAGTGGCCCTAGCGAGCGTGTTAATCGCGTGCTATACTTGAAATCAACACTTTAAAGTGATGTCTCGAGCAGGCGGGTACACCTGGCGTAATATGCCGGGGCGTGGCCCTAGCGAGCGTGTTAATCGCGTGCTAAACTTGAAATAAACACGTTAAAGTGATGTCTCGCGCAGGCGGGTACACCTGGCGTAATCTGCCGGTGCATGGCCCTCGCGAGCGTGTTAATCGGGAGCAATACTTGAAATAAACACGTTAAACTGATGTCTCGCGCAGGCGGGTACACCTGGAGTAATCTGCCGGGCAGTGGCCCTAGCGAGCGTGTTAATCGCGTGCTATACTTGAAATCAACACTTTAAAGTGATGTCTCGAGCAGGCGGGTACACCTGGCGTAATCTGCCGGGGCGTGGCCCTAGCGAGCGTGTTAATCGCGTGCTAAACTTGAAATAAACACGTTAAAGTGATGTCTCGCGCAGGCGGGTACACCTGGCGTAATCTGCCGGTGCATGGCCCTCGCGAGCGTGTTAATCGCGAGCAATACTTGAAATAAACACGTTAAACTGATGTCTCGCGCAGGCGGGTACACCTGGAGTAATCTGCCGGGCAGTGGCCCTAGCGAGCGTGTTAATCGCGTGCAATACTTGAAATAAACACTTTAAAGTGATGTCTCGAGCAGGCGCGTACACCTGGCGTAATCTGCCGGTGCGTGGCCCTAGCCAGCGTGTTAATCGCGTGCTATACTTGAAATAAACACGTTAAAGTGATGTCTCGCGCAGGCGGGTACTCGTGACGTAATCCGCCGGTGCGTGGCCCTAGCGAGCGTGTTAATCGCGTGCTATACTTGAAATATACACGTTAAATTGATGTCTCGTGCAGGCGGGTCTACCTGGCGTAATCTGCCGGCGCGTGGCCCTAGCGAGCCTGGTAATCGCCTGCTATACTTGAAATAAACACGTTAAAGTCATGTCTCGAGCAGGCGGGTACACCTGGCGTAATCTGCCGGTGCGTGGCCCTAGCGAGCGTGTTAATCGCGTGCTATACTTGAAATAAACACGTTAAACTGATGTCTCGAGCAGGCGGGTACACCTGGCGTAATCTGCCGCGGCGTGGCCCTAGCGAGCGCGTTAATCGCGTGCTATACTTGAAATAAACACTTTAAAGTGATGTCTCGAGCAGGCGGGTACACCTGGAGTAATCTGCCGGTGCGTGGCCCTAGCGAGCGTGTTAATCGCGTGCTATACTTGAAATCAACACTTTAAAGTGATGTCTCGAGCAGGCGGGTACACCTGGCGTAATATGCCGGGGCGTGGCCCTAGCGAGCGTGTTAATCGCGTGCTATACTTGAAATAAACACTTTAAACTGATGTCTCGAGCAGGCGGGTACACCTGGAGTAATCTGCCGGGGCGTGGCCCTAGCGAGCGTGTTAATCGCGTGCTATACTTGAAATAAACACGTTAAACTGATGTCTCGAGCAGGCGGGTACACCTGGAGTAATCTGCCGGGGCGTGGCCCTAGCGAGCGTGTTAATCGCGTGCTATACTTGAAATAAACACGTTAAAGTGATGTCTCGAGCAGGCGGCTACACCTGGCGTAATCTGCTGGTGCGTGGCCCTAGCGAGCGTGTTAATCGCGTGCTATACTTGAAATAAACACGTTAAAGTGATGTCTCGAGCAGGCGGGTACACCTGGCGTAATCTGCCGGTGCGTGGCCCTAGCGAGCGTGTTAATCGCGTGCTATACTTGAAATAAACACTTTAAAGTGATGTCTCGAGCAGGCGGGTACACCTGGCGTAATCTGCCGGGGCGTGGCCCTAGCGAGCGTGTTAATCGCGTGCTATACTTGAAATAAAGAATTTAAAGTGATGTCTCGAGCAGGCGAGTGCACCTGGCGTAATCTTCCGGTGCGTGGCCCTAGCAAGCGCGTTAATCGCGTGCTATACTTGAAATAAACACTTTAAAGTGATGTCTCGAGCAGGCGGGTACACCTGGCGTAATCTGCCGGTGCGTGGCCCTAGCGAGCGTGTTAATCGCGCGCTATACTTGAAATCAACACTTTAAAGTGATGTCTCGAGCAGGCGGGTACACCTGGCGTAATCTGCCGGGGCGTGGCCCTAGCGAGCGTGTTAATCGCGTGCTATACTTGAAATAAAGAATTTAAAGTGATGTCTCGAGCAGGCGAGTACACCTGGCGTAATCTTCCGGTGCATGGCCCTAGCAAGCGCGTTAATCGCGTGCTATACTTGAAATAAACACTTTAATGTGATGTCTCGAGCAGGCGGGTACACCTGGCGTAATCTGCCGGTGCGTGGCCCTAGCGAGCGTGTTAATCGCGAGCTATACTTGAAATCAACACTTTAAAGTGATGTCTCGAGCAGGCGGGTACACCTGGCGTAATCTGCCGGGGCGTGGCCCTAGCGAGCGTGTTAATCGCGTGCTATACTTGAAATAAACACTTTAAAGTGATGTCTCGACAAGGCGGGTACACCTGGCGTAATCTGCCGGTGCGTGGCCCTAGCGAGCGC